>NC_142103.1:23963803-24302553 GCF_054644295.1 Miniopterus natalensis
AAAAAAGTGGTTGTTTCAGGCTGGAGGGAGGGACAAATTGGGGGGAAAGGAGTCATTGCTAATGGGTATGGAATTTTCTTTCTGGGGTGATGAAAGTGTCCTGGAATTTAATAGTGAAGATGCTTGTGTAACTTTGTTAATATACTAACGCTGAATTATAAGCATTAAGGGGGTGAATTTTATGGTATGTGAGTGATATAAAGAATAAAAAAGTGAATGTACTGTTTAAACAAAAATAATAAGGATGTAGGGTGGTGTTTACAGCATTAAAGCTACAGTATATGAAAATAATAGCACAAAGATCAGGAGGGGAGAATGAAAGTATACTATTTTAACATTTTTAAAGCATACATGAAGTGGTATTATATAACTTGAATGTGGATTGTGATGTTAAATATGTATACCTAAACTTTAAAGCAGTCATTAATGAAACAAAATGTTATAGTTAATATGATACAAAGAAGATAAAATGGAATCAGAAAACTACTTAATCCAAAACAAGTCATTAAAAAGTGAACAAATTACAAATGGCACAAGTAGAAAACAAATAGCAAGGTGGTAGATTTAAACCAAACCACATCAATAACCACATTAAATGCAGTCCACTAAAAGGCAAAGATTGTCAGATTGAATAAGAAAGAGAGATCCAACTATATGCTGAATACAAGAAATACACTTTAAATATAAAGACAGAAATAGATTAAAAATAAAATGATGGAAAAATATACCTTATGAACACTAACACAAAGAAAGCTGGATGGCTATATTGCTATCTACGAAGATTTCAGAGCAAAGGCTATTAATATTTTCTTTATTATTATCATAGTGATAATGAGATTGTTTTATCAAGAGTCATAAATGTTTATGCACCTAATAACAGATCTTCAAAATGGATGAAGTGAAAACTGATAGAGCTGGGTGGAGAAAAGCCTTAGCACATTGTCACATGCTCATGGCTGCTACTGCTTGCTCAAGGAGGACAAAATAAAATACTGCTTTCTCAGAGCAGGAAAATGATGCATTTGTGAAAATAGCTTTAGGCTGTTGTTATGTCTTTCCACTCCATGGGGGAGTTTTCTGTGTTCCTACTGGCCTTAAGGTGGGCAACAGTTACCACATTTGAAAGTATATAGTCAACCTAAGAATATATTTAAACCTAGTTATCTCAAAGCCTGGTTTCTTACTATATTGATCACTATAAGCTAAGCAGGGCTCTATTTTAGCTTATGTGTTTTCCACCTAGTCTTTAATCTTTCCTGCCTCTCTAAACTCATAAGCAACCACATACTTCGTGGCCCAGTTGGCTTGATATTTGTTCAGCTGATTTCAAGCCTAAATTTTTGCTGAAGGGAGCCACATAAGGAAAGTTACTGCTTGTGAAATATGGTTAATGGAGGTTATAGTTAACAAACTCAAGTTCCTTCTCTGTGTGTTTATGTATAGTAATGCAAATGAAATATAACTCCTAAAAAAGAGTTGTATGCAGACAACTTGTTGATGAGCAGACATGTAGTCTATCTGCAAATGAGCAGATTTTTACACATAGACTGAAGACATACACAACAAACCATCCTTACAACATATGATATCTTTAATGAAATTGATATTGGTGAGTTAAAAAACATTCAGTGAGAAGATGACTATAATAAAATGCTTAGAATAAAAAAGAGTCAGAAACATCAATTGGCTTTGTAATTGAAGAGAGAAGACTAACCAAGTATTGTCTTCCCAGTTCTTGTATAAGCAGAGACCATAAAAGAATAATTCTTGTTTAAGAAGCACAGGGAAAAGAATAATCATTTTTTTGGTATATTTTTGTTTCTCAAAATTATTTGGGAGAACTTTGCCTTGTCAGGGTGAACAAAAATAAGATGTGAGAAACATTAAAATGGGGGGACATCTGGTATTGAGTGTCTCGGAGAATATAGCAAAAGAGAAATTGCTCTATTAGATTTATAATTTGGTGTGCAACACAGATATTTAAAATTATGATTAAAGTGGCTAAAATGACCTATATTTTAAAAAGTCAAAAAAGAACTTACGGGATAAAACTCAAAATAAATTTACTCTCAGTAGTAACTTCATGCAATATAAATTCTCTCACTGTGATAAACATGGATATAAAATCCTGTTCTCTGTACTCTAGGATTTCCTACATTTTCTGTAAAGAGTGACTCATGTCAGGCCACATCTAAATGACTCAATATTGTGAGCAAAAAGGCTGTTTACACAATATATACATTCTTTACTTATAGAGCAAAATAAGCTTAACACATTTATATTAAAAACTTGGGATAGATTAGGATTAGTAGCACCATGAAAAATATTTTTTCCCCCAAACCACAGTCTTTTATTTTACTCAGTGAGATTATTCTCCTAATTAAAATTTTAATGTACTGTTTTAGTTACTGGGGAAAATATATAATCTTCATCTTATAATCCTTACAGAAAGTCATTCTGGACCCAAAAAGTAAATTCAAACCCTAACTTTTTTTGTAGAAAACTAATAGCGACCTTGCTCTGGAACATTGCTGAGGTACATCTGAATCTTCATGATTACTAGTCAGCATGCTTTCTTGGTCATATACAGTAGCACCATTGTTGGCAGCAGTGGTAAAGTTGGGGAGACTGAGACATTGCATCCTGGGAAATATATATATATATATATATATATATATATATATATATATATATATCTCACATTTAAAAGCACACAAGAAATTCTTCAAAATATCATGTCCTTTTCATGCACACTTGACATCGGCTAATACGTGTCCTCAAGTCCCCTGTTTTCAGTGTTTCTGACTGAGGTTTGCTGGGAAATAAGAAACAAGACAATCAGATTAGCCTTTTCTGGTATTTCTATTTTATTATTGGTTCAAATTCACTCACAAACATTATTTTTGCATTTAAGAAGCTTTCCTGATGACTGAATGGTTAGCTTTTGAGCAAAATGATCAAGTGCAGTGACTAGTATGACCTAAGAACCATTACCGGTAGGCATTTTTGTGACTCTTCTCCACACCACCATTATCTTTGTCTATTTGTCTTTCCCTCCTGTACATTTTTCTAATAGTTCTAGAATCAGGGGGATCTGAGCTACTGATGATGAATAAATGATAATATATAATACATAATAAATGCATAAAGATAATACATAAGAAAATATTCAAAAGAAACAACATATAAAATATATTTCAATTGAAAAAAATCCAATAGATTGAAGTATCCTGAGGTACATGTGTTATAAGTGGTTTCCCTAATTTAAATGCTTGGATGAGAGGCTTCAAAACATCCTGGGAAAAGAGTTCATTGGACTGACAGAGGGAACATGCATTATAGCCTCAATTCCTGGGATGGCCTCAATCTAGTTAAATAGCTGCTCACTTGTTATTGAGCAGGTCACACGACTTTTCCTTGCTTTGTCTGTTCTGTTATTGAAGAATTATTACAAAGCCATCTCAAACCACACACGCCTACTAATAGCTAAATTTGTTTATCTGATCTGAGTCAGGTATATGAGGAGAACAAGCAAAAATAAAGGACACACAATCCACTAAATTTCTAACATTTGTTGGGTATAAACCATCCATGAGTTGTTTCTCTCTTCCCTAGCATCTCTGAAGGAAGCTAAGGACCTAACTTAAACTAAAGCCATAAGCACCTTACCTGAACATGTCTGACACATCTACAGTTGCCAGCCAAAAGCTATAGGAATTGGCATAGTAGTTGCAGGTACCGCGCCCATGGCATTCAATGAAGGGAGCTGAACGAAACTCTTCCAAGCAGGAACCAGGGGAGGCCAGGGCCTGACCTGAGCCCTCTGCCCCAGCACTTGTGTGCTAGAAAAGACAAAGAAAAATGTGCCACAACACTCATGTGCATACCTTAGTGGATACTCAAAGATATGTGCTGAACTTGCCAAAAATTCAAATCCAGTGAAGGAACTAGAGCCACAGGTAAGAGAATAGTATTCATACCAAAGGTACTCAACAAAAGCAACATCAGATTATAAACATATGTTCTAGAAAATGTGTGAGAGGGAACAAAGTGCTTGGACAGAAGCTATTTGAGATCAAGCCTCTTACTATGCAAATGACAGAGATTACTCATATTGGGAAGAAATGTTGATATGATGGACAGTCAACTATCATAACAAATAAAAGGAAGCATGTTTCTTACCATCATGAAGGAATAACCAATCCAGAGAGAATCCCATCCCTGAGGACAATGGGGAATCTGGATGGTCTGACTGTGAACTGCAATCACCACAGCTGGAGCTTCACACACTGCACATCTAGTAAGGGAAAGGGAGAGGGAATACAATCTAAAGACTGAATATGTGGGAAATATCAGTCCCTCTTCTTTGAAAGACATCTTGGAATAGAAGCTGATTAAGGTGTCTTCAATGCTCAGAAAAGGAAGAGAAAATGCACTTTGAGAATTGCTTTTGCATAAGCCCCGTCTCCTAATATACATAACAAAGTTATAAATAAAACTGCAAGCTTTTTTTAAAGAAACTAAAGAATCACTGCTATAGCATTTTCATTTTCCATTCTGCCCTAAATTCATACTTGCTATAGTCAATACCATAATTGCTATAAGAGATTGGCTTAGCATACTGCACATACTACTTGCTGTCAAAGTGCCCAAATGAAAGGTAGACATTTAGTAATGCTGAAATTGTGGTAAGAACAATGTGTGGTAAACTAGAAAAAGATAAGAAACGGATGCTTTCTCAACTCCAACCCATTATTTTTAGTCCAAAGGTATTTATTAACCATTTGGTCTATATGGATAAGTACTACATATCCAGAATGATGGGCAGGTACCAAGTCACTTGGAAATGTGGCTTAAATCTATAAAAACAAGTAAAACAGCAACAAAGTTAATACAGCTGAGTCTACCCAACCCTTAATAAAAAACATGAATGGACTTTTTGAAATACTGAACCAACTTGGGAAAGTTTATCTACAAAACAGGGAATACCTTTAGCGGACCTTTTACTCCCAAGAGTTGGGACAGATAAAGATCACCAAAAAAAAAAAAAAAAAAAAAAAAATTCCTAAAGGATTCAAATGTATTAAAAAAGGGCAACCTGACTGTACTAGTAAGAAAGGCTGGACTAGGTTTAACCTTTATATTAAAGGTAGAAAAAACTAGGCTTTACATTGATTCATCCTTTATGGTTCCTGGATTCCTAGATAAATTGGGTTATGAACAGAATGAAAATGGCAATATCTAATATGCCTAGGAGATCAAGTTAAACTAGAGTTCTAACCTGACAAAACTCTAGGAAATCTCTATTGATGGTACCACCCTCCTCTTTGTTACCCATGCTCCAAACTTCAGCTATCACTTTCTCCTTCCCATAGCTAATCAACTGCCAAATCCCCTTATTCTATTAAAGTGATGCATGTCCCCCACTGAGAGTTGCATCCACTCTTACCAGGATTAATATTTTTTATCTAACTGATCTTTCTACCTCAAGGCTACCCCCTCTGTAATTTATGTTACACACCAATGATTCTGTATTCTTCCATGAAGTGAAGGTAAAAAGCTTTACAAGGCTCCCCATTATATACCAAATAAATCCCGAACTAAAATCTCACACTGAAAACCTGCTACCATCTGGATCCAAGCTAACTATCCAATCTCTCTTCTCCCTATGCAACCTTTACAAACTACATTCTAAATATATAAATCTACTACCTATTTTCATGTTCTCTGTGTCTCAAACCTATCCCATCCTTCAAGGACTAACCAGTTCAAAATATATTTCTTCCATATAGTCACCCTGATTTCTCCAGTTAGAATTAAACATCCCTTTCCCTATGCTTTCATAATATTTTTATTAGATCCATTGTAGCACTTAGCTCAAGCCTGACATATATTAGATTAATTTATGTATATTTGCCTAATGACTAGACTGTAAGCTCTTTGTATATTATACTATATCACGGGGCTTGGTCAAAACAGATCACCATAAATATAAATAAAACTAAATACTGAATTGAATATTATAAAGACACCTCTATTCTACCTAACCTGGGAAAAGTATGATCAGATTATTAGTTTTGGACTCATTTCTGACTAGCCAAACTAACGGGATTGAAACAAGTAAAGCTATAAAATGTCTCACCGACTAATGAATGGCTGGATGCTCTGGCCCTTCAGGGGCTCCATGTTCATTGGCATGGGTTCTGGAGTGGAGAGCCAATAAGAATAGTCATTTCTTGAAGCAAAGTTACAAACATTGTTGATATTGCAGAACATGAAAGGCATGGTACTGAAGCGACGAAGGCAACTGCCAGCTGTCCCTAGTAAGAATTGGGGAGAAAATGATGAAGAACTTAATCAGGATGATAATTTAGTTTCATCTAAAACAGTTACACAATCTTTCAAAAAAACCTTGCCCACATTTTTTAGATAATAAATATACAGAGGTATAAAAGGCAAGTACCACATGATATCACTCATATGTGGAATCTAAGGAACAGAATAGATTGACAAATAAGATAGGACCACAGACATGGAAGCATGGAACAGACTGACAAATCTCAGAGGGAAAGCAGAAAGGAGGGTGGGAAGAAATTAAACAAAGAATTTATAAGCATATGTGAACAGCCCATGGACACAGACAATGGACAGGTGGGGGCCTGGGAAGGAGTGGGAGATAGGTGGAGGGAGGTAGAGTGGGAAATAGGGGACATCTGTAATTCAACAATAAAAATAAAATGCAAAAAATAAATAAAAATAAATGTACAGAGGTGGGAAAAAGTACATTTACAGTTGTAAGTACATGAAATACAGTTTATTCTTTTATTATTTATTAATTATTCTATTATTTTCTATATGACAACTGTAAACCTACTTCTGCCAACCCCTGTACTTTAATTCTTCAGTTATAAGATGCACATTTACTTATATTTTAACATTTCTAGAATCAGGATATATTTTACAATTTATGTAGACATTTACTGTTGTAGCTCATTATATGTTCCCCACCACTGCTCTTAAACTGTTGTTGTCTTATGAATATTGGGTGATTTATTGTGTATGAGTGAAGAGCACAAATCAAGCCCTTACAATATCATACCAGTATTTCCTCTCCAGGCTTCCCTCTCTTCCTAAAGCCATCTAGAATATGTATCTTGTGTGGCTTTGTAATCTCTGTAAGGCTAGATACAATTGTAGTGCTGACCAATATGCACAACAACCACAGAGAAGTTTTCAGGTGAATAATAAAAAGGAAAAAAATAAATAAGAGATAAAGATAAAGGAAGGATATGAGTGAAAAATAAAAGATATAGAGCTTTTAAATTTCTGGGCCGATAGGGGCAATAGAGGTTATCTCTATCAGTGATCAAGCCTTTCTTTTCCTCCTTACTTACAAAAGAATCATGAAAAATGATGTACCCTTCACACATTTCTAAGTTGATACCTAAAATTTTCATGAGAAGTTTAAGTTGATACTGTTCAAGTTATTAAGGTATTTGTTATTGTCTCTTGGCTCCAAATCCACTGTTCTATACTTTTTAATACTAGAGAATGGGACTTTATACAAACCATATTTCAAAATTGCCAGGTATCATTTCTAGTGTTTTGTGAATATTTGTATTTAAAAACAAAAGTTTTTATATCACTCAACGTATCCAATGTGATAATTTGGAATCTAACAACAAACATTTTTAAAAGTATATAATTTTCTGTGAGGAAACTCCACACTGTTTTCCATAGTGGCTGCAACAGTCTGCATTCCCACCATCAGTGTACTAGGGTGCCCTTTTCTCTACATCCTCACCAGCACTTGTCATTTGTTGATTTGCAGAGGGTAGCCATTCTGACAGGTGTGAGGTGATACCTCACTGTCCCTTTAATTTGCATCTCTCTGATGATTACTGATGTTAAGCATTTTTTCATGTTTCTTGGCCATCTGTATATTCACTTTGGAGAAATATCTAGGTCCTTTGCCTGTTTTTTAATTGGATTGTTTGTCTTCCTTTTCTTAACTTGTATGAGTTCCTTATATGTTTTGGATATTAACCCTTTTATTCAGATGCATCATTGGCAAATCTGTTCTCCCATACAGTGGCCTCCTTTTTCATTTTGTTGATGGTTTCTTTTGCTGTGGATAAGCCTTTTATTTTGATGTAGTTCCATTTGTTTATTTTCTCCTTTATTTCCCTTGCCTTAGGAGATATATCAGCAAACATATTGCTACAAGAGATGTCTGAGATTTTACTGCCTATGGTTTCTTCTAGGATTTTTATGGCTTCGTGACTTACATTTAAGTCTTTTATCCATTATGAGTTTATTCTTGTGTATGGTGTAAGTTGGTGGTCTAGTTTCATTTGTTTGCATGTACCTGTCCAGTTTTCCCAACACCATTTATTGAAGAGACTGTCTTTACTCCATTATTTGCATATATGCATAACACATGTACACAGACAATAGTGTGGTGAAGGCCTGGGGAGGGGGCTGCGAGTGGGGGAGAAAAGAGGACATCTGTAATACTTTCAACAATAAAGATAATTTTTTTTAAAGTATATAAACTTGTTTTTAGCAACTGGAAATTATTCAGTGCTCCTTTTGCATTTAGAAATTATACTTCCATTACACTCCTCTCACACAGTTTTATTTTAATGTATTTTTTACTTTTGAAAGTCCTTTATTGATTACTCTATCATATTCCTCTGAAACAAAAGTTTACAATAACTTAAATTTTTTTTATAAATATAAATGTTTATGTTTTTGATAAATATATTTATATTTATAAAATATTTACCTTTTATAAATATATATATATTACAGCATTACAGATGTCCCCCATTTTTTCCTCCTTTGCCCCCTTACACCCAGTCCCTACTCCACCCCAGGCCTTTACCATTGTCATTGTCTGTATTCATGAGTTATGCATGTAAGTATAAGTTCTTTGGTTAATCTCTTCTTGTCTCCTGCCTCCCCTCTGTGATTCCTCAGGCTGTTCCATGCTTCTATGTCTCTGGATCTATTTTGTTCATCAATTTATTTTGTTTATTAGATTCCACATATGAGTGAGATCATGTGATACTTGTCTTTCTCTGACTGGCTTACTTCGCTTAGCATAATACTCTCCAGTTCCCTCCATGCTCTCTCAAAGGGTAAGAGTTCCTCCTTTTTCACAGCTGCATAGCATTCCATGGTATAAATGTACCATAGCTTTTTTATCCATTCATTTACTTATGTGCACTTGGGCTGTTTCCAGATCTTAGCTATTATAAATAACACTGCAATGAACATAGGGGTGCATATATTCTTTCTAATTGGTGTTTCTGGATTCTTAGGATATATTCCTAGAAGTGGGATTGCTGGTTCAAATGGCAGTTAATTTTCTGTGACCATAAGGCTTTACATGTCAAATACTTATGTCAAATACTGTATTTTTAATTTTTATCATTACAGTTATTATTAATTCAAAAGTGATCAAAAATATAGATATTATAAATTTTCATAATTACTAAACATAAAAAGTAAACTTTTATTGAAAATGCATTTATTAATGAGAGTAATTAGAAGTGAATAACAGAACCTCAGTTAGTATAGACTTTAACAAAATTATTACTTTGAAGTGTCCCTTTTAATTTGTCTCCCAAGGCTTTCACACTTCAAGGCAATATGTCATAGTATGATTTTTTCATAAAGTGGGAGATGAGTGATAGACAAAGGGGAGAGTGCATATCCAAAGAATATAGACAGGCAGTTCAGCTTTAGGAGAAAAAACATGAAAGGTGGAGGGTCTGAAAACGTATTCCTTTAAAACTGTGTCTGTATATCTCTTTGTAATTCCTCATGTATCCAAAGAGGTATGCTTATCTCAAACTGAAGATAACTGATAAAACACCAACAATTCTTAAACCCAGTGGATTGTCAGAATCATTGGGAATTGTTATGCAACAAATTTGGATTGGATCTAGGAATCTTTTCAAAAGTTCTTCAGGTTGAAAATCATTCATTTTGTCTAATTAAATTTTTTCCAAAAAATATCTGGCTCAGAGAGAGGTGGTTGACTTAAGGTCATGTGAAAGTGAATGACAAATTGGAATTGTTAAAAAATGAATGGATTCAAAATTGGCAGATATTGTATTCAGTTTCTATCTCCATCAGTTTCTGAGTGTGTGGCTTTGAATAAGTCACTTAACCTCATTTTGTGTATAAAATGGAAAAAACACACAATGTGTCCTATATCTTTCTTGATCATAATTGTGAAGATCAAATTTGATTTAAAAAGTGCTTTTAAAATATAAAGTAATTTAAAATACAACTGACAATCACTGCCTATTAGGGACAGGGCTTGGAAGTAACCTTTCAATAATCCAGTACAGACTACGTATTTATTTGACCAAGTGATTGTATCTTTAACATCAAAGTTATAACTGCCTCTATTCTTTGCTTAGCCATAAAGATATTTCCAATTTGATGCCTGTGTGAACTCTAGCAGAGACACTGAAATCAGGATCACCTTAGGGATATTGGGCCCTATCAGAGCCTTCCTATGTCTGAGGCACTTCCAAGTCAGGTCAGTTTGTAGCCTCCAAGTCTCAATGCATATTATGATAGACCTTGTTTGACCAAATGCATGTATTTTTACAAGTTAGAGTGATATACTAGATAGCAGGTCCCATTTTCTCTTTGCATTTCTCTTATATTTTTTAATTTCATGGTGCTCAAACATTTCCAGTGGTTCCTACTGAATCAATAGGGTAAATATTTGAAGTATACAAGACTCTGACAGTGAAAAGAGAATGGACTAAAAGGAAAATAACTTTATGGGAAAAAGAATATAGGGAATTGTCTAAAATATAAGAGTACTTTCACAATGAAGATGTGTTGGTTGTAAAATTGGAAAAAGAAGATGTTACATAAAGAAAGCAAAAGAGGGAAGGAAAAGTAGAAGAGGAAAAATGAAAAAAAGAAAAAAGAAAAGTTGAGGAAGAGAAGAGAAAGAGAAAAAAAGAAGAGGAAAAGAAAAGTTGTTGGGCAAATTCCTACTTTATTTGGCTTCAAAAAATGACCTGTGACTACTGTCTTCCATGTAAGTGGATGTGCTTACTCTGGTGGGCCAGAACTGCTTGGTAGGTGTGGCCAGGCAACAGAGTGAGCAGAGCAGACTCCTGGAGGTCTCTATTGCTACAGAACTGTTTTCACAGAATGGCACAGGTAAAGGGACCTCAGTAGGCCACTCAACACAGAGACTCCAGAAACTGGGTACCCAAAATATTTTCTTAAATGTCTTTATGGAGGCAAAAGGATAGTGATCCCTAAAATAGGCAGCCTCAGATCAAAAAAACGGGATCTTGAAATCTAAAGTCAAAATTCCATAAAAAGAAATCTTGGTAATTGTTAGAAGACTTGAAAGTCATCCAGTCCAGCTGCTTCCCATCAACCAAAGTATCCACCCCGGTATAGAGAAGATGCATGGGAACACAAATGAAGTGGATTTTATATGTTAATATGGTGCTTTATATAGCTTTAAACTACTCTGATTATACTTTATACAGCTAAGGCACTTATTTTAGAAACTATAAACTAAGATAATTAAGCAATGACCTTACTTTTTTCTTTGATGTAAAACCAATATTCTCTTCAGAACATATCTTTCAACTTGATGAAAACCAGTGTCAGAGAAGAGAAACTACCTCCCATTAGTTATAAATATTATCCACTTGAGAAGTTGCTATACTGTAGAGAACCCAGGAAATCTGTTTCCTTAACAACTAAGCTAACAAAAGTAAATGTGGACCATTCCAAAATGCCTTGCTTAAGGGCCAACAATTGTACCTCCCACTAGGCTAATTAATGCTTTAAGTTTAAAATTAAATATTATTTATTTCAAATTCATAGTGAATATATTCAGCTGCCCTTGACATGGTCTTCAATTTGGAAGTCCCAAAAGAACAGAGAGATGTACTTTGCTCAAGGCTACTCTAGAACACAACAGGATTTTCAAAACAAAAACAAAATACATAGTAAGAAATAAGATGCCAATTATCTTACCCAAGTCTTGACCATGAGCTCTTTTATTCCCTTGTACATACAGGAGAGAAAAGCCTTCATAAATCTGAGCAGTTCCCTGTGGGCACTGTGGTGCATCTGTTGTCTGGCTGTGACGTGTGATGAGGAATCCATGGGCAATAGAGGAAGTTCCAGGGGGACCTGGGGGACCTTGCAATCCATCTGGCCCAGGGGGACCATCCAAACCACGGGTACCTATTTCCATGGAATCATCAGTATATAAGATTAAGTAAGTTCTGTTCCACTATTATATCTGTTCACAAAACATTACGGCCTCATTTGATTAGTTAATTTAGTCAATATTTATAGTTTCTATAGCACTGTCAAATATCACTTGTTTGGAGATAAAATATGGTCCCTGCCCTCAAAGATTTTATATATATCTTTAGAATTGGTTGATGACATGAGGCACTAAATAAGTACTGGGTAAATGTAACATTACATGGGAAGAAGTGATGCTTATTTGGGAAGTCTGTATGTTAACCAGTCTCTTGCTGTTCTAAAGGAGTCCAAACTCCATGACAAAATTTCAGCCTGCTGTTTTATTCATCAATAAGAAAGGAAGGGTGTGGTTGTCATCAGTCTGCCAGCTTCAGTGCTGAAAAACATTTTCCTTTGAATCTGTCTGGGGAATTATTCTCAGGCATACATTTTTGTTTAGGGAATAGGCAGGGCACTCTAAAGAAGGCTTTTAAAAATGTCTATTTTCAATCTACCACTGGTTCTCTTTCTCCATTTAGCATCTTGATTTGAGGTCCTTTGAAAAATCTCTTTATATAGAGGCCTTTGGCCAATGTGTGTATAGATTTTCATTTTGGGGAAACTTCACAGCAATGTCCATGTGATGAAGATGACATTGACTTATTTCTTCCCTAGAAATACAGTTAATGAAATGGCAGGGTGTTGGTTCTAGGAAGGCCATAAATATCATCACTCTGCCTTATTGCCTCAATATTTTTAACTGTACAAACTCTTTATGTTTATATTATTTAGAGTTATATTATCTAGAGTTGCTAACATATTAAAATTACTCAGTTTGTAAATATTTTATTTCTACTTTAGCTATCTTTAGTGTATTTTTATTGCAAATTGAATAAAACTATTTTTGGAAGTAGGCTGAGTACAGGTTGGAAATCTAGTAGATACCATTACAATATTATCAGGAGTAGCTATTAATGGATGACCTCAAAAATATGCACACCAATTTGTCATCTTAGTATGAGAAAACACTATGACTCTCAAAGCTCTATGGGTATCACTTAATCTTTGCAATTATACTTACTGAATTCTATAATGGAAATTGTACTTTATTGTGATATTTTCAAATGTGGAAGGATTCACAATAGTTTCAAGATGGTCAGAAGATGTAAATATAGCAAGTACCTGGAAATCTCATTTTGAGAAAGAGCTGAGTTTTCCAGTTCTAACCACATAAATAAAAACAACCTTTCTATGCTTCTCTTATAGTTGCAAATCTTGTATCTCTTCTCCAGCAACAGATTTACAAGCTAGTTGCACTCTCTCAAGTGGAGGCTCTCACAGCTCCAATTGGAGGCCATGTGCCCAGACATCTCCAAGACTTAAAGACTGATATTATCAGCAGCATTTTACTTGTCCCACCTGGCTGGCCTGGCAGACCTGGATCTCCTTTGCGCCCTCCTGCACCATCAAAGCCAGGGAGTCCATTTCGTCCAGGATCTCCTGGAGGGCCAATTGGACCTATAGAGAAAAAGAAATAAGGTTTCAAAATGTAAGTGCCATATTTCAACATCCAGACAGATTTAGGAGACTGAAGGTCACTGGGTGTCACTGAATTCATAATCTGGTTTTATCTTTAATCCAGATAAATGAAAGAATAACTCAAACTCAGGACAAAGGAAGCAGACAAGGATTTAGAATTAGCTTTAAACAACTTGCCTCTGTGGAGGTTCCCATACTATGATAGCTGTGTTCTCTTTGCCTTCAAAACAAGATAGGAGTACAAATTTTTTTATCTATCCTACCATAAGTAGGGGCATTATAGACTGGTAACTTTTATTTATGGAAAGACTGCCACTCAATAAGAGAGAAAGACTGAAATTAATTTCTAGATTTTCTTATAACCAAAGTTGGCTATAAGCATAGAGTCAAATGGCCAACTAAAAAGAGAATTAGGGAAATGTTCTCAAATAGAAAAGGCTTAAAAAGATGATCTTCAAAGGTACCTGGTAATCCTTGAGGTCCTGGTAGTCCTGGTAGACCTTTAAATCCAGGCTGGCCTGGGACCCCTGGTGGACCAGGATCTCCTTTGATTATAATGCTCTGTCCTGAAGGACCAGGTAATCCAGGGGGACCTAAATGTCAAAACACACTTTAGAGGTGGGGAAGAGAAAGGTCAGAAGGAATGGATGCCAAAATTTAAAAGAATACTGCCATGTTTAACAGAAACCTGTTTGGGAAAGCTATCGTTATCTACCCAGAAGACTGAAGAAACAAAATTTTCTTAGGGTCGATGGAAAAATTAGGCATATTGTCCCTATTTTCAAGTTTTGGAGTGTGACTCCATTACTAGAAAGTGTAATTCATTTCAAATCTCTGAACACTGGTGTCAGGGGAAGACAATTCTATTTCCTGACAACTCTATTCTAATTCCAGCATCATTTACAGTTCTTGTTTGTTATACTTGTCAAGAGACCCACTGAACCAGTAGGGGAATTTAGCATATGCTTTATTTCACAGTTTACAGAAAACCTCTATTAAGTCTCTCAGCAAAAAACAAAACTATTTCCATATTAAAACATACCTATGTGACTTGCTTTTGTCATCTGTTCAAATGAATATGACAAAGTTTGTATAAGAGGCAATAAAAAAATCTAAGTGAAGCATTCTTGTTGGTCCTGCATCTATCTTAAACATACAAAGGACTGCTCTCAATAGTATATTAATAAAATAGAGAGCTTGAGAGATTAGTAAATAGAGGGAGAGTTCTGCTTATTTCCTCTCAGTTGTTGGGGTCTAAGACTCCAAAAGTTTGGTTGAAAGGAATACAAACTTTCAAATTCTTCAATGTATTTAAGTCTCAAGTATAACTAGCTACAAGAATAAGTCTTACCTGGAGGGCCAATAAGTCCTGGATCCCCCTCAGGGCCAGCTGAACCAGGTACTCCACTGGGTCCTTTCATGCCTGCAAGGAAGGTACATACAATTGCATGGCAAAGCACCAGGACCACAGCCTTTACCCAGCCAAGTCATAAAATAGGTGTCTTGTCCCACATGTGTTTAATGTAAAGGGGGAAACTCAAAATATCCCTTCAAATACCTGGAAATCCTGGAACACCAGGGAGACCAGGATCTCCTTTCATTCCATTAAGACCTGGCCGGCCAGGATTACCCTGAATAAGTAAAATCATTAATTTTAGAGAAAAAACGGAAAGTTAGTGAGGATATGGGTGGTATTGCATAGTGATTTATAGCACTGGCTGTAGAGTCAAATTTCCAGAATTCAAATCCCAATTTTGCCTCTTATTAGCTTGTGTGACCTTGAGTTGATTAATGTCTTTGATTCATAGTTTTCTCACTTATAAAGAAAATAATATCTATGTTATGAAGTTGCTGTAAGGATTAAATGAGATAGTTCATATTAAGCACTTAGAAAACTGCCTGGTATGTGGTGTGTGTTTAATAAATGATAGCTATTATTTTATTATCATTAGCAAAGACAATATTTTTTTAGTGTAGCCCTGAGGTGATAAGTGCTTGGATTAGAATCACATGAGCAAAAATGATAACATTTGAAAGACTTAGCAAAAAGTATAATAGGGCCTATTAATTAATTGGGTTTGAGGGCCTAGAAAACTATGGGAAGAAAGAGAGTTGAAAATAACTTTAGAATGAACCTAAAGGAAAAATAAGTTGAGACAACAAAGCTATCATTCATAGAAGTAAAAAAGGGGCAAGCTTGGAACATTGTGTTATGCTAAAATGTAAGAAAACGGTAAAAATAAAATAACAAGAGGGGCATGTATGTCAGGAAGACACAGGATCCAGCTTGAAGGGGTTCTCAAACCTAGACAATTTGATCATCAAAATAAGTAATGATACATCTGATAAGGGGTTAATATCCAAAATATATAAGGAACTCACAGAACTTAACAAAAGGAAGACAAACAATCCAATTAAAAAAATGGAAAAAGGACCTAAGTAGACACTTCTCCAAAGTAAACATACAGATGGCCAAGAGACATATGAAAAAATACTCAACATCACTAATCATCAGAGAGATCCAATTAAAACGACAATGAGGTATCACTTCACACCTGTCAGAATGGCTGCCATCAACAAATCAACAAGTGACAAGTGCTGGCGAGGATGTGGAGAAAGGGGAACCCTGGTACACTGCTGGTGGGAATGCAGACTGGTGCACCCACTATGGAAAACAATTTGGAGTTTCCTCAAAAAATTAAAAATGGAACTGCCTTTTGACCCAGTGATCCCACTTCTAGGACTATATCCTAAGAAGCCTGAAACACCAATCAGAAAGAATATATCCACTCCTATGTTCATAGCAGCACAGTTTACAATAGCTACGATCTGGAAACAGCCCAAGTGCCCATCAGTAGATGAGTGGATAAAAAAGCTGTGGGACACTTACATCATGGAATATTAGGCAGCTGTGAGAAAAGGGGATCTCTTGTCCTTTGGGACAGAACGGATGGACCTGGATAGTATTATGCTAAGCGAAATAAGCCAATAAGAGAAAGGCAAGTATCACATGATCTCACTCATATGTGGAATCTAAAAAACAAAATAAACTAATGAACAAATAGATCCAGAGACACAGAATCATGGAACAGCCTGACATATTTCAGGGGGAAGGATGGGCTGGGGGAATGGGTGGGGATGAATTAATCAAAGAACCTATATGTTTATATGCATGACCCATGGACACAGACAATAGAGTGAAGAAGGCCAGGGGGGCAGATGCAGGGTGGAGGGTATCAATGGGGGAAAAACGGGGACATCTGTAATACTGTCAACAATAAAGATACATTTTAAAAATAAATAAAAATAACTAATGATGGTTTAAAAATTATAATAATTAAAAAAGAATTTATGAGTCCATACTGATAATAAATAGACAACGAATTGAAGAAATCGAAGTCTCTCTTACAGCAGGGCCAACTGCTATATGTGTAGGTAGTCCTAAGGGTTAGATAATCATTATTTGCCACTATTGCACTGTTGACTGGCTGAGGCAAAAATCATAAACAGATATTAAATCTAAGGGGAGATTTTGATAAGGAGCAGTGTACTTGCATGATCTTAATGTGTGCCTTCCTGTTGTTTTGATTATTAGTTATAAGGAAGAAAATTGTAACCATATAGTGGAGAAACCCAATAACAACTTGATGAGGTGATCAAAATTAAGATCACCAATGAGGGGCAGATGAACATCTTGAGCCTCCATATCTGAGAAGGACACAAAATCACTCATGTAGTATTCCAGCTGGGGATGCAAAACCTGAAGAAACAGCAAACAAAAGAAGAAAAAGTCTATTTTTTAAATGTGAAGGGGCTATATTTCTCCAAAAATGTCAAGATCAGGAAAGAAGAAAATAGAAATTGTTTCAGGTTTAGAAATCGTTTCAGATTAAGGGATAATAAAGAGATATGAAAGTTAAATGTAATGCATGATTTGGTCTGGATCTTATTTTGAAGGGTAAAATGCTATAAAGGGCATTACTAGGTCACTTGACACAATTGGAATATGTAATGTAGAAATATAAGCATTGTGATGATGTTTAATTTCCTGTAGTTGATAACTATACTATGGTTATATTAAAAATTCTTTAATCTTAGAAATTTTATGCACTGAAGTATTTAGTGGTAAAGGGTCATGATAGATACAACTTATTCTGAAATGTTTCAGAAATATATATATAATTATACAACACATAACATACATACAGAAAAACATTAACAATTGGTTCAGCTGGGTAAATGATATATGGGAGGGTTTTCACCATTCTTACATTCTATACATTTAACATTATTTCCAAATTAAAAAAATAGAAACAGCAAAAATGTAAGAACTAACTTTCACAAAAGAAAATGAATAGAACTTGACAATACTAGATTTCTAAAATATTAGTATCAAGCAGTCTTGAATCAGGCATAATGATGTGAACTAAAAAGTACATGGTAAATGAATGAGGTAAGGAGTGAATAGAGAATGAATAAAGAGAGAACTAAAATTTTAAATGTAGGTGTCCAGAAAAATAGTGATGTCATGAGAAAAACAGGTTAGTTATTGGAAAGCTTTAAGAGTCACTTCTTCAGATGCTCCCCCCACACACACACACCACTATATAAAGCAGCCTCATAATTAAAAGACTGAGCCCAGACTGTGTTGGCTTCCAAATCTAACAACAATCCTCCTGAATGAATTGAAGAAGCTTTGAGGATCCATAAAAGAGTAAGTGACTTTCTGGGTCACTAAAACCAAGATGGAAAGCACGTGAATATAGATGTGGGAATATGCTATTACTCTTTTTTTACAGGTAAGGACAGAAACCCAAAATATCTATCCGCCTTTCCCATAGACACAAAGCAGAAGTATGCATTGGAACTAAAATCTGACCTTAATACTATCTAATTTCAAAGTCTAAAATATCCCAATTCATCATAATTACCTCCCTCTGAGTGTACTCCACTACATGCAATGCTCTGATATATATATGTCTCCTTTCATAAATTTGATTTTATTGAAGTGAAGGTTTCTTAAATCTAAATAGTTTACATACCAAAGACTCCAGGTAAAGTATCTTTTGAACAACCCTTTATCTATTAGGTGGCAAAGTTCCCTTTTGTTGGAAGAAGATAGGAAACTTGCCTTTTTATTTCTTTGCAATTCACCACTGAACCATACATAGAGGCTTGACCAGTAAATGCTAATTAAAATAATGCAGCTTGGAATTCTCATTTTGCTTGCAAACACCCACATCCCTTTCTCATCAAATATCTACTCTTATTTCTTACCTGGATTCCTGGTGGTCCTTGATCTCCTTTCAAACCAGGCAAACCAGGTTGCCCAGGTTGACCTGGGTTTCCCCTCTCTCCTTTAATACCTCCATTTCCAGGGATACCCCGGGGACCTTCTGGACCTGGGAGACCTTGATAATGCACAACAGAAGACCACATGTCAGAATAACATAAAAATTAGGCTTTTAAAATATCAGTTATTTAAATCCTATTAGTTTGCAGAGTAAAATTCAGATTACATTAAAACATATAGGCCTATGCTGACTCTCTAATGTAAATTGGGCCAGGATATTTTTATTATTAACATTGGTTTGCAGACAGTTTTAATTTGCATTTTATTATATATTAAATACAGTACACTGTTATCTAAAGCAAGAACTCAGAACATTATAGTAAAGATTGCTTCTGTAATCCTTGTTTGATTTAAGTAAAAGGAAACAGACATCATAGGACACTGTTCTCAAATTGGAACATGCATCAGAATCTCCAAGAAGTCTTGTTAAACTAGATTCCTGGGCCCACCCCAAGAGTTTTGGATTCACTAAGGCTGGGGAGGGGCCCAAGACTTTGCATTCTAGCAAGTGCCCTGTACAAAAACAAGTGCCCTGTAGAAAAAGCTGCTGGTTCTTCTGGACCACACTTTCTGAATTACTGCCATAGGACAATTAGTGATTCAAGCTACTTGTCTCAATGTGGTTAAAACCAAATTGCTTTACTCGTAAGTAGTTACTTTAATTACTATGCAATTAAAATAGTTATTTAAGCAAACTGTTCAATTTCATTTTAGTGACATGCTTAATACATGGGAATATTTTAAAGTGTCAGAAACTAATTGATTCAATATAGTACTTTTCAATTCAATTTATTTTAACAATGTTTTCATATTATTTATAATTTTAAATGTTTCTGAAGAAAAATAAAGAATGCTACATATATCTTGTAAATAAGTAAAATAATTTAAAATGGAATTTTGCTAAGCTCTTTTCTTTGTTTTAACTTTCTTTTCTAAATAAAGATGTGTCCATTAAGCAAACAAGGAGATATTATCAATGGCCACATTTTCCATCCCTGGGTGGGAAATAGCTGCTGCTTGCTTGCAGAGTGCTAAAGCAATGGCTGAGACTGAGACTAAGTAGTCCTGCCTTAAGAAAATAATTATAAAACACTAAAGAACAGTCAATAATTAGCACTTATACGTCTCTCTCCTCTATTAATCTTAATTATTCATTAGTTTCCACAAAAAAGGAAGATATATAGGAAATATCATAGGGATGCAAATTTAGAATACTGAATTCATGCTTACATTTGGACAAAGTGTTATCCTTTTTATTGAGGTAAAGTTGGTATATAATATTATATAAGTTTCAGGTGTATAACATTGTAATTCAACATCTATATACACTACTGAATTAGAAACAACAAGAGTCTAGTTGCCATCTTTTAAAAAAGGCCATTTTTTAAATTGAAAATAAAATTTGGACTTTAGCTCCCTTTCCAATATTTTTAAGACCCAGAATCAATGGCTACATGCTAATAAGGCAGCACGGCATCTACATTAAAAATGCCGGACTTTGGAGCTCAACTGCTGGGTTGGAATCCAGCTCCCTTAATCATTAGCTGTTTGGCCTTAGCAAGTTTATTAATCTCCTTGGCTGCAATTTTCTTAAAAATGGAAATTCTTTTGTATATATGGACCACATCTTCTTTATGGATGGACCTTGAAAATATTATGCTAAGCAAAGTCAGTCAGTCAGAAAAAGCTAAGAACCATATGATTTCACGCATATGTGGGATATAAAACCGAAACTTATAGACATAGCCAACAGTATGGTGATTCCCAGAGGGAAGGAGGTGGGAGAGTAGTAAAGGGTAAAGGGGGTCAAATATATGGTGACGGAAGATGATTTGACTTTGGGTGGTGGGCACACAATGCGATATCCAGATCATGTATCATAGAAATGTACACTTGAAACCTATATAATCTTATTAACCAATGCCACCTCAATAAATTTAATTTAAAAAAATGGAAATTTTTACTTTACAGTTGGAACAACCTACTTTATCAGGTTGTTCCAAGGATTAAATAATATGTATAAATTACTTAACACAGTGCCTGGTACAGAGTAAGAATTAGGTAAGAGTTTTGTTTTTTTAAATTATTATTATTACTATAATATCTTTAAAATAAAAGCCCATTTTTAATCTTTCAGCTATTTCTGTGTGATTTCACAATATAATACTATCTGGCATATGAGGTAGGAAACAGGTCTACAACAATACAGCAATTGTTTTATCTTTAAACAGTTTAAAACATATAGTCACCCTAGCCTGGAAATCAGGCAGACACACCCAAAAATTCCCTTCCCAATCATAAAGAAAGGGTTTGAGTACTTTGCATTTAAACAGACAGACAAATGAACAAAAACCACCACTAAGTCCAAACTCCCTAGATAGGATTTTCTAAGCAAAATTGTTATTTTCATCCATAATGTATAATTTGGACTAGAAATCAGGTAGCAAATCAGTTTATTAAGAGAAAAATAAACTATTTTCAAATCAGCCTAACAATGACAGGGTAAGATTAAGATAGGGAAAAAAATGAATCTTTTATGACCCTCTTCCTCAGTCTGAAAAGTAATCAGAACATTGTTATCATTTGAAAAACTACACATGATGGGCACTGCTCTTTTTGCAATTAAAAGTAAGTACTGGGAAATGTATTTGCTACTGATTCAGACCTGCCATTCTAGAGTCCCTCAAATTTAATTTAATGATTTGCTAATGACACAAGGAACATATAAGTTTTATTTTTAACAGTAATCAAGTTACCCTCTTCTATTACTGTAAATAGTCATGAAAACACAGATCAATCTCAGGCAACAAAAATTTAAGAAAATAAAACTCAATGTGCAGAGATTACAAATGGGCCAGATGCCTCACAAAATATCTTAACACAGTTTTAAAGATAAAAATAAGTGTATTTCCACTTAAAATTCAACATGTTTTTATGTATAGATTACCTATTATATATAAATAATTGAAACCACAAAGACCTAATGTCATTTCAAACAAGTCACATTACCTTTACTAAAATGTTAAATACCAGAGTGGGTAGTATTTGAGGATAACAGCAATCTTCAAGGACTTTTGAATTACAGCAAAAAAGTGGTTTTTTCTTATCATATATACAAAGCATTAAAAATAAATAAATAAAAGAATTCACCAGTGAAGAGTCTAACCTTGAAAACCTGGGAAGATCAGAGTTCACCAAAGCCCAAAGATCGATGTTAGCAGTATCAGACATCACACAGTACAAAATAAGATTATGAGTTAGAAGTGGTTCACATTATAGCACAAGTTAAACAATAATCCTCTTTGCCAGCATTTCCTATTCCCACAGCCTATTCAGTATGCAAATAGAACCATACTGGAATACAGAGAGCCATACATTTTCAAATAGAGCTTATTCAAGGAAATACGCTGCTAGTTTTTATTAATCCCCAAAATGGAAAATTCTACTGAGGACATGTTAACACTCTACTGCGGCTTTCTGCAAGTTAGCATCTCAAAACATTAAAGTTGGCAAAATAGTACCATTTCACTGATAGCTTTTCATTCCAAAGGAATAATTTTGGATAAATGTTTATTTTGGTTTCTGCAATTCTTTAGTAAACACATAAGGTGCAAATTTCTTGATATATTCAGACTGCCCCAAGGGGCTATAATTAATTCAAAGGCCTTATTAGACTAAAATACAAAGATCATAGGTGACTAAATAGAGAGATTAAAACACTAGTATACAATGGCCATTACCAGCTGTACTTGTGTTTGTCCTTTTTGAAAATCATTCGATGAGCCACATTCTGATATTTTTTCATAATTCATCAACAGGCTTTCTTCTTTGCATTATTACTTATTATAAGTTACTCAAAGAGAAAAAGCCAATATATTTTTGTTCACCATTGAACTTGAAAATAGTCGAATTTTCAATAATCAGTGAAGGGGTACTTTTAAATATGTTGGCATGCAATATCTCACCCCAAGCCACAGAAAATATCATATTTCCTTTATTATTATTCAATGCACTATTAACTCAAGCTATTAACTATTAAAAGAAGGATCATTAAATAAAAAGATAAAAAGCCTACTGTTAAATGACTATAAACACAATTTCCTTTTCTTACAAATCTTGCTATGATTTATAAACACTGAGGTATGCAGAGAATAAATTGTGCTAAAGCACTGAATCCTAGGAATTAGAAGACCTAGGATTTATTCTTGACTCTACTACTTAAATTATGGAATTTGGGGCAATTCAATTTCTCTAAGCTTGTCTTCTCATCCACATAATGGAAATAGTGATGTTTGCCCTAACCTCCCTTGCAGAGTTGTTTTAAAGATATCAAATTCAACTTTTAATACATTGACCTGATATCTGCCATGTGCAAGGTGCTACAGGGAACACAAGGATTAGCCAGAATGCTGCCCTCTAGGAGCTTACCGTAAAAGTACATCATATGATATAAATGGTAGCATGTCATATAAATATAAAACATCACCATTACTGCCTAGAGATAAAACTTTTAAAGCATTTTATAATTTGAAATTCAGAAGGCTAAAAACCAGATTTTATTTGTTTGAATGGTTTCTATGCCACATACAGCAAACTGACTCAAGACAACACTTTGAGCAGAGTCTGGCCACACAGTTAGTTAAATAAATTACAATACCTACCTAAGATAACTCAGAGCTTGAGTAAAAACATTTTATACATGTGTTCAGTATAGAAGAACCATTAATAAAACCTCTTAGAAAAATATATCATTGAAATATATTATATTTCGGTCTGAGTATGTATCAAGGGAAACTTCAGATCATATCATAGCAAAACTTCTAAGACTTTAATATCTAAAAGGTAACATTTTAATGAGTTATATGCCAGATCAATTTTCCACATGAGGCTCTCAATCCATTATTTCTCAATGACCTAACAAAGGTTAACTGAAAAACAAAGCAAAATGAAACAAACAAACAAACAAACAAACAAAAAAACCACACAAAAAAACCTGAAGTCCTGTAATAAGTTATAATAAGTAAAGATAAGCTGATGAATTGATTGGTAAATTTTAAATCCAGCCTTTATTTAAGGCTGCATTATTCAACTGTTGCAAAGAGAACACTGCAAATACCAGGTTACAATAACTGTGTAATTTAAAGTACATCTGATAAATAAGTTGTCAAATCAGTTTTAAAGTAATGAGGCTACTTTTCTTTTCCTCCTTTGAAAATAGTCTAGTGCTTCACAAGAAAGCAATCTTCTTGTAGCTGATAGTAAAGCCTGGAAGTGATCAAGGCAGCTGATTTTTATGCAAGTCAGACAGGGGAGGACTCAAAATTACTTTAAAGTATACCCTAGTCTCCTCTTTATCTTGGTGATATTTAAAGAGCATGCACTTATCTTAATATTTTTTATGACATCCATTTAGAAATAAAACAAAAAGCAGTTAGTAGGGGTTGATGAAAATCTTGAGCTAACAGAAAACAAGAAAGTGGAGGGGGTAAGGGGAGAAATGGGGGATATCTGTAATACTCTCAGCAATGAAAAAAATTAGAAAAAAAAAAGAAAGTGGAGGCAGGGCCCAGTCTGCTATGTCAAAGAATCTCCTAAAATGGCAGAGCAGCTTTGTTTCATCACTTATATTTATAACTAAAATAAGAGATCATATCATAAGCATCATGCCATACAACTGTCTTTGTGGAAGGATGAAACATGTTACTAATAGAAGGGAGACTTTACTGAGCACAGGGGAGCCCTAAGTAAGATTCCCAGCTATATGACCTTAAGCAAACTTCTTAACCTCTTTGGACCTCTGCTTTCTCCTATGTAACAAAGACCTTTTTCTTGACTACACTTCTATGAGCCCTCTTCTCCACTAGGTCTCATCCTTGGGCCCTGTCAGTGGTCTGCTGAAACCAGTTTAACAAGAATTCTGCTGTGTCAATTTAGAGAGAGTCCCCTTACTCTTGATATCTGATCAAGTTCCTGATCCACTATCCTTAATTTCTAAGTCCTTGGTCTGCCTTTAGCAAGAATTCTATTAGGGCTGTTTAGCAAGAATCATTCTACCCTTGATGTCTCCTCTTAGTAATTTTTCATTCACTGATTAACTCAATCTGCTAGATGACTACATATCCTCACTTGTCCTTGTAGTATTTGGAGTTGAGCTCAGTCTCTCTCCCCTATTGCAATAGTCTTGAATAAAATCTGCCTTCCCATCTTTAACGAGTGCCTGGTGAATAATTTCTTTTTGACAAATGTAGAAGTTAGGTCCCTTCAAGATAGGATATTCTATGGTTCTATAAAATAATGTTTTTTCAGGGGAGAGTACAAAACTAGAGAATCAATTCAGATAGATGGCTTCCTAAAAATTTTTTTAAAATTATGAATTTTAAATTAAAAAGATGACAGAATTTATTACCATCCTTAATAGCAGAACTCAGAAAGATACTTTTCCCTCTTTTAGTTCCTACTTAGAAATTTGAAAAGGGTTATCTATCATGAATAATAATGAGCACATTCAGATATTCGTGTTGCTTTTTACTCCTGATTGGGTGAACATCCTTTATTATGAATAAGCAATTGTCCATTGGACAGCTCTTGGTAACTGTTCTTAGGTGTATACTGTGTAAATGTGTATGATGAAAATAATATTAAGAGGCTTATCTGTGCAGGTTAATATTAATCTGTGCATGTTGCATTGATTTAATTTTTATTCTGTGCCTATTAGTTTATTTTCATAACAGTTGAATTTGGAACTTTGTGACAACCCAAAATATGAAATAAGATTGTTTGAAAAATTACAAAAGGTATGGCAAACCAAGAACTGCATATTTGCAGGATCAGTGATACATATTATTATTTTAAAAATAATGCCTTTACAAAGAATAGTTCAATTTCATTTGTATTAAGAGATATAAGGCAAAATTTAGAAATGCACTCTAAAGTTAAAGGTAAAATATTATAAAATACAATTTTGGGTATTATACATTTTCAACTAAAATGAAACAAATATATGTATTTTAAAATATTAAATTAGTTATTTAATTAAGTAATTTTGAGTTCCGCCAATAGACATAAACACTGGACACTACATGTTCCTGACAACTTTCAGAGATAGATCAATGTGTAAAAACTGAATTGGCATACATGCTCTTAAAATATGTTCAAACACTTGAAAACATTAGGTACAGATATACATATATACACACACACACACATATGTATATAAATATATATATACATGTACATATAAATATATACATAAATACAAAAAAAACCTTTCAAACTTCATGCAGTTACTATTTTAGAGTTAAGGAGCTAACCTGTAGGACCTGGATAGGGATCAAAGTTCACCAAGGCCCAATATCATCATTAACAAAAAGGAAAAATATCAAAATTGTTAGAAATATAAAAAACTAAAGTATTATGCTAACTTCTTTCAAGTTGAATTTTAATTCAGTAAAAGAATACTCTGAAAGTTCATTTTCATGCATCTGTATATAAACCAAATTATCACCAGTAAAATAAAAACAGCACATGTGACATATTTTGAAAGGCCAAAAATCATTTTTTAATAATCATTACTATAAACTCAGACAAAACAATCAATTCTGAGAGCACTTGGGTTTAAAACACAATTTTAGTTTGTAGTTTATTAACAAATCAAAGTCACAAACACTCATCAAGTGTTCTTCGTCCGACTATTCCTACTATTATTTCTTTAGAAATAGTACTTTTTAAAAGCGTGTTTGTGACAAATATCTTTATGTTGACGTATTTCAAAGTAATATTTAACAGTGAGCTCCATTACTAGTAAGAACAATAACCACAGTGCTGATTAAAATATAAAACAGGATAATAGTTTGGTTTATTTGAATTACTGCATGCATAACCAACCAAGATGTTTGTGTCAATACTTTACATTACATGCAAGAGAGTTAACATGGCTGAGGACAGTTTCACTGGTTTTCTTCAATAGTAAGTTAAGGTGAAACTTTAATTAGCACCCTCTATAAACATCCAAGTCAGATCAGATAAAATCTGGTTTTGAAAATGATCCTCACATAGTTACAATATTTTTTTGGGTGAGGTGATGGATGTGTTAAATAACTATGGTGGTGATCATTTTGAGTTATATACATATATGAAATTATTACATTGTACACCTTAAACTTACACAATGTTGTATGTCAATTATTTTTCAATAAAGCTCAGATACAAAAAGAAAATGATCCTCTGAACAAAATATGCAATCCTATTAAATTTATATTTTTAGAGCATATTTTATTAAAACTAGGTCCAGCCTGGATGGGCATGGCTCAGCAGTTGAACATCATCCTAGCATCAAGGAGATCATGGTTCAATTCTCAGTCAGGGCATATGCCGAGGTTATGGGCTCGGTCCCCAGTCGGGGGAGTGCAGGAGGCAGCCGATCAATGATGACTCTCTCATCACTGATGTTTCTATCTCTCCTCTCCCTTCCTCTCTCTGAAATCAATAAATACATATTTATAAAAAAATTAATTCAAATCACTAAAGAGTTTATGGTAACCTAAATGAAAATTTTTATTTTTAAATATAGTTAAAATTAGTTAAGACTTTCAAAGAAAAAAAGATTTTTTTCGTTTCTTAGATTTCTGTTATTTTTTAAATCAATAAAAGCCAAGTTTTTGATTACCAGAAAGATAAAAATTGAATATCAAGTCTCAAAAATCTGTTAATAATCGGTCACCAGTGATTGGGCTCAGCAACATTAATTCAGGATGAAAATAAGCATTTCCAAACTTAGTAAAATGAAATGACACTCCACAGACACAAAATGAAAAGTGAACATTTAATGCAAAATTGAGACTACTAGGACAGTTAACACAAGACAAATGAAATATACACATGAAGCTGGTATGAAGAGTTTATTCAATTTAATCATGCTGTGATATTGAAGGCAAACTGGATTGACTAATTCATAGAGAAGATAAAAATTTTTATTGTGGTTGCTGACATTTGCTGATCATATGACAGAACCATAGCAACACTTTGGTATGGAACCACAAGCATCTATTGGGTGATCACTAAAATGATTTCTGTGATGACATGCTGAGAAGCTCACATTAAAAATGCAGACATCATTTTCCTGGCAGGTTATCAGTATAGCTTTACATTTAATAAAAAGACTAATAAATCCACTATTTCCTTTTTCCTCTACATTGGTTTGTTTTAGTTCAACTTTAAGAAAATGATGAAAGGCATTACTGAAAAATTATTAGATGCCATGGAAATGGATGAAGCAAAGTATATACCAACCTATTTACTTGTAAGAAGTTCTTCAATGATAGATAATAAAGTCCTAAAGACTGAATAACCTGCCAGCAAAATGAAATAAATAGACTAATAAATAGACCATTCCTCTACTACTCATGTACATACCTGGTCTCCCAGGAGGACCTTGTGGCCCAGGGTTGCCTTTAGGGCCTTCTAGAGCTGGACCTGGAGAACCAGGAGGGCCTGGGGGACCTTGCACACCAGGAAAACCATGAAAACCTGGTTCACCCTTTGGACCTGGAAGGCCAGGGTTTCCTGGAATGCCAGGTAATCCTCCATCACCCTTTTGACCTATGAAAGCAAAATGACATTAGAGAACACATTAAATGATCCTGAGTATTAGGCTTGCCTGCAAGGCTAAAGCTATTCACACTTATTAGAAGAAGTAATGGAATATACTAGAGTTATTTATCTCTCTCACCAAACCCCCAACACATCCAAAAAACCAATTCATCTTATTAAATATATTTATCTGTTATCAGAAGTGTTTACTAGAGTACACAAAGAAACAGAGAAACAATAATAGCTTGCATCCTAAAAGATACCCTTTGGGGAGAAAAAGGAACATCTGTAATATTTTAAACAAAAATAAAATTTAAAAATAAATAAAAATAAGAAAATAAAACTAATTTAGGAGAGAAAAAAAAAGATACCCTTTGTATGAGGACACAGAGAAATGATCACATGACCAGTAGCTATGAGGGGAAAAAAGAGAAAAAATAGAAAAGTATAAAGTATCTGTAAGAATAAGTTAGAGATGGCAGGAGGAAATTCCTAAAACAAATATTTTGAGACTAATGTAAGATACAGATCTTCAATGGTATCTATGTGCCCTCAAAGACCATTCTATGCAATATTTTAAATCACAATCTAGACAAACTTTTCTCAATATTTTTTTCACACCACCAACATGAATGAGAGCAACATATCAGTGGCAGATTAAAGTAATAATTTTTATGTTTGGATCATCAGAAGGATATCCGAATTTCAAGGAGTTAAAGTTTGTGGTTTGAAAAAAGTCTCCATAAAATAGGAAATGGTCATTTGAGAGCATAAATATACATATCTGTATACACATTCAATCATTCAATTAACTATTTGGTGCTTACAATGAGAGAAAAAACATGTGAGTGAAGGTAGATGTGTGTGCGCACATATCCATACAAAATGCAAAATGTATATTATCATGGAGTTTTCAAGATACATTTTTATTAGTAGTATGTATTTCTACAGTTTCCTTATATTACCTTGGTTTTGTTTCCATGAGGGTAAGAGGGTATTTTCTTTTCTGGATAAAAGAGTTTTAAATATTTAGTGAAATCTACCTCTTCTTACAAGTTTGCTTTCTTTCTTCATCATTTCTTCAGCATTTATTTATGAAGTTAATGAACAGATACCTAAATGTAAATTTCCTTAAGAATGTGTTTTTCAATAGTACAAGTCCTCATACTAAGTTTCTAATTAAGAACTGGTTTAAGATGTAACACTAGCTTTGAGTTTTCTGGGGTTGTATGTGCATTTTATAGCAATAAATTGTAGACATGGAAAAATAAGTGTAGTGTGGAATATTCTCTATTTATGTACTTATTTAGCATGTTTTATTAAAGTTTACCAGAAAGTCCTGGGAGTCCAGGGGGTCCTGGGATTCCAAAGCCTGGTTGACCTATCAAAAGATAAACCAAAAATTCTCAAATAGATAATAATAATTGAAATAAGACAGATCATCTTCCAATTATTTAGGTTTTTATTAAGTGCTACAATGCATATTATATGAAACATGTAGAAGATTTATTTCCAACATGAGAAAATTATATACACATATATTCTATTTGTGATGAATGTCAAATAGATCTTTGTATGCTTATATCATGTGAATATATATATGAATAGAACATAAAATGCATAATAAAAAGTGGTTATCCAGGGAACTTGATAAAAGTTGGGTAACTTCTTGACATGAAAAATTGGGCAAGAAAGGATAAAGAGTTTTTCTTAAGAGAGAAGCAAGTTGATGGATAAATGTGAGGTCACATTCTCAGGATAGAGTGGAATATAGGATGGGAAATTGTATGGTAGCTTAGAGGGTAAGAAAGAAGATAAAATTTCATTGTGGGTAAAAAAAGGGCAAAAGTTCAAGCACACAAGTGGGAAATTAGAAAACTAAAAACAACGAAAACATACAATACCTGGTTCACCCTTCTGTCCAGCTGGTCCAGGAATACCATCTTGACCTGGTTTGCCTTTTTCACCTGGAGGCCCCGGTGGTCCAGGACGACCTCCACCACCTAAACAACATACCACAAAGGTTACATCTATCCTCTCAATTCCCTTTTCCTTCCATATTCCCCATTCTTTCCATACTAGCTTGAAATAATTCTATCCAAAAGATAAAAGAGCCTCTGAGACACTCTTAAATTATGAAATATTATGAAAAAAAAAAAGCATAAAAGAAATAAAGGGTAATGTGAATAAGAAACATCATTCACTCATTATCCAAAATGTTTCAATTTCTCATTTTAATCTAGTTTTAGATTATGCAAGAAAATAAGGTGTGGGGGGGATGCATTATAGGCCTCATATTGGGCCAAAGAAAGTGATTTGCTTTATAATTCAGTAAACTAATAAAAGTATTACTCTTTGCCATTCTAAAAAAATGTTGGGGGGGTTGTAGGTACAGGGTAGAAGGGGTCAATGGGGGAAAAAGGGGGACATCTGTAATTCTTTCAAGAAAAAAATGAATTAAAAAACACACACAGACCTTCTATTATAGGACACTTGAAATAACTCTCCCTGGAAAAAGTGAGCCTGAAAAATAAGCTCCCACGAGAATAATTCTACGTAATTTTTTAATGTATATACTTTTTTATTGATTTAGATAGAGAAGAAGGGGGAGAGAGAGAAAAATGGAACATCATTTGGCTGCCTCCTGCATGCCCCCTACTGGCGATTGAGCCAGCAACCCCAGCTTGTGCCCTGACTGAGAATCAAGTCGACATTCAACCACTGAGACACATTGGCCAGGCAATTTTATGTAATTTTTATTGAGCTTAGCACTAACAAACGGTGCTAAGTGAATGATCACCATTTCCTTTTCTTGAAAATGTTCACAGCTCCCTGAAATTATCTGACTTTCCTAAAATGAAAATGAAGCTTAGTTTTAGAGAATAGCATACCTTTTTTTTCATGCTTACCTACAGGACCAGGTTCTCCTGGAAGTCCAGGGTTCCCAGGAGGACCATTGATACCCTTTGGTCCAGGAAGGCCTGGGGTTCCTAGAGTAAAGAGTTCAGTTTAATAAAAGAAGTAAAATTGTGTTGCTTTGGAGGCTACAACTCAAATTTACAATTTATAGTGTTAGCATAGAAACAATGAAGAATAGAAAGAAAACCCAGAAAGACACTGATGTTTGCTGGTTATTTTAAGAATTTAAAATTTTAAGTTTATTTATTCAGGGGCTATAATTATTATATATTCATAATAAAAATAATTATCACCATATTATACTAGTAGAACTGGTAGGATTCCATTGTATAGATATATCAAAATTTTGAATCCATTCATCTATTGTTGAACATTTGGTCACCTTTTAGCATTATGGTTTCCTATTCTATTTATAGAAATTTGGTCTACCTCCAGTTTTTGGCTATTATGAATTATGCTGCTATGGATACTTCTGCACTGGTATTTTTGCAGGCATATGTAATTATTTACCTTGGGAAAATATCTAGATAGGCATGGAACAGCTAAGTCAGAGAGTTGGTATGTGCTGCATTATATATATAACCCTGCCAAACCATCTTACATTCACAAAACATTTGGGAATTACAGTTGTTCCAGATCATTGTACAACATATGGTGATATCTGTTGTTTTAATAATATCCATTCTGGTAGGAATGTCGTGATAATTCATTGTAGTTTTAATTTGCATTTCTTTGATGGTTAATGATAATGATCAACTTTTCATGTGTTTAGTGGCCATCCATATATCTTGCTTTATAAAATGTCTGTTCAATGTTTTCCCCATAAAAAATTTTGAACTGTATATCTTGTTACTATTGAGTTGTAGAAGCTTTTTATATATCCCAGAAATCAGTCATTTGTCAGATATATGTTTTGCAAGTATTTTCTCCTACTGTGTGGCTTCCTTATTCATTTTCTTAATGGTGTCTTTTGAGGTGAGAAGAACAAAAGAACTCAGGTTCTTTAGAAGAAGAAAGAAAGTGTTGCTGTCATTGGATATTTGTATGGTAAAAACAAATCTTGACCTCCATTTCACACCATAAAAAATATTTTTATTTGAGACAGACCATAAACCTAAGTATAAAATTTTAAACATTAAACTTTGTAAAAATATTAGAATATGTCCATAAACTTGAGTAGATAAATATTTCTTGAATAGGATACAAAAAGCACTGACCATGAAAGAAGATTGATGAATTGAACTTTACTAAAATTAACATTTCTTAATCACACAATAGCATTAAGGAAGTGAAAGGCAAATCTGAGATGGCAAGAACATATTTGTAATATTGTATTTGACACAAGACTCATATTTAAAGTATGTAAAGAACTTCCCTGAATCAATAAGATAAAAGGCAAATCACTCAATAAATTATGAGGAAAAGCACTTGGAGCAGGCACTTCAAAAAGATGCTATACAAATGGGCAATAAGTATATGTAAAGATGTTTACATTGTCATTCATTAGGAAAATGTGAATTAAAACTTCATTGAGATACCTCTATATAACCACCAGAATATCTGAAATTAAAAAGACTGACAATACAGCCAAGCTGGCATGACTCAGCAGTTGCGCATTGACTTATGATCCAGGAGATCAAGGTTCGATTCCCGGTCAGGGCACATGCCTGGGTTGTGGGCTCGATCCCCAGCGGGGTATGCAGGAGGCAGCCGATCAATGACTCTCTCATCATTGATGTTTCTATCTCTCTTTCCCTCTCCCTTCCTCTCTCTGAAATCAATAAAGATATTTTAAAAAAGAGGCCTACAACACCAAGTCAGGTAAGAATATGGCCAACTGGACATTTCACAACACAAAATAATAACCACTATATGATCATGGCAAACCACCAGGAGCCATCTGCTCACATTTCATACACTGCAAATGGGGTTGTAATTTATAAAACCACTTTGGAAAGCTGACACCATCTACTAAATTTAAATGTACACAGACCCTATGATTCAGTAATTCTACTACAATTTACTACTACTTTTAGTCTAAGAGAAATGAGGACATTTGTCCCCCAAAAGACATGTCAAAGAATGTTAATAGCATCTTTTTGAAGAAATTTTCCTCTACCCTTCTTTGTTCTTTCAACTGGCCTAATAATCAGTTCCAATATGAGACATTAAAAAGAGAAAATAACCAAACTTAGTTACATACATACGTATGGGAACACCACATACATGAGAGGTTCAGAGACCGAAAGGTAAAATGAGGTATATATGGCATCCTGTGCTAAGGAATGAGGTAAGGCAACTGAGGCTTTTGAAGGGAGGAAGGTAAATTGCAGGATGGTAATAAGAGCAGATGCTCAGTAATTAGATGTTTCTCCTGTCCTACAGATAGGTCATAAAAAGTTATTTTTGGCCCTGGCCGGTTTGGCTCAGTTAGAGCATTGGCCCTCAGACTGAATGGTTTCAGGTTCGATTCTGGCCAAGGGCATGTACCTTGATTGCAGGCTCAGTCCCGGCTGGGGCAGAAGCAGGAGGCAACCAACTGATGTGTCTCTCACATCGATTTTTCTCTCTCTCTTCCATCCTCTCTGAAAAGCAATGGGAGTAATATCCTCAGGTAAGGATTTTAAAAAAAGTTATTTCTGGTAATAATTCTTATTATGGGCAAGGTCCCCAAATTAAATTCTTTAAGAGAGAAATAAAAGTTTCTCATAAGCCCATATGGTCTCAACTGCCTTCAGCTCAAAATAATCCACATGCCAAGTGGCAAATCTTGGGGAGACTTGTTCTGAACCCCTTCAACTCCAAAACTGAAAACAACACAAAAGTCCATCAACAGGAGAACGGGTAATTGATTATGGTATATTCTTCAATGGAATATTACAGAGCATTGATAAAAAAATAAACTACTGAAACATGCAACAAGATAAATGAATCTTATGGACATAATGATAAGTGAAAGAAGTCAGACACAAGGATGTATATACTGTATGATTCCATTTATATAGATTTCAAAGACAGGCAAAATTAATTGATGGTGATAGAAGTCGTAGTAGTGGTTACCTAGGAGTGTGGGATCACTGTGAAGAATGTGTAAACTTTATGGTGTGAAGGAATTCTTTCATACCTTTATATGGAGGGTACATGTATATATACATGGGTAAAAATTCATCTGTAGTCTTATAGACTTTACTGTATTTATTTTACATTTCAATAAAAAGGTTAAGGAAAAGATAACTAAGGGCCCACTCCATCTATCTGACTGTTTAATCCAAAGTAACCAAACAAAAAATTAAATACAAGCATAAGCAGAAGGGACTATAACAATCTAATTTAGGCTACCTTCTTGCCTGTAATACTAAGCCCCTTTGCCTACACAACACAGTCCTTGTCATTTGAATGAACTGTATAATTGTTCATTCTACCAACAGTCTATTCTTCAATGGAATATTATAGAGCATTGACAACACACACACACACACACACACACAAAACACAACAATAAACAAACAACAACAAAAAACCTACTGAAACAGGCAACAGCCACTGTGTGCCTGAGTACATTCTAAGAGAATCAACAGCAGGTTAGGGCTTAGCAATGGACATTATCACCTACCAAACTGACTTGTAGATAGCAATCAAAGATTGAAAAATGCTCCACCAAATAGTCTCTCTGTCCACAGTACATTGTTCTGCTGAGCAGGTAATATTCTCATTTTATACAGAAAAAAATTGGGTCAAAAAAAAGTTAAAGAGCTACTTGAAAACTGTGTTGCTAGTCAGTATCTGATTAGGAAATAGAATAAAAGTCTGCTGAATAAGAATTTGCTATGTGATATGGGTTAGAGTAGATCAAGAAGGCGAGAAGGAAGCATTTAAGAAAAGGAATTTTACCAGGGAATCCAGGAAGGCCTGGTTGTCCTTTTGCTCCAGGGGTCCCTGGTAACCCAGGCAAACCAGTATCTCCGATGGAACCTTTGACACCAGGGTTCCCTGGGTATCCAGGCAGACCAGGTTCACCCTAAAAATATGAATAAAAACAAAACTGAAGTCTCTCCATTACTTACATCATAAAACAACATAACATTATTTATAGAGCTTTTACTGTGTGTGAGGTAAGTTACTGAGCACTTTACATGAATTGCTTCATTTAATCATTTCAACAGCCCTTTGAGTTAGGTTTTATCATATCCATTTATAAATAAGAAAACTGAATCTTGGAGAACTCAAGTGCCTAATACGGCTAGTAAGTGGCATAACTGGGACTTGTACAAGGTTTGTCAGACTCCAGATGCATTATTCTCATTAATCCTTAACAACACTACAAAAAAGATACTGTTATCAACCCCATATTATAGTGATTCAGCTGTTAAGTGGTGGAATTTGGATCTAGATCCAAACAGTCTGATTTCAGAACCTGTGATCATCATCCCTAGTATGCCACAATAAAATTAATTGTTTAGAATAAACATGTCAAACAAAACTACAGTAGGTTCTACTGCAAAAGGTTTATTTCATTTTTGACATAAAGAAGTCTATCAATTCTTTAGAAGACATCTCAAATCCCGTTTCCTCCATGAAACCTACCAGGAAAAAGAGAGTTTACCCTAAGGATTTAATGCAGGTTCTAATTTTGTCATGTTTATAATGGTTTTAAATATGCATGTTTTCACTCTTCAACTACATTGAAATTTTCTTAGGTGTCAGAGACAATTCATATATAACCATTTATGCTCAAAGAATATTTACATTAAGTTTTCTCCTAATGGAGCTTTACAAAAATCCATACCCACTTTCACAAGTTAAAACAAGTTTTCTCAATAACAATGAAAACACGTCATAACTTTATATCTATATATATTACAGTGTTCACTGCTCTGCTCACAAGGATCGTGACCTAACAAAGTGTTAGTGTTCAACATCATCTACTGAATATGTCCTTCTTCACTTATTGCTTATGTTTGTATAGGCAAATAAGATCATTTATTTGTGGCTCAATTGTTTCTGCATTATAACACAAACTTTTTAAACTGTCTTTTCTTTCCCATTTAAAAAAAAAGAGACAAGATGGTGGTGTAGGTAACCTTGGTATCTGCCACCTCTGACAACCACATCAAAATTACAACTAAAATACAGAACCATCATTCAGAACCTCCTAAAATCTAGCTGAATGGAAGTCCTACAACTAGAAAAATGAAGAAGCACTTCAAGATCAGTAGGAGGAGTGGAAAAGCAGGGCAGATCAGGGCCAAAACACTGTGTGTTTCCACACCCAGGTGCTGTGGTTTAAAACCTGGAGGGATATTTCGGAGGTGGTTTCTGGGAAGAGTGAGGCCCCCCAGCCCAGGGAACCAGTACCAGGAAGAGAAGTCCCCACAACTTTGCACTGTATAAACCAGTTGGATTGTGGCTGAGGGACACAGAGGCTGTGGGAGTCCCAGGAAGTTCCTCTTAAAGGGCCCGCTCTCAGACTTACTCAGATGCACTGCCTCTGAGCTCCAGTGCTGGGCAGCAGCTTGAAAGGAACCTGGGATATTCAGGGAGGAACTAACTTGCCTGGAATCAAGGCAGGAGCTGAAGGGAAAGCTTTCTCCCAGACAAAAGAGCTGGCAGAGGCCATTGCTCCTTTGATGAGCCCTCCCCTCACAGAACCAGCAGGCAGGTGCATCCTCTGAATCTCCAGCAACTGGACTCACCTTTCACCCTACCGTGGTGATTCCAGGAGACCCTACCCCTCCCTACTTGCAAGCTCATCCAAGCCATTTCCAGTGGCTTTTCTATGCAAGTGGTCTCTCTGGCCTCGTAATTGGGACTTTCCTAAAATCTCTCAAACAAGCAGCAGCTGGCCTCAGCATGCCTCATAACTCTCAGCTAGTGGCCCCAGGCACAGCACTAGTGGCAGCCTGCATTGGTTCATAGCTTGGTCTCTTCTGGACACCTCCAAGCTCAGCACAAGTAGCAGCCATCTACAGATTGCTGTGTAGCTCATGCTGGGTGGCCCTGGGTAGGGCATAGGCAGAGGCTAACTTTACGCCTCCCGGGAGGCCCCAGAGGAAGTGCACCTGGTGGTCAGACTCAACCATGCTGGATTACAACCCTACCATATCCACGGGTAACACACTCAAGGGGAAGACTCTGTGAGCACCAAAGCCCTACTGAAGCAAATCCTGCTCCATAGGTGAGTCTCTAGCACAGCAACTCTTTGGCTGTAGTTGCAGCTGGTCCTCACAGCTGACTGGCCTGGGGGTCGATTCCTCCCAGCTCTACCAATAGCAACCAAGGCTCAACTACAACAGGACAGTGCACACCACACAAACAGGGGAGCACCTAGAAGGCCCAGCTCAGGTGACTGAGGAAACTGAGCCAATGGACCCTACAGGACACCTACTACAAAATACCATTCTACCAATTGAGGACACATAGCAGCTCTTCCTAATACATAGAAACAAACACAAAGGAGAAGCTAAAATGTGGAGGCAAAGAAGCAAATCACAAATGAAAGAACAGAAGAAATCTCCAGAAAAGAACTAAATGAAATGGAGCCAAGCAAACTACTAGATATAGAGTTAAAAACAATGGTTATAAGGATGCTCAAGGATCTGAGTAAGCCTATTCAGGAAACTAGTGAGATCATCAATGACATAATAAAGAACGAGTCAGAAAGGAAGGCTACACTAATTGAAAGGAAGAATAATTTAACCTGGTGGAGGAAATAATGACAGAAAAGTTCTCTACACTGGTGAAGGAGAAAGCCACACAAGTTCAGGAAGCACAAAGGGTTCCAAACAAGAGGCACCAAAAGAGACCCACTCCAAGACACATCATAATTAAAATGGCAAATATTAAGGACAAATAGAATATTAAGGGCTGCAAGAGAGAGAAAAGCAGTGAACTACAAGGGAACTCCCATAAGGCTGACAGCAGATTTCTCAACAGAAACACTTCAGGCCAGAAGGGAGTGGCATGAAGGTATTTAAGAAATGAAAAGCAAGAACCTGCAACCAAGACAGCTTTATCCAACAAGGCTATCATTTAAAATTGAAGGTGAAATAAGGAGCTTCCCAGACAAAAGAAGGTTAAAGGAGTTCAGTACCACCAAACCAGCATTGCAAGAAATGCTAAAAGGACTGCTTCAAGAGGAGGAAGTACTACTGAAAGAAAGGTACATCAGCATAAAGGGAAAAAATGGCATTAAATAAGCATATATCAACAATAACCTTAAATGTAAATGGATTAAACACTCCAATCAAAAGACATATTGTAGAAGAAAGGATAAGAAAACATGACACACATATATGCTGTCTGCAAGAGACTCACCTAAGAGCAAAAGATTCACACAGACTGAAAGTGAAGGGGTAGAAAAAAATATTCCATGTAAATGGAAATAAATTTAAAAAAGCTGGAGTAGTAATACTTATTTCTGACAACATAGACTTCAAAATAAAGAGCACAACAAAAGACAAAGAAAGTCACTACATAATATTAAAGAGATTGATCCAACAGAAAGAAATATCCCTTATAAGTATATATGCACCCAATATAGGAGCACATAAATATATTAAAAAATTCTTGGTGAACTTTAAGGGGGAGATTGACAGCAACACAATCATAGTGGGGATCTTTAACACCCCACTGTCATCATTGGACAGATCATCAAGACAAAAAAATCAACAAGGAAAGAGAAACCTTAAATGATACACTAGATCTACTGGATTTAATTGACATTTACAGAACATTTCATCCCAAAGCAGCAGAATAAACATTCTCCTCAAGTGTACATAGAACATTCTCAAAAACAGACCACATGTTAGTGCACAAAACAAATCTCTACATGTTCAAGAAGATTGAAATCATAACAAACATACTGTCAGATCACAATGGTATGAAACTAAAAATGTAAACCACTATAAAAAATCAAAAATATTCAAACACATGGAGGCTAAATAGGATGTTATTAAACAATGAATGGGTTACCAAGGAGAAAACAAACACTAACTGGAAAATAATGAAAATGAACAAACAACTCCAAATCTATGGGACACAACAAAAGCAGTCCTAAGAGGAAAGTGCATAACAGTACAGGCATAACTCAAGAAACAAGAAAAAGCTCTACTAAACCATCTAACACAACCACTAAAAGAATTAGAAAGCAAACAGCAAGAAAAGCCCCTGGGAAGTAGAAGGAAGGAAATAATAAAGATCAGAGTAGAAATTAATGACATAGAGACTATGAAAACAATATAAAAGATCAATGAAACCAAGAGTTGGTTCTTTGGAAAGATAATAAGATTGTTGCACCTTCAGCCAGACTCACCAAGAAACAAAGAAAGAGGACCCAACTAAATAAAATCAGAAATTAAAGAGGAGATAAAACAACTGATCCAACAGAAATATAAAGCATTGTAAGAAAATACTATGAGCAACTATACGTCAACAAACTGGACAACATGGATGAAATGGATGAATACCTAGAAACATACAATCTTCCAAAGCTGAATCAGGAAGAATCAGAAAGTCTGAATAGGCCGATAAAGAGATAATGAAATTGAAGCAGTAACCAAAAAACTCCCAGCAAACAAAAGTCCTGGATCAGATGGATTTAGAGGTGAGTTTTACTAAACATTCAAAGTAGAATTAAAACTTATTCTCCTCAAACTATTCCAGAAAATTCAAGAAGTGAGAAAATTCCCAAGCTCCTATTATTTATTTTTTTAACTTTTTATAATTTTTATTTTTGTTTAAAGTATTACAGATGTCCCTTTTTCTCCCCAATGACCCGTCCCCCCCCCCCGTTCCTTCCCCTTCCCCACTCACTCTCCCCACCATTGTCCATGTCCTTGGGTTGTGCATATATGCATATAAATTCTTTGGGTACTCTCTCCCCCTCCACGCCCCCGCCCCCCTCCATCCTTCTGACATTTCCTCAGTCTCAACTATGCTTCCACGTCATTGAATCTATTCTGCTCATCAGTTTATTAAGTTCTTTAGATTCCACGTATAAGCGAGATCATGTGATATTTTTCTTTCGCTGCCTGGCTTATTTCACTTAGCATAATATTCTCCAGGACCATCCATACTGTCCCAAAGGGTACGAGATTCTTCTTTACAGCTGCGTAGTATTCCATGGTGTAAATGTCCCACAGCTTTCTAATCCACTCATCTACTGATGGGCACTTGGGCTGTTTCCAGATCTTAGCTATTGTAAACTGTGCTGCTATGAACATAGGGGTGCATAAATCCTTTCTGAAGAATGTTTCAGGGTTCTTAGGATACATTCCTAGGAGCGGAATCACTGGGTCAAACGGCAGTTCCATTTTTAATTTTTTGAGGAATCTCCATACCGTTTTCCATAGTGGCTGCACCAGTCTGCATTCCCACCAACAGTGTACTAGGGTTCCCCTTTCTCCACACCCTCGCCAGCACATGTCGTTTGTTGATTCGTTGATGGCAGCCATTCTGACAGGTGTGAAGTGGTACCTTGTTGTGGTTTTAATTTGCATCTCTCTGATGATTAGCGACGTCAAGCATTTTCTCATGTCTCTTGGCCATCCGTATGTCCTCTTTGGAGAAGTGTCTATTTAAGTCCTTTGCCCATTTCTTAATTGGGTTGTTTGTCTTTCTCTTGCTGAGTGCAATGAGTTCTTTGTACACTTTGGAAATTAGCCCCTTATCAGATTCATCCTTGGCAAATGTGTTCTCCCAAACTGCAGGGTTCCTTTGTACTCTGAGGCTGTTTTCTTTTGCTGTGCAGAAGCTTTTTAGTTTGATGTAGTCCCATTTGTTTATTTTTTCCCTTGTTTCTCTTGCCCTAGGAGATGTATCAGTGAAAATTCCACTACGTGGGATGTCTGTGACTTTACTGCCTATGTTTTCTTCCAGGATTTTTATGGTTTCATGACTTACATTTAAGTCTTTTATCCATTTTGAGTTTATTTTTGTATATGGAGAAAGTTGGTGGTCTAGTTTCATTCTTTTGCATGTATCTGTCAAATTTTCCCAGCATCACTTATTGAAGAGACTGTCCTTACTCCATTGGATGCTCTTGCTTCCTTTGTAAAATATTAACTGACTATAATGGCATGGGTCTATTTCTGGGGTCTCTATTCTGTTCCATTGATCTATATATGCCTGTTGTTGTACCAATATCAGGCCGTTTTGATTACAGTCGCTTTGTAATACAGTTTGAAGTCTGGTAATGTGATCCCTCCCACTCCATTCTTTTTTCTCAAGATGGCTGCAGCTATTTGGTGTCTTTTTTGGTTCCATATAAATTTTCGAAATGCTTGTTCTAGGTCTGTGAAATATGCTGTTGGTATTTTCATAGGAATTGCATTAAATTTATAAATTGGTTTGGGTAGTATAGACATTTTAATGATATTAATTATTCCAATCCATGAGCATGGTATCTTCTTCCACTTGTTTAAATCTTCCTCTCTTTCTTTTTTCAGTGTCATGTAGTTTTTTGAGTACAGGTCTTTTACATCCTTGGTTAAGTTTATTCCTAGGTGTCTTATTTTTTTAGTTGCGATGGTAAATGGTATTGCTTTTTTAGTTTCTCTCTCTGAAAGTTCATTATTGGTGTATAAGAATGCTACCTATTTCCGCATATTGATTTTGTATCCAACTACCTTGCCAAATTCGTTTATCAAATCTAGTAGTACTTTGATGGAGTCTCTAGGGTTTTCTATGTACAGTATCATGTCTTCTGCAAATAATGACAGTTTTACTTCCTCCTTTCCAATTTGAATACCTTTTATGTTTTCTTCCTGTCTGATGGCTATGGCAAGGACTTCCAGTACTATGTTGAATAAGAGTGGTGAAAGTGGACATCCCTGTTTTGTTCCGGTTTTTAATGGAAATGGTTTTAGTTTTTGCCCATTGAGTATGATGTTGGCTGTAGGTCTGTCATATATGGCCTTTATTGTGTTGAGGTATGATCCCACTATTCCCACTTTGCTGAGAGTTTTTATCAGAAATGGGTGCTGGATTTTGTCGAATGCTTTTTCTGCATGTATTGATATGATCATATGATTTTTGTCCTTCATTTTGTTTATGTGTTGTATCACATTTATTGATTTGCGGATGTTGTACCAGCCTTGCATCCCCAGAATAAATCCCACTTGGTCATGATGTAGGATCTTTTTAATGTATTGCTGGATCCGGTTTGCTAGTATCTTAGTGAGGATTTTAGTATCTATGTTCATCAGGGATATTGGCCTGTAATTTTCCTTCTTTGTAGTATCTTTATCTGGTTTTGGGATTAGGATGATGCTTGCCTCATAAAAAGTTTGGGAGTTTTCCCTCTTGAATTTTCGTTCTCCCTTCACTCTCCCAGTTCTATTTTCACATGAGTTATTTTCATTGTTACTGTCAAGATATTTTGTAAAATACCTCTTGTTTCCTGGAATTTTAGTTGTGCATTTGCCAAGCTCCTTTTATGAGGCCAGCATCATCCTAATCCCAAAACCAGATAAAGACACTACAAAGAAAGAACATAGATGCCAAAATCCTCAACAAAATACTAGCAAATTGGATTCAGCAATATATTAAAAAGATGATACACCATGACCAAACGGGATTTATTACAAGAATGCAAAGCTGGTATAATATCCACAAATCAATGAATGTGATACATCACATAAACAAAATGATGGACAAATATCATATGATCATATCAATAGATGCAGAAAAAGCATTTGACAAAATCAAGCACCCATTTTTGATAAAAGTGCTCAGCAAAGTGGGAATAGAGGGAACATACCTCAACATAATAAAGGCCATATATGGCAAACCTACAGCCAACATCATACTCAATGGTCAAAAACTAAAACAATTTCCCTTAAAAACAGGAACAAGACGAGGATGTTCGCTTTCATTACTCTTACTCAACATAGTACTGTAATTCCTTGCCACAGCCATCAGACAGGAGGAAAATATAAAGGTATCCAAATTGGAAAGGAGGAAGTAAAACTGTCATTATTTGCAGATGACATAATATTGTGCATAGAAAACCCTAAAGACATCACCAAAGTACTACTAGATTTGATAAATGAATTTGGCAAGGTAGCTGGATACAAAATTAACATCCAAAAATAGAAGGCATTTTTATACACCAGCAATGAACTCTCAGATGAGAAACTAAAAAAACAATACCATTTACCATTGCAACTAATAAAATAAGATACTTAGGAATAAACTTAACCAAGGATATAAATGACTTGTACTCAGAAAACTATAGGAAACTGAAAAAAGAAAGAGAGGAAGATAGAAACAAGTCTTTGAATATACCATGTTCATGGATTGGAAGAGTTAATATCATTAAAATGTCCATACTATCCAAAAAAATGTATAGATTTAATGCAATTCCTATTAAAATAACAACAGCATATTTCACAGAGCTATAGCAAATATTCCAAAGACTTATATGGAACCCAAAAAGACCCCAAATAGCTGTAGCAATTTTGAGAAAGAACAGAGTTGAAGGGATCACTTTACCGGATATCAAACTAAAAGCCATTGTAATCAAAATAGCCTGGTATTGGTAGAACAACAGACATATAGATCAATGGAACAAAACAGATACCTCAGAAATAGGCCCACACCATTATGGTCAGTTGATATTTGACAAAGGAGGCAAGAGCATACAATGGAGTAAAGACAGTCACTTCAATAAATAATGTTGGGAAAATTGGACAGGTACATGCAAAAAAATGAAAATAGATCACCAACTTACTCCATACATAAGAATAAATTCAAAATGGATAAAAGACTTAAATATAAGTCACAAAACCATAAAAGTTCTGGAAGAAAACATAGGGAGTAAAGTCACAGATATCTCATGTAGTGGAATTTTCACTGATACATCCCCTAGGGCAAGATAAACAAAAGAAAAAATAAACAAATGGGACTACATCAAATTAAAAAGCTTCTGCACAGCAAAAGAAATCATCCTCAAAGTACAAAGGAATCCCATGGTATGGGAGAACACATTTGCCAAGGATGAGTCTGATAAGGGGCTAATTTCCAAAGTGTACAAAGAACACATACAACTCAACAAGAGGTGGACAAGCATCTCAATTAAATAATGGGCAAAGGACCTGAATAGACAATTCCCCAAAGAGGACATATTGATGGTCAAGAGATATATGAAAAAATGCTCACCATCATTCATCTTCATAGAGATGCAAATTAAAACCACAATGAGGTATCCTTTCACTTGTGTCAGAATGGCTACCATCAACAAATCAACCAATGACATGTGCTGGTGAGGATGTGGAGAATGGGGAACCCTGGTACACTGCTGGTGGGAATGCAGACTGGTGTGGCCACTATGGAAAACAGTATAGAGATTCCTCAAATAATTAAAAATGGAACCACCTTTTGACTCAGTGATCCCACTTCTAGGAATATATCCTAAGAATCCTGAAATGGTAGTCAGAAAGGATATATGCACCCTTATGTCCATGGCAGTGCAATTTACAAAAGCTAAGATCTGGAAACAGCCCAAGTTCCCATCAGGAGATGAGTGGCTAAAAAGTTGTGGGACATTTACACCATGGAATGCTATGCAGCTGTAAAGAAGGATCTCATACTGTTTGGGACAGTATGGATGAACCTGGAGAATATTATGCTAAGAAAAATAAGCCAGGCAGAGAAAGACAAACATCACATGATCTCACTTATATGTGGAATCTAAAGAACATAATAAGCTGATGAACAAAATAGATTGAGTCACATAGAAGCATGAAACAGACTGAGGAATCTTGGAAGGAAGGTGGGGGTGGGTGGGTGGATGGGGAGAGATTAACCAAAAAAATTATATGTATATATGCATAACCCATGGACACAGACAATAGTGTGGTGAAGGCCTGGGGATGAAGTGGGTGCAGGGTGGAAGATTTCAATGGGGAAAAATGGGACAACTGTAACATTTTCAACAATAAATATAAATTTAAATAAATAAACAAAACAATTGAGTCTTGGAATGTAAATATAAAACTATGTAGTTATATATATTTCTAAACCTTTATAAATCAAATGTCTGCTCATATTTACACACATAATAGGTATACAATTAAATTTTGTATTGAATTGGTTCCATCTTAAGTTACTTACACAGAAAAGCTTTGAATAAAATATTGTGATTTTTCTTGTTATTTATGAACCAATTACATTTATATGCCAAAATAAAATACAAGAAAAAAATTCAGATATTCTACTAATGGTAAACCTGAAAGGTAGTAGACAAACTCTGATAAAATATGTTAAGTTCTACAAATAACCCCAATCTATAATTTCAATCAGCACATGTTCTCTAATACAGTTCTCACTACCATATGGCCATAATCCTTCAAAGCAAGTAAACTGTAACAACACTGAATATTTTACCAGGGTTTCTGAAAAGCATTGAGTTTACTAGTTTAGGTTTTATCCATATATGCTGTCAGAAAAAATGAGCTTCAAAAAAGGTAAGCAAGAAGAGATAAAAAAGACAGCACACAGAGGATCAACAAACTGGCCAGGAATCCTGTAAATCACTCTGAAAAAGGGAAATTATAATCTATTTACATTTCTAGCAAAAGGTAGACATGACTTGAATACACTTAAACCACAGTTATGTACATTTTTTCCTCAGGGTTTTATAACTGACATATAACATATCATATTCAGATCTACAACATAATGATTCATTATTTGTATATATTTGCAAAATGATCACCACAATAAATCTAGTTAACATCTATCACCTTATATAGTTATAAAACTTTTTGTCCTTGTGATGAAAACACTTAAGAGTCACTCTTTTATCAACTTTCATTATATAAAAGAGTATTATTAACTGTGGTCACCATGCTGTACATTACATCCCATGACTTACTTATTTTATAGCTAGAAGTTTTTAATTTCTAAACTTTATTCTTCAATTATAGTTTACTTTCAATATTATTTTATTTTAGTTTCAGGTGTATAGCACAGAAGTTAGAGAATCATATGCTTTACAAAGTGTTCCCCTGATATTTCAAGTACCCACCAGGCACCATACATAGTTATTACAATATTATTGACTATATTCCCTATGCTGTACTTTACATCTTCGTAACTATTTTGTAACTACCAAATTTGTACTTCTTAATCCCTTCCCCTTTTTCACCCAGTTCCCCAAACCCCCTCCCTTCTGACAACCATCACTCTGTTCTCTGTACCTATGAATCTGTGCTTTTTAATTCCCTTCATCCATTTTGCCCAACCCCTACTGTCCCCTCCCCACTTTTGGCAACTGTTAATCTTTCGGTATATCCATCAGCTTGTTTTTTCTTGTTGTTTTCATCTTGTTTATTTATTTATTCATTTTAGATTCCACATATAAGTGGGATCACATGGTATTTGTCTTTCTCTGACTTATTTCACTTAGAACAATGCCCTCAACATTCATCTATGTTCTCTCAAATGGAAAGATTCCCCTCATTTTTATGGCTGAATAATGTATATATATATATACACACAATATATGATTATATCATTTTCTTTATCCATTCATCCATCAGTTGACATTTAATTTGCTTTCATAACTTGTCTATTGTAAAAAATGTTGCAGTGAACGTTGGAGTGCATTTATCTTTTCAAGTTAGTATTTTTGTTTTTTTTCTTATAAATATCCAGAAGTGAAATTGCTGAATCATATGGTAGTTCTATTTTTAATTTTTGAGACCCTCCATACTGTTTTCCACAGGGTCAGTAGATATTTATTTCTGTCTAAAACGTCCACGGAGACATTTGGTCCATAACAAAAGGTTCTTGAAGTTTGGTCCTGTCCAAAATATCCATACTTAGAAAATGTCACTGGGTTAAAATTGCCCACATTTCTTTCTACTTTGGGTTTACAGAATTAATACATAAAACACTATAATATTTTACTGGTCCAATAATTTTGCTGTGGTTGTATTTCCAATAATAACCCTTCTTGCATCAATAGCCTAGCTGGTAAAGGAACATGGGGTCACGTAGATGGGTCTGGTTTCAAATCCTGCAGAAGAGCGGGATTTATATTAGCCATGGTGCAAAAGTCTCCTAGGGTGTTTTTGAATAGGACCAAATTTCAGTGAGAAATTAATTTTTTTGCATAATTGTTCTGGCTAAGACTTCCAGTACTATGTTTAATATATGTGACAAGCATGTTTCGCCCTTGCTTTTTTCCTGATCTTAGAGTAAAAGCTTTCAGTCTTTTGCTATTGAGTATGATATTACCTGTGGGTTTTTCTTACATGGCCTTAACTATGTTCATGTAGTTTCCTACTGTTACTAGTTTAGTTAGTGTTTCTTTTTTTAATCCTCACCCGAGGATATGTTTATTGATTTTAGAGGGAGGAAAGGGGGGAGGAGAGAGAAACATTGATGTAAGACAGAAACATTGATTGGTTGCCTCCCGTACACACCCTGAAAGGGAACTGAACATGCAACTTAGGTAAGTGCCCTGACTGGGAATCAAACCTGCAACATTTTTCTGTATGGTATGACACTCCAACCAACTGAGCTACCCAGCCAGGGCCTGGTGAGTGTTTATTGTTTGTTTTTCTTAATATGTTTTTATTGATTTCGGAGAGAGGAAGGGAGAGGGTGAGAGAGATAGAAACCTCAAAGATGAGAGGGGATCATCGATCGGCTGCCTCCTGCATGCCTCATATTGGGAATCGAGCCTGAAACTCAGGCATGTGTCCTGACTGGGAATCAGACCATGACCTCCTGGTTCATGAGTAGACACTCAACCACTAAGCAACACCAGATGGACTTTTTAAAAAAATTATCATAAAAGGGTGTTGAATTTTTCCAAATGCTTTTTCTTCTTCAATTGTAATGGCCATGTGAGTTTTTCCTTTCATCCTCTTAATGTGATATATTGCATTAATAATTTTTGTATGTTGAACCATCTTTGCATTCCAGGAATAAATCTCACTTGATTATGGTATATAATTCTTATAATATGCTTTGAATTTGATATACTAGTATTTTGTTGAAAAAAATCGCATCATTATACATAAGGAATATTGGTCTGTAGTTTTCTTATAGTATCTTTGTCTGGCTTTGGAATCAGGAAAATGCTGGCATCATAGAATAAATTTGGAAGTGTTCCCTCCTCTTCAATTTTTTTGTAGAGCTTTGTCTAATATATGGTCAATTCTGGGGAATGTTTCATGTTCCCTAAAAAATATATATATGTGTATACTCTGCTCTTGTAGGATGGAATGTTATATATATGTCTGTTAGGTTAAACTAACATTGTCCAATTTAAAAACTGGTTTATTTGCTTTCTTATTGAATATGAGTACTTTATATATTCTGAATACAAATCTCTGATATACGATTTGCAAATATTTTCTCCGTTTCTGTGGGTTGTCTTTTTACTTTCTTGATGTTTAGTTTGCAACACAACATTTTTAAAAATTAATATATTCCAATTTATATTTTCCTTTGGTTATTTGTGCTTTTTGTGTCATATCTAAGAAATCATTAACCTAACCCAAGGTCAGGAAGATTTAGTCATGTTTTCTTCTAAGATTTTAATAGTTTTAGCTCTCATATTTAGGTCAATTATCCACTATGGGTTAATTTTGGTATATGATATGAGTTAAGGGGTGCAAATTAATTCATTTGCATATAGATATCCTCTTGGTCTAGCATCATTTGTTAAAAAGATTTTTCTTTACTCTTCAAATTATCTTAGCGCCTTTGTTGAAAAATCAATTGACCAAAAATGTATGGATTTATTTCTGTACTCTAATCTATTCCATCGATCCTTATGTCTATCCTATGCCAGTATTACACAGTTTGGACTGCTGTAGTTTTAGAATAAGTTTTGAAACCTAGAAGAGTGAGTCCTCCAAATTCATTCTTTTATTTTCAAGACTGTTTTGATTATTCTGGGTCCCATATATTTTCATATGAATTTTAGGATCTTGTCAATTTCAGCAAAAATGCAATCTTGGATTAGGATAGAGATTGCTTAGAATCAGTAGTATGATTAGATTTTAATAAAGATTAATGGAGTTTAGAAACATTATGCCATATTAAAAGAATGTTATGGACTTCTGGTCAAGATGGTAGCATAGGTAAACATGGTACTTAGCCTTCTCCCAAAACCACATCAAAATTACCAATCTGATCTCCCATCCTCACTCACTCTGCTTAATCCATACTAGCTTCGTTTGTGTTCCTCAAACATGTCAGGTGTACTCACGCCTCAGAGTATTTGAATGATTCCCTCACTTACTGAGGTCACTTGATCAGCTGTAACCAGAGAAGCTTTTTTCCTTACTACCCTAGTTCAAAATGTAACAGTTCTCAGCAATTCCTATTCCCAAGCCTCATTTTATTTTTGTCATACCTTCTAACATACTATAAAATTACTTATTTTGTTTATTGACTAGATGTAAGCTCCACAGAGACAGTGAGTTTATTTCATTCATGCTCTATCTCCAGCACCTAAAAAGTACCTGGTGCATTGTACATATTCAATAGAGATTTTTTTCAATAATGAAAGAATACAAAATTTACCTATGTAAAAATTTTAAACTTCTACATAATAAAAGGCACAGTAAACAATAAGACAAACAACTTACCGGAAGAAACTATTTGCAACACATATAATAAATAATGGATGCATCTTTGTCATTTATAAAGTACTTCTACAAATCAGTAGGAAATATATAACCAAATCCTGTCCTCAATAAATGAGGCAGAGTATGAACAGACAATTTGCAGAGAAGATATAAACATAGGAAATATCACATGTAATCAGGAAAATTCAACTTTAAACAATGATACACTACTTCTCACCCATCAGATTGACAAAATTAGAAAGACTGATAAAACCCAATATTTATAAAATGAGGAGAAAATAGAAAATTTCTTACACTGATCAAGTGATAGAGCTATATAACAGGAAAATTTGCCAGTAACTATCAGTATTAAAAAGGCATATATATGCTGGGTTCTAGCAATCCTGCTCAGAATTTATTCTGTGACAATATTTACCAAACAATCTTACAATATATATGTACGATATGGATAAGAATAATATCATATGCAACATAGGTTTGTAATCATGAAAATATAGGAACAATTTCAGTAGTCATAATAAGTTAAATTATTTATGGTTGACGCACACAAAAATACCATATAATAGTGAAAGATAATGAAGTATATATTTAAGGGCTGACAAGGAAGTTAGATAAGATTTACTAAGTTACGATAGCTAAGTCCATGTCTGTAAATAAAAGATACATACGTTTGGAAGATGCAGCATCATTTCATGTATCAATAACATTAAAAAAAAATGCTTCCAATTATAATTATCAGGTGCTTTCCAGTGTGAGATACTCCTCAATATCAGAGATTTTTAAATGTAAAAATTGAGTCTTAAAATGATAAGATATCTATCATACACACACACACACACACATATATACACACACATAAAAAAACCCTTTTCTGGACAAAGTACATGAAGAACTACTAAAAGTGGTTACCTTGGTAAGTAACTGTATATTTGGGGTATGTAAATGCGTGAAAGACTTCTCATTTATACCATTAAATACTGTTTGATTGAATTTTGAAATCAAGTGTTTTTCTTACTATTAATATAAAAACTTAAGGCAAAAATTTAAATGCACTTATCTTTTGGCCCAGCAATTTCACTTTTAGGTATTATACAGTTTTATAAATAATAGTACATGTGTACACAGATATGTGTAAATATGTTCATTACTATATAATTTTCAACAACAATGGAATATCATAGTCATTAAAAATAATGTAATTAAAAATGTACAATGACAAAGAAAGTTGTTTATGAGATATTGAAAAAAGAAAGATTAAAAGATATAAGCAATAAAGCAACATACAGAAGTTTCTATTCTATGACTCTACATAAATACAGTATGTAGAAAAACCAAAATTTTGTATGTATATATATATATGTGTGTGTGTGTATGTGTGTGTGTATTAAGGGACTGAAATCCACACATCAACTATTAACTGTAGATCTCTATGGAGAGGGGAATTGAATAAAGAAGATATTTAATGAAGGCTATTTTCATTTTTACCCTTGATATGTCTGTATTACTATTTTTAATAAAATATGTAATCAAGTTTTATGGGTAAATCTTAAATTAGACAAAAATTAAGATTCATTTCAATTAAATTTACACTGTTAATCTACATATTACAACAAATTGACCCACTGGTCAATCAAATTGCAGTCTTTGTACACTATTAAAAAGAAATTATTTTAAAAATATAATTCAGTAAATTCTTATCTCAATGGGAATTTTCACTAATTCCAGGGAAGTTGAGTAACACAATTCCTCTTCAAAAACTCCCTAGCCCAGCCAGGCATGGCTCAGAGGTTGAGCTAGGATCCAGGCAATCGGGGTTCGATTCCCGGTCAGGGCACATGCCCGGGTTGTGGGCTGCAGCCAATCAATGACTCTCTCATCACTGATGTTTCTATCTCTCTCTCTCCTTCTCCTTTCCTCTCTCTGAAATCAATAAAGATATATTTAAAAAACAAACAAAAAACAACAAAAAAACAACAACTCCCTAGCTATGAGGTCTGACTAAATGATTAAATAATGTTATAAAGCACACAACTGACTGGGAACAAATGTTTGCAATATATATAGTAGACAATGGATGCAACTTTGTGAGTTATAAGGTGCTTCTACAAATCAATAAGTTATTCTCTTTTTACATAGATTTAAGCAGTTATCAAATATTTGAGTCCATGATTCTAAAACAAGTTCTAAATTTGATTACTTGAGAAACATCACCAAAGTTTTCTCATTGACTAGAGACATAGAGGGATATGGCAAACTGTTTTACCTCAGATATGCAGTTAAGAATACTAATCCACTTCTATAATTGCCTAAGTTACTTTGTTTATAAGTCTTCTTCACATTGTTAATAATAATAATTGGACAAAGAGCAACAACCCTATCACTAAAAAGGGAAAAGAAAACCAAAAGCAGAAAACCAAATATGCCTTTGGTTTACTGAAACATACAAAGAAATTAAGATTAAGATAGAGGGAGGAAAATCAGAAGTTTCCCCCCTTGGGTGATTTAGTCTTTTCCTTTGTTAAGGAGGTGGAGTAACTGAAATGTGGGCACAGTCTGTCATAAGGGCATTTCTTTACAAGACCATGAGCCGAGGTGTGGAAGGGGTACTAGACAGCTGATCTGGCATCAAAAGACTCACGGGTGGATTGAATCTAAATTCCTCGAGTCCTCTGAGTGTAAGGCCATGGCTCAGAAGAGCCCCGCCGACAACAACCTGAGCCTCCTCTACAAGGACCTGGCATCTGAGGTAACCAGAAGGAGGTTCACCATGACAACCAGAGAAGATGTGCTTACCAAGAAATGTAAGGAAGCCCTGGAGATGATCTCTGATTTGGATCAAATCCTTTCCCCTGGCACGCCTGATCCTCCAACCCGCCCAGACCCACCTCTGTCCAGCTGAGGACCCCAAAGTCTCCTAGGCATGAAAAACATCAGTCATTTTGAAATGGACTTTGACATAAAACTCCAGAGAACAGTTTCTGAGAAGGCCTTGCGTTGTCTTTGAAGACCGTCTTGGAAGATCTTTGTTCTTTCTTTCCTGTTTTTCTTCTCCTCCCCCACTGTTGTCCATTGACATCTTCATGCATGCACCTAGAGTCATCTCTTTGGTTCTTCAAGCCAAGTCTCTGATATGTGTGTACATTTATCTATAATTTCTGTTATGCTATAGAACACTTATGGTAGTCAGTTGTATTTAAATTAAAAACAAAAAAACAAAACAAAACAAAAAAAGAAGTTTCCCCCTTTTTTGGACTGGCTGAAAACTCTAAAACATATTCCCTTATAATATAAGAAAAAAGAGAAAGAACGACTTTTTTGCCCAGAATATGCCATGCCAGTCTATAATTTATTTAATGAAGAATTAGGAATAAGCACAGTATTAAAGAAAAATCATTTGCTCAGGCATATGTCTAGAGTAGGATTACCTTTGTGCCAGGAAGACCTGGAAGACCAATGCCTGAAACACCTGGATCACCTTTTTCTCCTTTCTGCCCAGGTAATCCTGGGGAGCCAGGTTGTCCAGGAACTCCAGGAGTACCAGGGGACCCTTTCGGACCCTGAGGGCCTGTTGAAAACATGCAACATGCAATATTTTACAAAATACCTTTTATTTGTGGCCTATGATGCATATGACCAAACAAAAAGAATTTTCAAAATAATTCTGCAAATTCTGTTATATAGTAATGACCTTTACAACTGGGATTATATAAAAGCCTATTTTATAGGAAGTTTAAGTGAAAGGGGTAGAGCTGGCAAAAATGTATAAGTTTGTAAATTTTTACTTTTAAGATTTCTAAAGCACTGTCCCTTAATTCCCAGTTCAAATATTTGTATAATGAAATAGCTTTGCTCATTAATTACCTTAGATATTGTCTCAGTTTGATTCTATCATTACCAATCTCTTTTCTGATAACAAAGATAGTGAACCCTTCCATTAGTGGATCTAAATACTTGGGAGATTTCATCACTCACCTGGAAAACCCATATCACCTATGTTTCCTTTAAGTCCAGGTGGTCCCATAAGTCCAGGCTCCCCAGGGAGACCAGGGTTACCCTTGGGACCTAGAAATGTCAAATTGGTAAAATGAAGACAAGTCAGCAATATTGAGGTTTCCTGGTTTCCTGGAATGGGTAATAATTAAAATGGAAGCATGGAATTGGATGGATCAAATCTTAATACATGACCATGTTCCAAAGACTTAACTCAGCATAAAACCGTCAAGAGGTATCTAAGAAATCTTCTTCGAAACATATTACACTATAATCACAGTAATAGAGGTCTCCTAATACAAATTTATTTTTAAAATGCAAAACTTTTACCAGGACACCTTGTTTCTTGCCATAAAACTATTCCAAATACCTGAAGTCCTATTTGTTGTATGTGTATAACTACCCTTTACTGAATTTATCATAGATGAATCCAATATAATGAGTCTGACTTTAAAGTATTCAGAAATGGCTTTCCCATCTAGATTCTGACTATGTGAGAGGTTCTGGACTCTCATCTTCAACAGTCATGGCTGCTCTACTTACATATTCTTCCTAGAGCTTAGGTACTTGAGCTCTAAAGACTCCAATGTTGCCTTAAACATTTTTTCTTAGATTTTATTTTCTTTCACAATTACTTCCAACTTGAGGAAGAGAAAGCAGAAGACGTGAAGGATAGAAAGGAAGATAGATAATTTCCCTTTCCAACTACATCAAGGCAATGTAGTGCAGAGTCTAAAGCAGAATAACTGACATCAAGGGTTCTTGCAAAGATGGACCAGATCCTCTTTATTCATTAGGGGACCAAGTAAAAGAAAATGGCTTAAAGCAGCAAGAAAGAGCTTTATTAGAGATAAGAAAAAAAACCATGTTGACTGTGAGAGGGTGATTAATGCTGTAACTGACTACCAAGGTAGGTAGTGAAATTTTCATCCCTTGAAACTTTAAAAAATAGAATCAGCATCTATTTTTAAAACTATATGTTTAACATGGTTTAATAATTGACCCTGTCTGAAGGCAATGAGCTAAAAAAGGTGAATTCTTCAGGCTCCTACCAGATAATTGTCTTATTTACATATGCTGCAATTTATGTAAATAAAACCCAGCATCTTACTTGGATATACTTCTGATTCTGTGTAACTCTGCTACTACCACAAAAAGGAAAAAAAAAAAAAAAATAGCAACTCAAAACACCCTACAAATCTTGTCTGTTGATACTTGGGCCAAATGGCAACATTTTTGCTAAAGGAGAACTCCATGTCTCAGTAGCTACTCAAGTATATTGTCATGACCAGATCCAAAATCAAATACATAATTAATTTTTCAGGGTTCAGGATCACCTATCCAGTTGCTACAGATAGTGTATCATACCTACCTGGTGGTCCTGGCAATCCAGGTTGTCCAGTCAGTCCAGGTTGCCCTGGGTCTCCAGGCAAACCCTGGTAACCTTTTGGCCCTGAAACTCCAGGAATACCTTCCAAGGATGAATAAAAGAGAGACAAGTTAGTCTGATATCATTAATCCATTAAATTAATTTGGCAAAACAAACTACTGATATTCTGAACTATGAGAAATACAGGAATCAGTGATATTGAGACACAGTATGAACCAATAGTACTGAATTCATACTAATATCCTCCACTTTATATTTAGCTACCATTAGTAATTCAGAGCATTCAACAATTAACTCACTTTCCTCTTTGGGCTTCATTCTCTTACACTGTAACATGAAGAATTTGGGGCAGATTATCTCTAGGCTATTTCTTACATTCTCTAACTATTTTTAATAACCCTGTATTAGAGGCAAGTATAGAGTCTTTACTATCTATTCTACAGAAGGCATAAAATGAAAGAGACGTCTTGCAAAGAGTAATTCAAGAAAGATAGGGCATTTTGGAAATAATAAATAATTAGGTGGCTCTGAATCGTCTGTGACTATACACAAAATTATAGTAATGCCTTAAACACATTTTTGAGGAATAAAACCCCCACCAAGTCCTGCTCATAAGGAAATTTATAACATCTGTGTACCCATATACCCAAACACACACTCACATGGACACATGGACTGACAATATTAATGGTTACAACACAAAAAGAGCCAAAAACTTTAATACAAGCTACAAATAGACCAAGCTTGTTTTCAAGTTCCTTGTTGTTTGAAAGGCTATTCCATATAGAGTGGATTGTAAGCATTTTATTAATTTGTACTTAATCATATTTTCTGATGCATTGCTATGAATGTTATACTTTTAGAAAAAGAATAAATTTTTATTTTGAAAAAATGTTATAGTACGTCATACTTTATTTGGTTCTAATAAAATGACTATAAAAACACAGTTGCTCCCTAGATCTACATTCAGTGACCTCCCCCAGGTCTGACCTTGACTGTTCATAGTCCAGTACTTGTTTATTCTGCCAAGGTAGAATAACAGTGAACTGCATTTAAAAGCCGAGCATGATATGGATATCAGAATATTGTAGGGCAACAACGTACCACTCATCCCCATTCGGTTTCAGGAGGAAAAAATTTAGGGACTAGCAAATTTCTCAAACACTGCAATCTGTTTTCAAAGTGATTCTGGCTATTTATCTTTTTCTCTCAACTACACCCTATAATACTTTTTGGAAGGCCTGAAGGTGACTGCCTAAGTCTGCTTTAAAACCTTCTAGTTTGTGAAGGATAAACTGAAAAGAAAATACTCAAACAAAATTAGTTCAGTGAAATAGTAAAAATCAAGTGAAAATTAGTTTTCATTACAAAAATTTGATGCACCTAAGTACCTTTCGTTGGTGAATCCAGAACTACAAGTCACTTTTCATGATATTAAAAACTGAACTTCAGATATACCTGAAAATGTATTAATGAATACATTAATGAACATATTTACATTCACTCACCTGGTAAACCAGGCTCCCCCTTCTCGCCTTTTGAGCCCAGCAGATCTGGATCCATTGGTCCAGGAGGGCCAGGAAGGCCAGGTTCTCCTTTACCACCTTTTTCTCCTATAGGGCCAGGAAGTCCTGGCTGACCCTGCAAACCATCATCACCTAAAACCAACATGTGTGGGGAAGATACAACATTTCAGATTTATCCATAGAGGATCAATGCATATAAATATTATTCATATGCTCCATATTTGGGTAAGCCACTGGTCACCCTAAACACTTATGCACTGTGGTTATTGTCTATGAGTAACTCGAACTCACATATATTGTTACCCTCACATGATAATCCCTCTTTCTTCTGGGATTCTTTGACAACTATAGAGAGGTAAATAAAATCAAAATTTAATTCTTATATTTCATTATTTACCATATTTCAAAGTATCCAAACTAAGCATGCCACCAAATTGAAAACAGGACCTATTTAAATGCCATATCACATAGAAACAAAGTACAAGTAACTATTGCTCATTTTAAATAGTCAAATAAAAATATTCTGTATTGAAATAAAGCAATGTTTAATTGTCTCTCATATGCATCTGCCAGCAAACTCTGAATATTACCTTTGAGACCAGGAACACCACTCCTGCCAGGAATTCCCAAAGGTCCTGGTGGGCCTGGAGGTCCCATCATACCCATTTCACCTTTGGTACCTTTGGAGAAAATAAGTAACTTTTACCTTTCCTTGACCTTGGAAAGATAAAAGATATGCTGTAATATGCCAACTGGAAAACTACTGAGATTTGGAGAGAAAGCACTAAGTTTTACCCCTTTCCAACTGTTGTAACCTTAGTGGCCACTATTGTCAATAGCCATGAATAAAGACTCATTGTGGTAGTCAGTCTCCAAAGATGGCTCACCAATGAACAACATGTCTCAGTATACACATCACTGTGTAGCCTTCTCCCCTTGAATTTGGGCTGACTCTGTGGTTTACCCCTGACTGACACTGTATGACTCCAAGGTTAGGTCATAAGGAGTCTTGCAGCTTCCACTTGGGGCTCTTTAACACTCACTTCTGGTTTGGGGAATTCTCTCCTTTGAAAATCAGCAGCCCTGAAAATAAGGGTTATGAGGAGCCCAGCCCATGTGAGGAGGCACTATGGGTAATGAGATACCATGTAAAAAGGCCAAGGAATACTCAGGTCCCAAGAATTGCCATTTGGAAGTAAATCCTTCACCCCCAACCACTCCAGCTGGTGCCATGTGACCTCATTAAGCCATCTTATAATTCCTGACCAGCAAAATCTTGAGCAAAATAAAATGGCTGATTTAAACCATTACATTTTGGGGCCATTTGTTATATAGCAATGATTAACTGGAATTCTCACAGAGAAAGTATAATGCAAATAACAAAGTCAGTTCCCTGCAATCAAAGACATTTCAACATTTTTCATTAAGGAATAGTGTCAATCCAGAAAAGTACAAGAGGATAATATACTACAGTCATATCAGTTTTAATTTCCTGAATCCAAACCAAAGAAACTTTAAACAAATTACCTGGAAATCCAGGGGTTCCTGCTTTTCCTGGAAGCCCTGGTGATCCCGGGGGTCCCACAGGACCAGGTGCTCCAGGGACCCCTGGACTGCCTCTCTCACCAGGGGGTCCTGGAATATCAAACCCAGGAGGCCCTGGGTCCCCCTTCTCTCCTGGTATCCCAGGCGAGCCTAGTTAAGACAACACCAATGTCAACGAGTATTGAAGTAATTTTAAGAGAAATATATGGTTATTTTCCTAGCAAACAAGTGATGGAATCTGATATGTAACAAACCTAACAGTATGTTAGTGATATTTTTGAAATTATGAACACAAAATGACCTAACAATCAAACTAGGATTTTCAAGTATATTTCTCTAAGAAAGTATTTCTCAAATTATTTCTGGTGAAAGATCAATCTTTTCTTAATTCCTGGTCCATTATGGGCTAATATTTTTTACAAAATACAACAAAATTACTAAAAAAAAAATCATAAAAATCCAAAGACAAACAAAATGTATAAGCTTAACTTTTGGTTATTATATTAAACAAATAGAATTACACTGTCAAATTGCAATAAAAGTTTCTAAATGCTTACTTATAATTTCTTTGGAATCTAATTCCAATGTAGACTGGTAAAGAGTTTATGACTCAACACTGGCCCTTGGATTTCACTGCTCTAAGGCATTATAAATTATTGGGATATATTTCTATAATCAATAAAAGTGATTACTGAGTAAGTCAGTTACACACATCTTTTTGACTTTATTTTGGCTTTGTATATGTTTGAAAATTTATTATTAGATTTTGTTGTTGTTTTGTTTCTCAATATTCCAGTCAGAATTTTACAAGAAAAGATATGACACTGCAAAAATATATAATCTTAGTAAGTTTCTGGGAGACAGAACTACTTCAAAAAACAAGGCAGTTAAAAAGAATATGTGTAAGGAAAAATATTACACTACAAATATGGTGCAGGTTCCCACTCCAATATTTATCAGTTATGTGACTTAGTGAGTCACTTAACATTTTTGGTTCTTGTCTGTTAAATGGGAATATGCCATAACTGACTGGAAGGTGAGAGCTGAGCAGGTGACCATTCCAAGTGACCCTTCAACAATAAGATATAATTTAATTGTTGAAGATTCATAGGCAATTATTTTTATAAGAGAGCAAGAGGCTGGAATTTTAAGATCTGTTTGATGTTATATACCAGCATGTCCTTAAAATGATAAAATTCACTTTGAAAATTAGAGAATTCCTTTTAATTTGTACAGTGGTGATGTTTCCAATGCTGCCATTTTATAGTATAGTACTATAAAAGGGAGAGAGATTTTATATTATTATTTTTGTGAAGTGTGATGAGATACCTAATAATGAGCACTACTGTAGCAGTATATGGATCATTGCTTGTTGTTATAGCCCAAGTAATTGTTAATAGCTGAGTTTTCAAGATATCTTATTTGTCCTTTGAAATATGTTCCAAGAGAACAATTCTACAAAATAATAATAGGAAACCAAAGACTTAAGTCTGAAGAAATCTTGTTTGATTTTTATGTTTAAAGCTTTAATTTTAAGATAAGACTTTTGAGAAAAAACTATAGTACCTAGTAGATCTGAAGTTCAAGAGGCAGAGTGTTACAGTTTAGCAGCAAGATGAGCAACCCAAAGAAGAAGCAAGTTACAAATGATTCATTGGGTTAGGAAACAAAACTAATCATGTAAAGATTAGAATGAAAATGTTTACAAATATAAGTTATTAGATATTGATTTGTAACTATAATATATTAGTAATGCATAAAGAAACTTATTTGAGATATTAGGTTAGATATAGCATATTCTAGAAATCAAATGTATTTGCTAATAGAGACAAAATAAAATATTTATATTCACAAAATGTAATACTCTTTGAAGATGATCAGCTTTACACTTTTGCTAATCTCTGGTCTTCTATTGCTTTGAATAATCATTTGGAATTTAAGCTTCTAAGGTTAGTTAGAATTTAAAAATTAATTTGATTTTATACCATAACAGGTTAGGGACAGAGAACTCAATAATTATTAGTGGATGACTATGATTAAACAGCCTACATGTACAAGGCAACATTTCTTCCTTTATTGTTCTTATTTGTAGTAGTAAAAAAAAAAATACTATGATGTACTTTTAACAGCATTGATCTGTTCTATGAATACTGCCAGGAATAGTCATTCTGCTATAATTAGGATTAAGAAAGTCAGATAACTTCAAAAGCCCTGCTGAATCTCCTAATACAATAACAGAAATTATATGGATATATCTATGGAGGGTAAGTACATTAGGGCTGTATAGGTGCTCTAAATTTATTGGTAGCCAAATGGAACCAGTTAATAGATAAAAAGGAAAATTTCAAAGACATTCATTATCTGTGAGAAGTTTACACACGTACACACACACACACACACAGAGCCCAGGGGTTTTTATAGGCAATAACATTTAAAAACTGTAATGTACTCTCCTTCCTCTATGAAAATGACATTAATAAATCTTTGTTTCTTTGATTCCCATTAGTTGTGATGAACTTGAGACTGGGCAAGCACTATAACAAATTTGTAGGCATGGAACTGAGTATATTTAAGTGACCTCTAGAAAGATTCATTACAGCAGTAATCTTCTAGCTAATGGCCAAGTCAAATAACAAGAATCCAAAACTTCTATTTATGCATGAAATGAAAAAGCACTTTGTTTTTTGTCCCTTGGCATTTTTTTCTTTTATTTCCCTGCTGTCAAATGAAGAGCTGATATTCAACAGGTTCTTAATTTATAAACATGCATTAAACTGTAGAGCCTGCCTTGGAAAAGAGAATGATGAATAGTAAAACTTAATTAAATAATAGCAGAAAACAAGTCAAAAGAGAAGACTGAAAAGCATAATGGGAACATTTTACTCTGGAGAGATGACAATACAAAACACTTTCCATTAAGTTTTTTATTACAAAATGAAACACAGTAAGCATATTAAATAAACTTATTTTAAAAATTGGTAGTTAGAATTTCAGCTATGCAGTATAAGCAGAGGTATCAAGATATTAGTAATAACCTTGTTGATCACTCTGTTATTGAGTTGGATGAATAGAAATTAGGATATTTTTGAAAGGATTAAGGTAATATTCTCCCCTGGTGATCTAATAAAATTTACTTTAAAATTTGAGAACATATGGCTCCTATCAAATATAAAATGTGGCCTATTCTGTGGCAAAAAATTGTGACTTGAGAAAATTTCTATATTAATAAAAATGCATTTTATACATTTTCATGCCAGTTGCTGTTAACTTCGCTTGTTTGTTGAATATTAGTTAAGATCTTGAATTCTATGGCAAAGTACATGCAGCAGGGGCAAAAGTAGGTGAATTATAATAATAATAAATATAATAAATGATAATACAAGTATAAACTCTATTACGAGTACTCACAACTGTAAATCTACTTTTGTCCACACCCATATTCAGAGAAGAAAGAGATTAAATTCAGCACCATTACTTTTCCCCCTGACTTTATAAATCAATATACCCATATAGCCATTAATTAAAAAGAGCAGGAGAGCATTAGACAAATGAAACATCGTATAAATGTATTTTTATTTTGTTCAGATTGGTATTAAAAGTAGTCTATTTTTGCTCAGCTGTGATCTAAGATTCAAAATGCTTTCAAAGCCGCATGCAGTTTGGGGAAATAAAAGAAATGTCAAGAACTATATAATTTCACTCATCTGTGGGATATAAAATTGAAAGCAACAAATAAACATGACAAACAAACAAAAAATACTCATAGACACAGACAGCAGTATGGTGGTTACCAGAGGGGAAGGGAGTAGGGGGAGGTAGAAAAGGGTAAAGGGGATCAAATACATGGTGATGGAAGGAGATTTGACTATGGGTGGTAAATATACAATGCAATATACAGATGAGGTATTATAGAATTGTACACTTGAAACCTATATAATTTTATTAACCAGTGTTACCCCTAGAAATTTAAACAAAGAAATTAAAAAACACAAGAAATGATAAGTTCATTTTAGCCATCTTTGTGGAACTGCAGGTCAAGACTATAATGAACAATCCTAAAAATTAACTTTTTTTTCTCAAGATCCCTCTGTTATGCTAGTTAGAATGTTTGTTTTTTCATGAGTGTTGAAGCAGCTGCTTTTTAACAGCCTACTTCAAAGTTGCACTGTAAATTTTCTAATTTTAAAAACAGTAGTGACATGTTAGGGGTCTTAAGAAAGGTACAATGTGCCATAAAATAAATATTTAAGTAAGACATAAAGGAAAGTAAACTTTACTTTCCAGGTTTTTTATATTGCTAATTGGCATTTCTAGATTTTTAGCATAATAACTAACAAAATATTGCCACTTAAGGTCAGAAAATATATTTCCTTTGTTCGATGTCAATGTATGTACATCTGAACTATGTATTTGTCATCTGATGTGTTCAAATGAATTAAGGAATGATTAAATGTTCCATATTTGCTTTAATTTTCTGAATTATTACAGTGCTTTACAATAACATAATGTTGGTTCAAGAGTTGTCCTGACTGTGCCTGCCTACATTAAGATAAAAAGAATTTACATGAACAGATGGCTCAGAATCCACAAACTCAAGTAAGCAATCCCTCACGCAAATGTAGAGGAACCATATGTTTTTCCAGCAGGATACCAGTGGAAAAAAGCTTTTTGCATATCCATATAAAAAGAATTTAGCCCTGGCCAGGTGGCTCAGTTGGTTGGAGCATAGTCCCATACACCAAAAAATTGTGGGTTCAATTCCTGGCCAGGGCGCATACCTAGGTTGCAGGTTCAATCCCCCTTTGGGGCACATACAGGAGGTAACCCATTGATGTTTCCCTTTCACATCTGTGTTTCTTTCTCCATTCCTCTCCCTCTAAAAATCAGTAAAAACATATCCTCAGGTGAGGATTTAAAAAAAAAAAAAAGAGTCTAGAGTGTTTATGAGTTGTAAAGTTATTGCTGATTTACGGGCACAAGAGAAGAAAATTCAACTCATTTTATTAAAAAAAAAAAAAATGAGAGTGCCCCAAATTTTTTATCAGAATGTTAGCTCTAGTTCTCATGTGTTAAGAAATGTTAGAGGTTCTATATAACAAGGTCTAATAATACTGTACATCTAGCTACTCAGGTCTTAAATAATCAGCACTAGATGTTCTTAAGTCTGTGATTCCAAGACACTGACTAGCTCAACAATTATATGCTGTGATAACATACAGCAATTATTAAATAGCATTATTGTTAATAGATCAAATTTAAATGAACAGTGAGGAGAAATATCATGGATTAATTATACGAGTAGACATGTTACCTCTCAAATCTATTTTCTGGAAGACTGTTACATAGGTTACACTTTGTTGATGAGCTAAGTAACATCTGTACAATCAGTGCTACTACAAAATACACATTTACTCCAATCTTACCAGGTTGGCCTACTGGTCCAGGAATCCCTGGTGGCCCTGGTGGTCCCTGAACACCTATTCCTGGTAGTCCAGGAGGTCCCATTGGCCCAGGTTGTCCATTTGGTCCAACGTCACCTTTAAGAAATACAGTTTTATTTCGCATATTAGATGCCCAATTGATTTAGCATCCTTCATTGAAAATACTTATTTTTCTATTGAAATTGACTTTGCAACTTTGTAAAAACTCAAATTGTAAAAGTCTGTTGTTGGATTTGATTTGCTAATATTTTCTTGACGAGTTTTACATCTATGTTCATGAGAGACATTGGTCTATAGCTTTTTTCCCGTATAATGTCTTTACTTAGTTTTGATACTAGGGTAATGCTGGCCTCATAAGTTTATTATGTTCTTTAGATTCCACATATAAGTGAGATCATGTGATATTTGTCTTTCTCTGCCTGGCTTATTTCACTTAGCATAATATTCTACACATCCATCCGTACTGTCCCAAAGGGTAAGAGATCTTTCCTCTTTACAGCTGCATAATATTCCATGGTGTAAATACACCACAACATTTTTATCACTCATCTACTGATGGGCACTTGGACTGTTTCCAGATCTTAGCTATTGTAAATTGCGCTGCTATGAACATAGGGGTGCATATATTCTTTCTGATTCTTAGGATATATTCCTAGAAGTGGGATCACTGGGTAAAAAGGCAGTTCCGCTTTTAATGTTTCAGGAACCTCCATTCTGTTTTCCATAGTGACTGCACTAGTTTGCATTCCCACCAGCAGTGTACCAGGTTTCCCCTTTTCTCCATAGCCTCGCCAGTACATGTCATTTGTTGATTTCTTGATTGTAGTCATTCTGACAAGTGTGAAGCAATACTTCATTGTGGTTTTAATTTTCATCTCTCTGATGATTAGCAACGTTGAGCATTTTTTCCTATGTCTCTTGGCTATCTGTATGTCCTCTCTGGAGAAGTGTCTATTCAGGTTTTTACCCCATTTTTAATTTTTAATTGTCAGGGTTTTTACAGATAGTTTTATATTACTAATTTCTTGTTAAATCTGCTAATGGTAAGGGACTCTACTGTATGATTTCAATATTTTTAATTTGCCAAAGTTTGTTTAATGGCCCAGATTATGGTCTATCATGGTGAATTTTCCATGTGCACTCAAAAAGAATGTGTTTTCTATTCTTGCTGAATGGAACGTTCTACAAATGTCAATGTGGAGGGGTTATGCTGGAGAGAAACTCATGACATTTCCCTGTTAGAATACTGTTAATCATATCCATGTATCCTTCTACATGAAGGCAATGCCAAGTATGGCTCATGGTAGTTGGATGAGCACAAAAAGTTTATTTGGATTGTAGGCCGCCTGATATTAGGCATTACAATATCCCAATTTCCTATCTATAATTTTATATTCTCTTTATTAAGGAGAGCTGCCAGCCCAGCCAGGCATGGCTTAGTGGTTGAGCATCGATCTAGGGTCCTGGAGATCAAGGTTCGATTCCCGGTCAGGGCACATGCCCGGGTTGTGGGCTTAATCCCCAGTTAGGGACATGCAGGAGGCAGCCAATCAATGACAACTCTCTCATCATTGATATTTACATATTTCTCTCTTCATCTCCTTTCCTCCCTCTGAAATCAATAAAGATATCTTAAAAAAAAAAAAAAAAAAAAAAGGAGAGCTGCCAGCCCTGGCTGGTGTGCCTCAGTTGGTTGAGCATTGACCTGTGCATTGAAAGGTCACTGATTTGATTCCCAGCCAGGGCACATGCCCAGGCTGTGGGTTTGGTTCCTCATCAGGATGTGTACTGGAGGCAACCGATAGACATTTCTCTCACACATCAATGTTTCTCTCTCTCCCTCTTCCTTCCTCTCTCCTTAAAATTAATAAAAACATATTTTTTTAAAAGAGTGAGCTGATAAAATTGTATAATATTAAGGTGCCACAAAAAACTATCTTTCCTGGTCTTTCAAATATTCTCATGATTAAAAAAAAATTACTTTTAATATTTACTATTTTAATTCCTTTTTATATATTGTGCATTGGGGATTATTTGAGATCACTTACTCAATTACCAACTTTTAAAGCATCTATTATTTCCCCATTGAATAATGATGGCATTTCTGTTAAAGACCAAGTTTCTATATATGCATGAGTATGTTTCTGAACTCTATTATACTGATCTACTTGTCTGTTCCAGTACTGGTTCACAATGTTTTAATTACAATGATTTTGTAATAGATTTTATTATATGTTTGATAAACATTAAGTTTCAGAATCCATATGCCAAGTGCTCCCAAACATTCCTACTTGAATTTTCATTAAAAATCCATTATAGCCCAGCCGGGCATGGCTCATCAGTTGAGCATCAGCCTAAGATCCAGGAGATCAAGTTTCGATTCCCGGTCAGGGCACATGCCTGGGTTGCAGGCTCCATCCCCAGCAGGGGCCGTGCAGGAGGCAGCCGATCAATGATGACTCTCTCATCATTGATGTTTCTCTCTCTCTCTCTCTCTCCATCTCCCTTCTTCTCTCCGAAATCAATAAAGATATTTAAAGAAAAAGAAAAAAAGGAAAATGCATTATATTTACAGAAAAATTTGGGGAGAGTTGACATCATTGAGTCTTCTTATGCATACATATAATTTATCACTGAGTTAATTCTGCCCCTTTTCATGTTTCTCATAGAATTTATTTTTTTTTCACAAATACACATTAGGCACATTTTTCATATTAATTTCTAGATATGATATAGGTTTTTGCAATGTATATTTTATTTTTAATTTCTATCAATATTTCCAAATGCATCATTTTATTTATCACAATGATACTTTTGCATATTATTCCAGCTACCTGGAACATTCTTCCCTAAAGATTCAGTTTAGCCTGGCTGAGTGTGGCTCAGCTGTTCAGCATCAGCCTAGGATCCAGGAGATCACGGCTCAATTCCTGGTCAGGGCACATGCCTGGGTTGCGGGCTCCATGCCCAGTCAGGGCATGCAGGAGGTAGCTGATCAATGACGACTCTCTCATCATTGATGTTTCTATCTCTCTCTCTCCCTCTCCCTTCCTCTCTCTGAAATCAATAAAGGTATATTAAAAAAAAAAAAAAGATTCTGTTCCAGTGTCACTTCCTAAATGAAGCCTACCAAGGCACCTTAGATAAAGCCCTGAACAAAAGTAACATATAAACTGAATTGAATACTTCCAAAGTCATCTTCTTTTCAATTTTTTGTTTAATCTGACTCTGATGTTCAATCTTAAGCACATTTTCTTTCTCATATAGTTCTTTCCTTATGGGTATTAGCTTTATTAATTTATTATTGATCACTAAGTCACTTTAAAAGTCCTGCCTCAATCTCTCCTATAGTGTAGTTACTGAGTTCTAATAGCCAGCCACTAGTATAACGTGTGTCTGGTAAGTGAACTTTTATTGTGATCTGCTTGCTGAGGTTTGACTGTGGTATAGTGATCCAAAACATTAATGGCACAAATTAATAAAACTTCTCATTGAAATGATGACTATCACAGTGATACCGCCTCGATTTTATTACAATAGAGAGCATTCTCTGAGATTCAAGAGCAGAGTCTATGCCTTTGTGTTTCTAGTGATTCAAGTAGTACCTGGCACAGAATAAGAATATAATAAACGTTTGAAAATGAAGGCATTACATGGCAGAAAATCCCAAATTCTTTTTCTTCTAGAATCTTAGGAACTATACTGGGATTTAATATTTGAGAATGACTCCTATTAGGATATGAGGATTCTTTACTTATTTTCAAAGTCAATCAAATGTTTGTTGAGCAGTTGTTTAAAATAGGCTTCACCACATTTCTTCCCAATCCCTGTCTCAAGGACATTTTATAAACAAAATATAGTGAATGAGTAATTTCCATAGAAACTGCTATCTACATAGCTTATCATTTGGAATGTCTCTATCTGCAATTTTTATGGTCACGGATCTAAGTTGGGGGAAGTAATTGGTGGGAAACACTACCTGTAACTATGAATGTTACCATTTACAGATGGCCTAAATTGTTTGCTTGAAGACAGAGCTCTTATCTAAGGAGAATTTGTACTGGGTTAGTTTGAGGCTTTGGGGGGCAGAATCTACCATGGTTAAATTGGGCAATGCTGTCCTGTTGCTTTAATGGGAATCAATCCAACATGTTTCGGAAGCTTGAAGTTGTACAGATCACTCTCTGGAAGCCAAAACATTAGCCAGGAGAGTCCAATTCCTTGCTAACCAGAGAGGAATAAACAACTGCCAAAACAGCTAGGCTAATTCCATTCCTATACATAATTAGGAGAATCAAAATCAAGTGGGTAGAAGAAACCAATAGAGAAATGAGCAAAGGACATCAGCAGTTTATAAGAAAAAATATATATGCCCTTTAAACCCATTAAAAGGTAGTCAGTTTCACTCATAATACTGGAAATAAAAATTTAAACTACCCTGATAGTAAAAGCAAAGGACCTAGTATATCCAAAGAAATTTTTAAAAAAAGAAGAATCATATCGAAGGACTTACATTACCTGGCATTCAGTCTGACTATAAAGCCATTGTAATATAAACTGTTTATACTGACTTAAGGATAGTAAAATAGATAAGTAGAATTTATAGCACAGAAATAGACCCACACATATATAATCATCTGATTTTTGACACAGATAGCAAAGTAATCCAATTGGGAGGGAGCTCTTTTAAGTAAATGAGACTGAATAAAAATTATTTGAGATGGTTGATAATCTTAAACATAAAAGCTAAAACTATAAAACTTACAACATAAAATATAGAATATCCTTGCAACTTTGAGGCAGGGAAAGGTTTATTAGACAAAAAAAGTAAATAATAATCATAAAGAAAAAAATGGATAAGTGAAACATCAATAAAATTAAAACTTTTGTTTATCAAAATATACTAATAAGAAAATGAATAGACAGGAGCATTTGAGAGCTTGCTCTCTGGCATTTGCCATCAGATTGGCTCAATACACTCTTTAAAAAATTCTCCCCAGCCCAGCCTGGCATGGTTCAGCAGTTGAGCATCGACCTAGGATCCAGGAGACGTAGTTGGATTCCTGTTCAGGGCACATGTCAGATTGAGTGCTCGATCCTCAGCAGGGGGCATGCAAGAGGCAGCCAATCAATGACTCTCTCATCATTGATATTTCTATCTCTCTCTTTCTCTCTCTGAAATCAATAAAGATATATATATATTTTAAATTAAAAATTCTCCCCAAATACAAAAAGAAAATGAATAGGCAAGTCAGATAGGGATAAAATACTCCTAAACATATACTTGACAAAAGACCAGTATGCAAGATATATAAAGATCATTTCCAACTTAATACAAAGAGAAACAACTTATATTTTAAAATGGGAAATAATATGGATGTGTATATTATGAATAAGTACATGTAAAAGAGCGCAACATCATTAGGCATTAGGGAAATGCAAGCTAACCCAAAATATATTAGCAACACACCTACCAAAATTCAAAAATGAAAAGAATGATAACACTAAATGTTGGAGAGAATGGTGAACAATTTAAACTTTCGTACCATATTGGTTTGAGTTTAAAATGGTACCATTTTGGAAAAAAAAGTCCAGCACTTTTTTATACAACCAACATACATCTATCTTATGTCACAACAATTCTATTCTTAGAAATTTGCCCAAGCAAAATGAAAGCACATATCCATAAAAAGCCTGGTAAAAGTGAAGTCTTAACAGCTTTACTCACAATAGTCAAAAACTTGATACACATGCCCATCAACAGAGAATGGCTAAAGAAACTTCAGTATTTTTATAAATAAAGTACTTAATAATAAAAAATAAAGAACTACTAATAAACTCTATAACATGAATGGATCTTAAAAACAATATTCTAAGTGAAAGAAACGTTGCAAAGAAATTACATACTGTATGACTCCATATGAAGTTCTAGAAGCAGTAGAATTAATTTATGATAAAAAAGTCATTACAATATAGTTGACACTGTGGATCTTGGGGTAGAGACTGAGAAAAGGGCAAAAAAATGTATGGGATTATATCTTTTGAAAATATTTTTATTGATTTTTAGAGAGAGAGGAAGGGAGATGGATAGAGAGATAGAAACATCAGTGAGAGAGAAATATCTATCAGCTGGCTCCAGCACTCCCCCAGGCATGAGCCCTGACTGGGAATCTAACTGGTGACCTCTTGGTGCATGGGTCAATGCTCAACCACTAAGCTACCCCAGCCAGGCTGAGATTATATCTTTATAAGGATTTGGTTACACAGGTGTTTGTCAAAATCCAGCAAATGTACCCTTAAGATTTGTGGATTTCATTTAATGTGAAATTTATATAAAACAGAAAGAACAACCATACAATTGTAGTTATGGCATGTATGCCGAAGTAATTAGAAAGAAGTATGCCACTGTTTCAATTTATGTTGACATGCATCAAAAAACAAGTCAATGAATGGAGAAAGAACTGGATAGATATGTGCCCAATCATATATAATAAAATGTTGACAGTAGAATATCAATGATGAGTATATAGTAGTCACTGTAAAATTCTACAATGCTGTATATAGAAATTTAAAAAATAAATGGCAAAGAGATAAATGTTAATTGTAGAATCTAGGTGGTGGATATATATGTTTTCACTGTACAATTAATTTTTTCTGTGTTTGAAAATTTTCACAATAAAATGTTTAAAAGACTATACTTAAATACCTACTTATTCCTATCAGGCTGGCAAAAATCCAAGAGTTTGTCAACATTCTTATCAAGACTGTGGGGAAACAAGCACACTCATACTTTGCTGCTGGGAGTGTAAAATGGTGCAAATAGAGAGGAATATAACAATATCTAGAGATTCATTTACCCTTCAATTCAGAAAATCCATTTTTATTTACTCTACTCTGCTATTATACTGGTACCCATATGAAATAACATGCATGCAAGATTATTCACTGTTGTATTAATTCTAATAAGAAAAAAATTGTCAAAAAAACCCTACACAACGCAACAATCTAGCAACTAGTAACTGATAGAATAAACTATGATATACCGAAGCAATTCAACATTAGGCAGCTATTTTTAAAAATATCAAGATCTACATGTACTGACACAGAGTGATATCTAGTATATAATTTAAGTAAAATAAGTGCAAAAAGTCAAAAGGTAGTATACTATCTTTTGAGAAAGCTAGGAAATAAAAAATATATTTTTTATTGGTTTGTATTTGACTGAAGAAACAGTAGAAGTAACTAAATAAGTAACTAAAGAATGGTTACATATGGAATGGGGGGAAACAGAGTGGCTGGAGATGGGGTAAAAGGAAGGCTTCTCAATGTTACTTTTACACATATATGATTTGTCAAAAGCATTTGACAGAGTAGCAGCATAGACTTTTCAGTTAATTGGACTTATCACCTATAAACTTTCCCAAAAGTTTCAATATCTATAAAAGTTAAAAACAAATTGAGAAGTATCAACAGCCTTCATACCTTTTGGTCCAGGTAGCCCATTCAATCCAGTGTGTCCTGGAGGACCTGGAGGTCCTGGGAAACCACGATCCCCTTTTGGACCAAGTGTTCCTTTGAAACCTGGTAGTCCTGGAGGGCCAGGTGGCCCAGGTAGCCCAAATCCTGGCTCTCCCTAGGGCATACACATGACAAAACACAACAAAAACTCCTATGACTTTCTCAGTATTGACTGTTTACCAGAGGGAATTTAAAACAGAAAATATAAGGTAATACTCCCGCTCCCCATGGGTGAGGAAGTAGAGTAATTAAATTGAAAGTAATTGGTATGTTGGAGAGAACATCTGGAAGGATGGGAAATGGGGCTTAGTAAAACAAATTAAATGATTTGGACTGGTTTCAGGACAAGAAAGAGATAACTAAGAGAGCATGAGATTAAATCCAAGTGAGGAAATATTTTTGTTGTTGTTGTTAATCCTCACCTGAGGATATTTTTTCTACTGATTTTTAAAGAGAGTAGAAGGGAGGGAGGGAGGGATGGAGGGAGGAGAGAGGGAGGGAGACAGAGGGAGAGAGAGAAAGAAACATCAATGTGGGAGAGACACATCAATTTGTTGTCTCCTGCATGTGCCCTGACTGGAGCCAAGGATCTAAATTGCAACCCAGGTATGTTCCCTTGGTGGGAATCAAACCTGTGACCCTTCAGTGCATGGGCCAAAGCTCTAACCACTGAGCACACTGGCCAAGGCTAGATAATTATTTTTAATTTGACTAAATATGGTAATAGCATTGTGGTTTTTGTATCAATTGTCCACTTATTTAGGGATGAATACTGGAGTATTTTAGGTGAAATGAGACCATTTTGAGATTTGTGTTAAAGTACTTTAGCAAAGAAAGAGGGAATAGATAAAGTAAATACGATAAAATTTTGGTAATTTGGAATCTGAGTAATGGCTATGTTAAAGTTCATTGTATTATTCTTTCTACTTTTGTGTTCATTTGAAAAGTTTTACAATAAAATAAAAGCAATTAATCAATAAAGAAGCTGCTTCTCATGAGTGCTGGGGTCATGGTCAATTGTTCTTCCCATTGGAAAAAAGTTATAATGATGAAAACACAGAAAGTTTAAATTAATTAATCACAAAAAATGGAGGGACAGTCAGGATGATTACATAGCACAACAGTTTGCTGAGGGTTGACTGAAGAAAATTTTAAATTGGCTAAGATATAATAAAAGGAATGGAAAGTAATTAAAATACATTTATCATCATCATTAAAAGTTGATAGCAGTGATTTGCAGCATGTATTTGGTATGGCATTGGATAGAGGGACAGTTCTTGACATGATATTCAACAGCATTTAAACCAATCATCACAGGCAGGCATGAACATACATAAAACGGATGGTGATACTACAGAGAAGCACAGGGGGGAGCTGATTATATTTTTTTCATTTATAATCTCTTATCTTATCAAATAATAGGTCACTGTAAAGCGGGTTCAAAAACTTTTTTCTTTTTTTCTTTTTTTTTTTTTCTTCAAATATGACCTCTTGAACTATTAGAGACTGTTTTGAGTTAAATAATTTTAAATGAAAATATAATCAGTTAACTTTATTTATATGGTGAAGGCTTGAGACAATACATAAGTCAAAATAGAAAGCTAAGGCTAAGGAAGATAGGGGAAATAAGGAAGGGGGATAGAATAAATTCAAATGTCCCAGACCTTTGGCCCTGGAGAGCCTGGTGGCCCAGAAGGGCCTTCTAGACCCATTCTTCCAGGTGTCCCAGGTGCTCCTGGAGGTCCTGGAATTCCAGGAAAACCTGTAAAGTGATACGTCATTTTAAATCTCCAAATAGAAGACACTTTAAGAAAGATACCTAACTCCCAAACAAAGACTTTTACCCTATCTGATCATGCTTAGTGACTACAGTACAATGTTAAAACCACAATGACATTTTAGATGACTACTTAGTATCAGGCATTACTTTATATTCCCTCTCAACTACCTTACCATTTTCATACAGGGCTAATGTGTGTAGAAGATATGCTTTTCTAAAGGGGAATAAGGGCTATTATGAGGCAAAACTGAGTATAAGGAATGAATCTCACAGAAAAACGCAGAAAATATTTTCTTCTGCTTATATCTGGATATAGTATATAAAAGGTCTACCATATAATTCTGGTAATGAGTTAAAAATAATTGCAGATATTAAACACATATATACACAAAAAAATCAAATTTGACTCTTTCTAAGTCATTTAGTATAAATGATTAAGGACCTGTTTAGCACTATTCTCAGACAAAGCACTATTCTCTGTCATTCATGAGAAGAAATTTTGTGAGGAATAAAGCAGAACTGAAGCAACAACTTTTAAAAATTTCAAGAAATTAAGAGAATATGATTTAGAATAAAACATTGATTACATATGTGCAATAAATATGTTTTCTGTTTAGTACAATCCATTCATTTAACAAATATTTATTGAGTGCTTACTATGTTCCAGGAACTGTTCTAAGCCCTGAAAATACAATGGTGAACACAAAAGATAATAATTACTATGATTTTTTAAGCTTATATATAATTTTTGCATATTTGTAATTTAGATATTTTCTTGTCTGGGCTATTTTAGATAAAGAAAAATGATATTATAGCACATGCATGCTGTGACTTTTTACTTATACTCTTTACAGTATATTAAAAAAGTTACAATTAATATATTTTATTTGTTGAGTGAACTATGTCAAACAATAATGTCATACTAACTAGCAAACCTACCCTGCCTGCTACCCATTCCTACATACCTTTGGGACCAGGTGGTCCAGGAAGCCCAATTCCAGGGATACCTGGTTCTCCTTTGCTACCTGGTATTCCAGGCAAGCCTGGTTGGCCTGGGAGTCCAGGGTCACCTAAGGAGAGAAGAAACAGTTTTTTGAAAGGGAAAATTTCATATGAAGAAGCCAATAGGTATTGAAGATGTGGTCAAATAAATTCCTTGCATACCTGGAAGACCTACTTCACCATCTCTGCCTGGGATACCAGGCAGGCCAGGCTTCCCTGGCTGGGTTATGGTCTGACCTGGATCACCTTTAGGACCTAAGGACAAAAGGGAATCAATGGTGAATAACTGTTCTCTTGGACTAAAGATCTCTTCTAATTAAAAACAAGAAAAAAGAAAGTGTAATCTTTTGAAAATGCAATCTAACAAAAATGTACAAGAAAAACAATCCCATATTATGTATTCAATAAACATACTAAACAGAAGGAAAAATTTTCAAAAATAAAAAGTAGATGACAGCTTTCATAGTGTAATATACAGACCTTATATCATAGAAATCTACATCTGAAACCTATATTATCCTATTAACCAATGTCACCCCAATAAATTTAATTTAAAAAAGATTTCATGATTAAAGATGGCACCTATAAAAATATTTTTTAAATATAGATCAGAAGAACCTCAAAAAATCAAACTGTAGTAAACAAGGAAAATACTTCTTTTTGTAAACTAATGGTGCCTTAAGATTTTATGTGTGCAAAGTCCAAGTCCACCCACTTCTCATTAATTGAAATAAGGACTTAAAATAGGCTCAGGACAAAGAAGAATTTCTTAAACATGAAATAAAAAGCACTAACCATGACATAAAAGACTGATAAATTTGACTACATTCTAATTTATTTCTGTCCATTAAAGATGCCATACAGAGAGTGAAAATGGCAATCCATAGTGAGTGAAAATTTTGCAAAATAAATAGCTAACAAAGAACTAATACATAGAATATACAGGGTGGGGCAAAAGGTTTACAGTTGTATGTGAAACAGAGCTTATTCTTATATTATTTTTATCAATTATTGTATTATTTTCCATAGGAACACCTATAAACCTACTTTTGATCTACCCTATATGTATATGCAATATATATATATATATATATATATATATATATATATATAGAGAGAGAGAGAGAGAGAGAGAGAGAGAGAGAGAGAGAGAGAGAGTGTTCTGAAAAATATATACACACTTTAACAGCTGATAACACACTTAATTTTCACTCCTTTTCAGGTTTAACTGATATGAAATAATGGGTGAAGCCAGGCTAAGATTTGAACAAAGAAAATGTACCCTAAAGTGCCACTGGACTTTTCTTATGGGCATACATAAAAGATAAAGTTTATAGTACAAAACCAGCAACAGTAGATGAATTGAAGGTGCACTATACCAAACAAAATGATTCTTGATGTTTGCACTTCCATTGCTTCATGTTATCAGCAGTACCTGGACCAGAACGGTCATCAGTTTGAAAACAGGCATTGACCAAAAAAAATTATTCATTTCTGTAGATTTTTTTAAATAAATTTTGAAATTGAACTGTATGTTAATAAACACTGACTTTATAATCAAAATGTGGATACATTTTTTGGACCCCCTGTGTGTGTGTGTGTGTGTATACATATACATATACATATACATATACATATACATATACATATACATATACATATACATATACATATACATATACATATACATATACATATACATATACATATACATATATAAAATCTTCTAAGTCAGCAAGTCAATAAGAAAAAGAAATCCAATAGAATAAAATGGTCAAAACACTCAAATTGGCATTTGATAAAAGGAAATTAAAATGTTCAGTAAACATATGAAAAGGTGCTAATCTTTAATGTAATCAGAGAAATGCAAAATAAAACTGCCATGAGATATATCATATTTCAACAGATAGGCAAAAATATAAAAGTGTGACAATACAAAATATTTATGAGGATGGAGAAGAATAAGAAATATCCAATACTTCTGGTGGAAATATAAATTGGTACAACTGCTCTGAATATAGTTTGAAATTATCTAGTAAAACTTAAGATACATTTACTTGATGCCTTGAAAATGTTAATCTTAAATAAACACCCTAGTCCAAGTACTGGCAGTTTTTCTATGAAGGATCAGACAGTAAATATTTTGTTTTGTGGGCCCCATGGTCTCTGTGACAACTGCTCAACATTGCAGTTGTAGTGCAAAAGCAACCACAGTCAATAGTGAATGGTTGTGTTCAAATAAAACTTACATTCATGACAAAAAGTGGTTGGCCAGTTTTAATACATGGGCTGTAGTTTGCTGATGCTTGCCCCCAGAGAAGTGTGTGGACATGTAATACCAGGGTATATATACAAGAATGTACACAGAAACATTTTTCATAATAGGCCTGAACTATAAAATAGCCAATTGCCCATTAACAATGAAATGGATAAATCAACTGTGACACACACACACACACACACACACAATGGGATACTAAACAGCAATGAAAATGAATATACTATAGCTATACACAAAGTTAATATGAAGAATACTTATCTTACAATTCAATTAATATAAAGTTCAAAAAGAAGCTTAAAATACTTTGTTTAGGAATGCATATCTAGGTGATAACACTGGGGTTAAATGGAAGGAAATTATGCAAAAGTCAGGAGAGTGGTTGCTCTTGGAGAAATAAAAGGGGATTATGATCAAGAAAAGACAGAGAGGAAGATGAGGGTTTCTAGGCAATGTTCTGTTTCTTGATTTGTGTGGTATTTACATGTGTGTTTCCAATATAGTTATTTGTTAAACTTTACATTATGTGTCATGTACTTCAAAACAACAAAAACAATAAAAATGAAGATATTCGGAAAAAAATTTAAAGAAGAATGTCCCATAAAAACACACACACATATTGTGTTCCCTTGCTAAGGAGGTCTGAAAAGCCCAAATATAAATGTCCAGGGAAACACATCTCTCATGAAGGGAAGTCAAGAGTGGCCAAACATTAATACATTTCTGCTTTTAAGCAATAAAAAAGCAAAACAACTGTAGTAAACTCACCTGGTAGTCCTGGCTGGCCTGGATTTCCTGCCACACCTTGTATGCCTTTTTCACCTACTGGGCCTGGAGGGCCAATACCAAGAGGGCCCACAGGCCCCCTATTCCCTGGGAGACCTGGCAAACCTGGGTTCCCAGGGGGACCTCTTTCACCCTTAAAAGCAATTCCACCCTGAAAAGGGAAAAGTTTAATATAGAAACATAGATATAACAGCTCTCTGTAGGTTGGATTACTGAATACAACTAGACAAATGATATAGCCATAAATAGTTCTTACTAGCTATATAAGTGTGTGTTATTATGGAATGGTATGTGTGATCACTCCACTTATTCATTCCTTCAATAAATATTTTTGAGTTCTGGCTATGTACCAGGTGCTGGTGATACAAGCAATAAAAATAGACAAAATCTTTGTCCTATTGAAGTTTAAATTCTAGTATAAGTCAAGAAGCTTACAGCCTAGCTAATATTTTATATAAATATCACTTTCCATCTAAATATTCTGGGCTATGTGTAGTACACAAAATAAGACTGTTCATTTATGATCAACATTTTGGCTCCAGAGGACATTTAATATGGCTATCTACTCACACTAATCTCTAAGCTTATTATATATAAAAAGCAAATTAGACTTCTTCCATTAGATCTAAATAAACCCAGACAAGGATATGTGGGGCAAGAGAAGGGGAACCTCACATTGACTCACAAGCATCTTAACCTTCTGCCCACCTCTTCATAGCCAATATTACTTAATATAGAAATAGGTTAAAAATAAGGAATTGCTAAAACATCTGAGAGAAAAGAGTGGTAAAGAAGCCCTACATAGTACCATTTCTATATATTAATCATTTTCTTTTAAGCCTTGATTAGGTGTTCATGTCAGCAACAGACACACCCTAGGCAACATCCCTAAGTAACAATTTGACATTATAAAACCAAGAATATCAAACCAACTCACAGGTTCTCCTTTGGGGCCAGGTAGCCCTGGTAATCCATCTTGTCCAGGGGTGCCAGGTAAACCAGGGAGACCTGGAGATCCAGGGAAACCCAACTCTCCTTTTTCACCCTTCATTCCTGGAAAAGTGATGATATCACCAGGTTCACCTTTAGGTCCAGGAAAGCCTGGAGCACCTGGAGCTCCCGGTATGCCCTGAAGGGAGGAAAAACAAGGGGGGGGGGGGGGGATGAAAGAGAAAGTCTCTTTTTTTCTAAAACTTTCCTTTCTGCAGTTTAGTGTATAAATCTATGAATCAAGAGAGCCATATTAGTCAGGGAGAGTCAAGGAATGAAATAAATCACAATTTAATAGAAAAACTAAATTTATTTAATATATTTTCACAAGTGAAAATCAAAGTGTAAATGGATTTCTTTAACTTAATTTGTTCTATAATATACTCAAAACTTACTCTTAATCCTTTGGGACCAGTTGCACCAGCCTGTCCTTTTTCACCCTTGTGTCCAGGAAAACCAAGAGATCCTAAGACACACACACACACACAAACACACACACAAAATAATGTGAGCTTTGAAGTTTAACCACTTACAAAGCAGATAAAAATCAGCAGGTCAGGAAGTCAAGTTTTAAAATAAGAACCCCATTCAATTTTATTTAATGGGTCACATTTTTGTTTTCTGATTTTATGCTCTCAACATGAAGAAACCACCCTCCCTTGTGGGTAAATCTAACATTTCATGTTACATACAATATTGTATTCTCAGGTATTTCCAACTCCAAATCCTCTTAGAAGCTCACAGCTACCAAGTATTATGTACAGAGGCTCCTTTAACTATCCCATTGTCAAGGGGAGAAGGAGGTAAGTTCAAAGTCAGCATATATTTCTTTGTTCTTACTTAAACCATATTCCTAGGCTCTTATCAGTCCTTTCTTTGGTTTGTCATGCCCAAAAATTGGTTTATGAGAAGCTTTTGGTATTCAATGACTAGAGGAAATATTACTAAAGCAGCCATTCCCTAAATGGGTCCCTGAACCAGCTGCATCAGTATCACCTGAGCACTAATTAGAAATGCTAATTATTGGACCCTCACACCAGATCTACAGAATCAGAAAATTTGGGGGCGGGACCCAGCAATCTGGGTTTTAACAAGCCCTTCAGGTAATTCTGATGCACTCCCAAGTTTGAGAACCACTATACTGAAGGTACGAGGCTAGATTATTAACTTTCAGAGGTAGCTATAAGACTTTCCAAGTGCCAAATGAATTGGTTTCCTTGGCAGATACACTAGACAGAAAGGTAAGAGATCTGGTGTCTACTCTAAGCCCTGACACAGACAAAAATTTTATTTCAAGATAGTATAATATTGAGATATCCCAAGAGGAAGTTGAGTAAAAGACTTGTGGGTCTGATGGATATCAAATATGTATGGTTTTGATTGGAAACAGGGAAGAAGAAATTATATATAGAAAGAGGAATATTGGCTGTTGGTTACCAATCTCCAGCAGAAATCCCATTCCTTCATGACAAGTGACATATCCCCAATGACCAGAAGCTCTGCCACTGGAAAATATACTCAGGGGCCAGGCATTGTAAACTTTTTCCCCAATTTTCTGGAAGACAAAGCCTGATGCTATATAAGTTATTTTACTCACTGTATAGAAAATAAGGGAGGTATTTTTCCAGGACTAATATTGTCAAAATGTTTTAATAGAAACTGCCAGTAGCTTCAGGTATTAGAAACAAGAGCATAACTTATTTCATAGAAGATATAGGAACTTCATATTTATTTATGAATATAAATGACTAGGTATAAAATGAGAAACTGCCATTATTCTAAAGCTACAAGCTCACTAAAAGCTAGGCAAGAAATATTTTTAAATGTTGCCCAGAGGCAGGATGGTTTACCTGGAGGACCTGGAACACCTGGTAAACCAGGATGACCAGGAGGCCCTGAAATACCAGTTCCAATACAGTTGAAGCAGGTGTCACCTTTGTCACCTAGAGAAGACCATAATTAAAAAAAAATTACTCATCTACCTTCTTTAGATGGGTTCTAAAGAAGTTAGCACTAAGGGACAACATTCCCTACTTAAAAGTGTAGTTAGAGAAGCCTATATATCAGTTTATTTGATATATATTTACTGAGTGCCCACTCTGTGGCAAACACTGTTCTAGGTGTTTATGATACATTGGTAAATAGATCAGAGGCAAATACATGTATCCATGTCGTTCACAATCTACAAGTGGCAAGGGATAATAAACAATGAAGGTAATAAATTATTAAATTACATATATATGTATATATACATATATATGAAAATAAGTTATGTTTATAGGAAAATATAAAGCTGAATAAATGGTATTCAGTATACTAGGGATGGTTCGCAGGTTGCAATTTTATATAGCGTGGTCAGGATATACCTCATTGAGAAGATGGTACATAACAATAAAAAACTTAAAGGATGTGGTACCTGCACAATAAGTATAGAGTATTCCAGGCAAAATTAATGAGAACAGATTTCTGGAGCAGAGTGAGAAAGGGGAACCAGGTCAGACACTTAATAGTTTGTAATGGGTGGTGTATCATAAAACATCACATAGGCTACCATAAAGACTTTGGGCCCTGCTGGGAGTGGCCCAGCAGTTGAGCATCGATCTAGGATCCAGGAGATCACTGTTCAATTCACGGTCAGGACACATGCCTGGGTTGCAGGCTCGATTCCCAGCCGGGGGCGTGCAGGAGGCAGCCAATCAATGACTCTCTCATCATTGATGTTTCTATCTCTCTCTCTCCCTCTCCCTTCCTCTCTCTGAAATCAATAAAGACATATTACCATGAGTGAAATGAGAATCTAGTAGAAGAATTTAAACAGAAAAGCAGCATGATATAACTTAAGTTTTGAAAGAATGATTCTGGCTGGGAAAGAAACAGGGTAACCATTTAAGTGGCTACTGATGTAGTGATCTAGGAGATATGCAGCTCATCCCAAATAGACAGCAATAAAGATGATGAGAATTGGTTCAATTCTGAACATATTTTAAAGTAAAATCAATAAGATTTTCTCAGGGATCACATACAAAATCCAAAAGAAGAGGAAAATTAAGGATTACTTCAAGGTTTTTAGCCCAAGCAATCAGAAGGTTAGAGTGGCCAGCTTTTAAGTAAGAAAGAAAGATGTTACTGGGAAAACTATGGGGGAGGAGGTGGTAGAGGTAAGATGATCAAGGTGTGAAGTTCAAAATGTTAAGTAGACAGTTAGATATACTAATCTAGAGTAAAAGACGTATATCTGGACATAAATGTGGAAGTTATTGATGAGTAGATAGTATATAAAATCTTGTGATTTAATTAATAAGTTTAGAAGAGAAGAGGAGCAAGGACTGAACTCTGGAATATTCCAAAATTAAAAGCTGGGTAGATAATTCTAAAATGCATATGAAAATGCAAAGTAAGCCAAGATAAAGCTATAATAATTTAGTTTGGTATTGGTGTGAGGAGAAAAATAGAACAATGGAACAAAATAAAGAGGTCAGAAACAGACTCACACATAAATAGTTGTAAGACTTACAACAAAAGTGCTAATACAATTCAGTGGGAAAATGATGGTCTTTTCTACAATGGTATTAAATCAATTGGATATACACATGGGAAAAAAATGAACTTTGATTTCCTACTTCAAACTATACACAAAAATTAATTGAAGATATCCCTGGCCGGTGTTGTTCAGTTGGTTGAGCATCATCCCCATGCACCAAAAGGTCACAGGTTCAATTCCTGTTCAGGGTACATGCCAGGGTTGAGGGCTAGATATCCAGTAGGGGGCGTGCAGGAAGCAGCTGACCGATATTTCCCTTTCACATTGATGTTTCTCTCTCTCTCCCTCTCCCTTCCTCTCTCCTCCCCCCAATTAATTGAAGATAGACCAAAGATCAAAACACAAAGTCAAACTTTAAGAGTTCTAGGGGGAAAAAACATAGAAGAAAAATGTCAGGTCCTTTGGGTTAGCAGATATTCTAAAACAGGACATAAATAGCACTAACAATAAAAGAGGACATTAATAATAGGATTTCTTTTAATGTATAGCTTCTATTCAAGAAAAGACATGAGTAAAAATGCAAGGCACAGAATGGGAGAATATAGTTTTGGCTTTGGATAGGAGTATCAACAGTAATAGGCAGGAAGGCAGAATATATGGGCATAGATGAAAGTAGGTGGGTAAATGTCATAGCAATCTGTGAAAGTTCTCTTGTTATTGCTTCAATTGGTCAGTGAGGGAGGAAGCAAAGTCAGAATCTTAAAATGAGAATGGAAGAGGAGATGTTAAAACTATGAAGAGAGAAGAGAAGATGCAGGTTCAGAAGAGGTAGTAATTTGGACTCACCAGGGCTGTTTTTGTTCCAAGTGAGTACAAAGAAGTGAGTGGAGGGTAAAGGAGCCAAGGATTTGTACATGGAATTGATTACAATGAGTTGATCATGGAATTAAGCTATATTAAGAATGAAGAAATGTTGAGGAATCGTCAAAGTTGGTAGGTAGGTCTCACTGAGGTTGAAGTAATGTTGGAGTCAATTTACCAAAGTTAGTTAGCTAAAAAGATAAAGAGACAGTGGTCAGAAAATGGGACTCATGAAATCAAGGTTATGGAAGTGTGCACTCCTAGAAATCAAATGGCCTTGGATATGTCCTTGGCAGTGAATGCCTGATGTAGGGTGGAGGATATAGGGGATTTTGCTGATGATTTGAAAGAATGAAGGAATAAAAAGGGATTAAACCTTTCACTCCTTGTTCTCCTTGGAGTCCTCTATCACCTGGAGATCCTGGAGGGCCTGGGGGACCTGCTTCACATATCTCGCCACCTGAGATAAGATAAAGAAAGGATAGCAAGTTAATTGTAATATGTCCAGAAGACTAAACAAAAAAGAAGACTGACAGGTGAGAAAAAAGACCTCTTTTCAGTTACTTCTCTGCAGTAATAGCACTACCTATAAGCAAAGGGAAGATACAATATTGGTGAGAATTTTAAAAGCAAATTTAAACATCAAAGAATCACCAAAAATCAAGAGTAGAAGCTGCTGTAGAAGCAATTACATAGATATAAGAAATACAAAGAATGATGCCAAATTTCAGCTAGATTCACTTATAAATGAAAACAAAACACAACAATAGAAATTAAGAGAAAAGAAAAGCTTACTAGGAGGGATGTGAGGACCTGGAGGGCCAGGAGGCCCTGGAAGGCCAGGGGCCCCAGGCTGTCCATCAAATCCAGGAGGTCCGGGAATGGAAATTCCAGGTGGACCTTCATCACCTTTCTGTCCCCTTTCTCCAGGAAAGCCAGGGGGACCAGGAGGACCCATAACTGCAGTCCCTAAGATTAAAAAAAAAAAAAATTTTGATTCTCAGGAGAAGAGACAATGCATAGAGTTAGCATTATTTTGCCCCCTGTCTTCCAAAGTATATTCTGCTGTTTTGTGAGACATTGTAGGGAAACAAGAAAAAAATACCCATTTAAATGATCAAAATGATCTTATTTTAGGGATATTACTTTGGTTCTCAATGAGACATTAAATAATGATAAGATCTTCCTTTAATGTGTAATGCCTGTTATGTTCTGTTTTCTATGAGAATCAACATCTGCAAAAAGGATGAAAATTTTCAAATACTGTAAGTACCAGTCTGAGTGTAAGAAAAGATTACTTTAAGGTAGCTTTATTACCTTTTGAAATGTACAAGTAACTCTACCCATGCTCCTTTGATATTGTGATCTTTTAATCTCAGAAATACTAGAAAGCCTTTAGCAAGAGAAAAATAGGCATTTCGAAGTTTCCATGTGTCTGTTTCTGGACATTCTTCTATTCCACTATCTATTCCTGCACCATTGACACACTTTTTCATTACTATAGTTTTATTATGTTTTCAAAACTGGTAAGGAAGATATACTCATCTTTGCTCTTTTAAAAAAAAATCTTCACTGCACTTACAAATTTACTCTTCTAAATAAATTTTACAATCAGCTTGTTAGTTTCATTGTAAAAAGTCATGGGGATTTTGAATGCACTTAATTTGAATGTAAAGATTAAATTTTGGTAGAGTTGCCTGTTTATAATATAGAGTTCTCACATCAAGTAATAAGTATATCTCTCCATTTATTTATTAATTTTATATTATTTAATAATAATTTACAAAATTCTGCAAAGAAGTCTTACATATCTTTTGCTGGATTTATTCATGAGTTAATTACTATTGTGTATTTTACTGCTATTACTATTTTTAACTAGATTTTTGCTGTTATATGTTTACTTTTTGTATTGCTGGTGTAGAAGGCAGCAAATTATTTAAGTATGCAACTCATATCTGGCCACCTTGCAAACATTCTAAGTTCTGGTAATTTGTTATTTTATTATTTTAGGCTTTCTGCGTAGATAATCATATGGTTTACGGATAACCAACATTTTTTTTTGTTTGTTCCATCCTTACACTTCTTTTTCTTCCAGATTTAGTGCACTGGCTGTGATCACCAGTATAAGAACAAACAGCAATGGTGGCTCGGAGTATCTTTATCTTTTTGTTTGAATATCTCACTACAAAGTATGACAATTCCTTTACAGTCCTGTACTTCCTGTATAGAATACATAGTTTCATCAAGTAGTTACCTTTTAAGAATGTTTTCCTTTTAAAAATGAATAGATATTAAATTTTATTGACTGATTTCTCTGTATCTATTGGTCTATTCTCTTTTAATCTGTCAATGTACTCAACTACAGTAATGTTGAACCATCCTTGCAATCTTAGGTTAAAAACTACTTGGTCAGGAGGATAGACAAGATGGTGGCGTAAGTAACCATGGTACTTGCTGCCTCCCGCAACCACATCAAAAGTACAACTAAAATACAGAATAACCATCACTCAGACTCTCCAGAAATCTACCTGAACAGAAGCACTACAACCAGGGAACTGAAGGAGCAATGAGACCATTAGGAGGGGCAGAGATGCAGGCAGATTAGGGCTGAATTGTGGAGAGGCAGCTGTGGGCACACACCCAGGTACCACAGTTTAAAACCAGGAGGGATCTCTTGGCGGTGGGGGTTTCCCGGAGGAGTGAGGGGTCCCAGCCATACAACAGGACCCCCAGCCCAGGGTTCCAGGGCCCGGAAGAGAGATCCCTGCAATGTTGGGCTGTGAAAACCAGCTGGATTGTGGCTGAGTGAGAGGAGGCTGCGGGAGTCCCAGACAGCTCCTCTTAAAGGGCCCGTGCGTGGACTTACTCAGACGCACTCCCTCTGATCTCCAGGGCTGGGCAGAGGCGTGAAAGGAACCTGGGGCATTTGGGGAGAAACTAACTTGCCTGAGATCAGTGTGAGAGGTGGAGGGGCAGCTTTCTCCCAGACAAAAGAGCTGGCAGAGGCCATTGCTCCTTTGGCAAGTTCTCCCCTCACACAGCCAGCAGGCAAGTGCCTTCTCTGAATCTCCAGATCTGACTCACACCTTTGCCCCACCCTGGTGATTCCTGGAGACCCCTGCTCTCCCAACTTTCAAGCTCATCCAAGCCATTTCCAGTGGCTTTTCTATGCAAGTGGCCTCTCCAGCCTCATGCTGGGACTTTCCTAAAACCTCTCAAGCAGCAACTAGCCTCAGCGTGCCCCATACCTCTCAATAAGTGGCCCCAGGCCTGGCACTAGCAGCAGCCTGCATTGGCTCATAGCTTGGCCTCTCCTGGACACCTCCAAGCTTAGCCCAAGTAGTAGCCAACTATAGTTTGCTGTGTAGCTCATTCTGGGTGGCCTTGGGCAAGGCACACACAGGGGCTTCGTTTGCATCTCCCGGGAGGCCCCAGAGACAGTGCACCTGGGGGTCAGATTTGACCACCCTGGATTACAACCCTACTACACCCACGGGTGACACACTCAAGGGGCACACTCAGTGAACAGCACAGCTCCACTGAAGTAAATCCTGCTCCATAGGGGTGTTTCCAGTACAGCAGCTCTTTGGCTGTAGTTGCAGCTGGTCTTCACAGCCGATTGGCCTTTGGGTCAATTCCTCCCAGTGACACCAACAGCAACCAAGGCTCAACTACAACAGGACAGTGCACACAGCCCACACAGGGGAGCACCTAGAAGGCCCAGCTCAGGTGACTGGGGAGGCTGAGCCACTGGACCCCACAAGACACCTACAACACACAGCCACTCTACAAATTCCAGGAGACATAGCAGGTCTACCTAATACATAGAAACAAACACCTGGAAGCAGCCAAAATGTGGAGGCAAAGAAATATGTTACAAAGGAAAGAATAGAAGAAATCTCCAGAAAAGGAACTAAATGAAAAAAAGCCAAGTAAGCTACTAGATATAGAGTTCATATTAATGGTTATAAGGATGCTCAAGGATCTTATTATCTTGCTCTGACTCATTGCTTTTTAGGTGATCTGCCTTGTCTCTTAGTCTTTAAGTGTTTCATTTTATCCTTAAATTCTAAAATATCCCTACAATATGCCTAGTTATATATTTTAATATTATTACCATTTTACTCTTGCTTAATAATTCATAAGTCTTTTCACAGGGACTTGTGTCTTTTTTTAATATATAAAAGTTCTCAGTTATTAATTTTTCAAATATTGCCTCTTGTACAATTTTTTCCTCCCTGAACTCCTTTATGGTGGATTTTGAAACTTCTAGGTTTATCCTTTATGTCTCTTAACTTTTCTTTCATACTGTCTGAATCTTTAACTTTTTTCTGAATCCTGAAAGAATTCCTTATCTCAATTTTCCAGACACAGTACAAGTTCAGCCCACTATCTTGAAATCAGATAATTATTTAAACCAAAGTGATACACACATTTAGTCTCTTTTTTGGGGGGAAGATCACTGTCTCTCATCTCCTCATGTTAATTTTTCATTAGCCAAATATTTTTTGAAAGGGAAGGAATCATGACTTATTAAATATATATGTGTGCCAGGTACTGTATAAGATGCTTTTTCAAATTTTACATAAATCAGTACTATTACTTCATTTCAGAGCACATCCAAATAAACATGCTAGACCAGGGCAGTGCTCAATTTATGGTCAAATTAGGAGTGTTCTATACTATGTACCTTCAATAAGGGAATAATATAAAACTCAGTATGAGCCCCAATATTTTATTGCACAGCAAAATCACCATGGAGATTTGTAGATGGATGTTTCTATCATTCTAAGTAAATAGTGTTGTTTTCTATTTTTATACAGGAAATCTTACAAAACTAGGCATTATTAGAACAGTATTCCCTTCCACACAGCATGAAAAGTATAATGATTAAGTTTTGAATCACAGAAATGTTTGCTATAATTATTAATAAAAAGTAGAAATGGGATTTTTTAAGTAAAAGATACTATTCAACTGATTTAGCTTTTTTTAAGTACAGGTGAGGAATTTGTTAAGAAAGGCAAAAGTAAGAGCAGGGAAGTTTCTGTCAATTAAAAAATACTTATGTCTTCTACTGCCAAGTTCACCCTGGAACTAGTATGGTAATATCGTATATGTGGATTAGTAAGGAAGCTAAAAACACAAGAGCATTAGTACAGTCCATTTTACCTGGAGGTCCAGGTAGGCCAGGTAGACCCTGTCGTCCAGGAAATCCTCGCTCTCCTTTTTCTCCAGGCAAGCCAGGTAACCCCATGTTTCCTTTTTCTCCTACAGTCACACCTGTCCCAGGCCTAGGAATTACCTTTATTATAAAAGAAAAAATAAAAGAACTCAAAGAGGAAGAAGCTCGTTCTCCTGAAGATAACCTAGCAACTCCATATGATTACAATACCATCATTTTCACAAAGTGCTGAGATACAAAATCATTGACCATTACATAGATTATGAGTCACATCCTATATCATTCCTTCAACTGATTAGAAATTGTCTAAAACCAGTAATAATATTACTACTCCCCTGAGCTCCAGGATTATAGAACTATAATTATTTTAGATGCCTCTTATCTTATAATTCACCTTCAATTCACTCCAATCACTTAATCCTGATTATTCTTTACTGCAAACGTCTCTCTAATTTGTCCTCTTCTTTCCTGTGGCCACAGATACTATCCTTATCTCACACTCAGACTAACAGAATTACCTTTGAACTTTTCCTCTTGAATCCATATTTATTGCTAGGATACGCTTCTTCAAAACCCAATTTTTCTGTGTTTAAAGACTAAAAAATGTTCACTACTTCTTACTATATCTGATGCTACTTTAACTGACTCTTGTCAGGTCACTTTTCACTTCCAATACCTTTCTCATCTTTTTCATCTCCTGCTATTTCTAGTGATGAATTTTTGGTAGAGTGAGGTCTATTTGATTATTACCACTTCATGCATCTTGCACATCCTTATCTTTCCTTTTGAATATGCCATTTTAAATATCAATAATGCCTTCCTCCAACCTTTTCCTTTATCAACCCACATTTCTTTCTTCCTCTTAAAAAAAGAAAAGGAAAACTCACCTCTTCCATGAAGGCTTTATTGATTAAAATAAACTAACTGATTATTCCTTTTCTCTCTGTCTTCTTAGAACCTCAGCTTCTAAAGAATTTCATATTAAATAATCTAAATACAAAGAAATTAAGCTCATAGAGCTTTAAAGGTAAGTAAGCTTTAGGTTTAAAAAAGTGTCAGTCTAAGGTACAAATCAACACCTACTGGGAAAGTGTGATATTTCACTGGATATAATAAACATTCAGACAAAAGAACACTGAAAGTTGTGGGATCTAGAATTGGGATAGCAATTCAAAGGGGAAAGGGAGATGCTGGACAGAACTGCACTCTCAAAATGTCCATGTCTTGTGATATTCATCAAAATTTTATCATCTCATTTGAAAAAGAAAATATTTCTTAGAGTACTAAAACTGATTTTAAAATGAAAGTGAATAAAATTATATAAGATTCTAAAAAATATATCCTCATTAGATTTAGTAAGGTACTAAGTATCAATATCTGAAGCTCATTATAGGAAAAAGAATAAAATTAATGTCAGATCATATAGGTTTTATGGCACTTGCACCTTGCAGCTTTAATGCAGTTTAAAGCCAAGAGTCTTAAACAATTTCAGCCAAAGGAAAACTAATCTGTCAAACTGCAACAATATTTTATTCTTAATAAGATTAAATATATATTTGATTTAAATTTCATGGTGGATGTAAACATGACAGGAAATCTGTAAACTCCCCAATTATTATTTCATTGAGCAGTTTGCTACATTTGTTATTAAAAGCCCCTAGAAGCAAACACTCAGGGAAAAAAGAGGTGTGACTCAGACAATTACAAATTGAGAAAACCTATTAAGACCAAATCCTTTACCCTGAGCTCTGCAGGGGAAAGGACCAATTCCTAGTTCCCCAACAGTTTTTTTTTATTGAAACTTTGTAAGAAGCACTTGCACCATCTGCTGGTTATTTGAGAAATTATTTGGCAATCATGATGCAAAACAACCTGATATCATTGTTTTGGAACTTTACTATGGAGATATAATACACAGACAGAACAATACTAAGACTTTGAGGTTAACAACACTGAAGTTTTTTTATGTAAAGATTTTTAATACAGTAGAAGTTGATAATGACTTGGAATTTTGTGTTCTACTAGGAAAGGGTACAGAGTATATAATTAAGGCACAAAAATAAAAATGCATTAATAAATTTGATAAATGAAGGGGAAAAAACTTACAAGTCCAGGAGGGCCAGGTGGGCCAATGTCACCTTTTTGGCCCTGTTCAATTCAATTTTAAAACAGGTTAGTAAAAATCACATTAAAACATCCATTTCTTCAAAAACATAACAAATAACTAAGATTCATAAAGACCTAGAAATCCATAATAAAATATATCAAAAACTGTATCATGAGGTAAATAAAACAGTAGTGAGCTAAGCTAAGAAGATCTGTGATGTTGTTTCAGACTTACTAGCTATGCAATCTGGACCAAGTCAATTAATTCTCTGCCTTATCTATAGGCCAGGATTCTAAGATATTTCTAGCTCTAACATCCTTTAATTTTAAGATGCCTATTTTCTAAGAAACTTTAAAATTTTATAAAGAATATACTGAATTAAAAAAATGGTACCACTATAATCAGTTTAAACCATTACAGCCCTGCCGGGCGTGGCTCAGTTGTTGAGCATCCACCTAGGATCCAGGTGATGGGGTTCGATTCCTGGTCAGGGCACATGCCCGGGTTGCGGGCTCGATCAATGACTCTCTCATCATTGATGTTTCTATCTCTCTCTCTCCCCCTCCTTTCCTCTCTCTGAAATCAATAAAAATATATTTTAAAAAAACAAAACAAAACAAAAAAACCATTACATATTTTAGGTTTGGTCATGTTCCTTTTCATAAAACTTGCCAAGGGCATAAATTTAGAGTAATTTCCATCATTGACAGATATGTTATAGCCGATGGGCTTAAGTATCATCAGGAACAGCTAATAATTCATAATTACTTTTGTGAGTTTGCTCTTAGATGATAATGAAAAAAAATTCAGACAAAACTATTACCCTTGACTGGTAGCTAAAACAGCATGAAAAACACAGTATTCAACTGTTACTTTACTGGCCAAGACCCAAGGATAGATGTCTCTTTCACACCTCTACTCTTGCTCTACAATTGTTCATAGAAACCTTTCACTTATCTATAAGCTCTTTTTACTTTAAGAAGTTACTGTGTCCTAGCCCTGGCCAGTGTGGCTCAGTTGGTTGGAGCATCATCCATACACCAAAAGGTGGTGGGTTTGACTCCCAGCCAGGGCACATGCCTAGGTTGCGGGTTCAATCCCCGGTTGGGGTGCAGTCAATATTCCTCTCTCTCTTCCTCTCTCTAAAATCAGTTAAAAAAAAGAAGTTACTCTGTCCTATAACTTTACTTAATACTTGAAAAACAACCTTATTCTCTGAGTATATATAACTTCCTTTATTCTAGTTGTACTTCTTACTCCAAGATAAAACTTAGATCTAATTTTGAGAAAAACCACCATTTAAATATGTGCCCTCGGAATACATTTAAGTTTGTAACACCTTGCCTACAAAACAGAGCTTTTCAGTTTTGGTTTTCATACAAAGCAATTAGAGACCATAGAGACTGGAAAACTGGATATTTTGTGATCTGCTATATATAGGGGAATTGTGTGCTTCATATATTCTTTCAAAGTCACTTTTAAAACAGGCAACTAAATAAATTTCTACAGTCAGGCTGCATAGCCAAATGAAAGAAAAAGCAACAAAGAATTAGCCACAGACTTCTAGACAATAATTGCATAGAGAACGGAAATGTTTCGTGAAGACATTCTAAATTCACAGCTATAAGCCTTTTTAGTAGGAGGATCTCACTAAAATAGTGCTGAATCTTCTTTCTGGAGAACAAAAGTTTTGCCAATACATGTTCAAAGTAAAGGCATCAACTTTTCACAATGGAAATGCTGAAATTAAGCAATTCTTCATGTACTTCCACCACATGGACTGTGATTTAGAACAATGGTTGAAAATTCAGAGGAAGTAATATTTGAAAGAAGGAGGCAACATCAAAAGATGGATAAAGAAGGCATGTTTTGAATACAAAATCTAGTTATTTAGAACTTTTTCATTTATAACTCAGTCTTGGGAGAGAAACGAATTATGTTAACTAGAATAAAAACAGTCACTTCAAAGTATTAAAATTCTTACCTTTTCTCCAATGCTTCCTTGTTCACCAGGGTAACCAGGATCACCAGGCAAACCCTTTCAAACAAAGAGGACAGGGTGAGATCAGCAAAAATGGTGAAGGGCCTACCCAAATCCTCTTCCATAAAAATGGCCAGAATCAACCTTTTTAGAACTCTAGAAATTAACCAAATGCTTGCACCAATCCAGGAAGCATTTATTGAAAACAAGTGGCATTTTAATTTGCCCTATTCCCATCACCCCTTCTCAGCTTCACAGTAGCCTTGAAAACCAATAGCAGTTAATCAAGGTTAAAAAACTGTAGCCTGGCAGCAACTGGAAGAGAAAAAAAAGAACTGGATTCAAGCTTCTTCAAAGACCCTTTCCCACAGAAGTGTCATTATTTCACTTGTCTGGTGGTTCCCCAAAAGACCCCACTAGCAAGACTACCTTTGGCCTAATTTGAATTCTCCCAGTATAGAGAATTGCCTTTTCCCTGGGGATAGCTCTGGAAAACAATCAGGCAAATCATTCAATATCATGGCTGCCTAACCATGAAACAAAGACCAAATGTTCCAAAAGAAGCCAGGAACTGAAGCCCTGAATTTGCTTCCTCTTATATCATTTTATATGTTTAAGCCATTTATGAATCTGGAGTTTATAAGTTGAGGACTACCTGTTTAGTAAAACTACCTGTAAATAAATTTATGTGATTTTATTGCTTCCAACTTCCAGTCTTGTTAAGAATAATCCTTTTCCTTTGAAATTCTCTCCAAATGTCATCAAATTTCATATCTGTCCTTGAAAACTTCTTTTAATATCTACTGTGGATATTCTTAATACTAAGGCTGCTTCGAATAATGTTCCTGGACTCACCTGTTTTAAAATTTCCCCTTTTTTTGTAGTAATTTGAATTATCTGTCAAAACTTTTACTGAAAAAACTTATGTTCACACAAAAATTTGTATGTGAATGATTTTAGCAATTTTATTCATAATGGCTCAAACTAGAAACAACCAAAATATCCTTCAGTGGGTAAATGGATAAATAAATCTTGCTACACCCATACAAACAAATACTATTCTGCAATAAAAATGATTGAACTATTGATATACAGTACTATTCATTATGCTATGTAAGGGAATACTAATTCAAAAGGCCATATACATATAAGTGAAATCATATGGTATTTGTATTTTTATGTCTGGCTTATTTCACTTAGCATAATACCCGCTAGGTCTATATATGGAATCTAAAGAGAAAAATAAATGAACAAACAAAACAGAAACAGACTCATTGATACAGAGAACAGACAGATGGTTGTCAGAGGGGAGGGAGGTTGAGGGGCTAGGTAAAAATGATGAAGAGAGAGAAATACAAACTGGTAGCTCCAAACTGGTCATGGGGACATAACAAATATAGTCAATGATATTGTAATAACTATGTATGGTGTCAGGCAGGTAATTGAAGTATTGGGGAGTCTACTTTGTAAACTATGATTATCTAACCACAATGCTGCACACTTGAAACTAATACAAAATAATATTGAATGTAAACTGTAATTGAAAAATAAACAAGGAAAAGCTATACACAGTATGGCTCCATTTATATGACAATGTGGAAGAGGCAATATAGGGATAAAGAACAGATCAATTTTTGCTGGGGGCTTCAGGTGGGGTGGGTTGGAGGGAACAATTATGAAAAAAAGAGTGTGAGGGAACTTTTGAGGGTGATGGAATTGTTTCTGATTATGGAGTTGGTTACACAAATGTATGCATTTGTCAATACACACAGAACTATATTCTAATAATGGTTCATTTTACTGTGTACACATTATATCTCAATAAATCTGACTTTAAAATCTGGCTTACACATATGTGTGTATGTGTGTGTGTGTGTACACATATACACATACTTACAATGGAATACTACTCAGGAATAAGAAAAGATGAAATACTTCCATTTGTAACAACATGGATCTTGAGAATATCATGCTAAGTGAAATAAGTCAGACAGAAAAAGTGAAGATGCATATGATTTCACTCATATGTGGGATATGAAACTGAAAGCAATAAATTAACAAAGAAGACAAACAAAACCTCATACACACAGACGATATGATGGTTAACAAAGGAAAGAGGATTGTGGGAGGTAGTAAAGGGTAAAGGGGGTTAAATATATGGTGACAAAGGGAAATTAGAGTTTGGGTGATATATAAACAATGCAATATACAAATGATGTATTATAGAATTGTACATTTGAAACCTATATAATTTTATTAATCAATGTTACTGTAATCAATTTAATTGAAAAATAATCATATTTTGGTTTCAAAATATCTGACATAAAAACAGAAGAATTTCAAATTCATATTCAAAAGAGAAAGAGTAATTTTCATTCACTTAAACTATTTCCAAATATAAGCCTCTTTGTCATCCTGCTTCGTAACCTTGCCTTTTTTTTTTTTTTTTTTTGGTGGGGTGAATGGACTTTACTCACTGGAATCCCTGGTTGGCCATTCCCTCCATCTTTGCCCGGTTTGCCCTATAGGATTCAAAGAAATGCAAAGAATAGGAATTTGTTATTTAGAAAGTATGAAGTTAAAGAACATAACAACCTTTATTTCTGAGTTAGACTATATTAAGTGGACTTTTTAGACTTCGATACTATAACAAATAAAATATTTTATTTATTCAATTGTGACATTTTGAAGCAATGAAAGTAAGATTTAAGAGGAAAGAATAAAATCACATACACATATATTTTAAATGTTTTGCAAAGAATATTAGTAATTATAACACTTACTCTTTTGCCAGGCTCTCCTTGCTCACCTTTCTCACCTTTCACACCACCTGGAGGACCCTGTACACACAAAAATAGTTTTACATTGGTTCGTGGAATACAATATAGCAATACCGATTTACATTAAATAATGCTAAATACATTTAGGTTACTTACTGGAGGACCACGAGTCCCTGGCGGTCCAGGAGGCCCTCGGTCACCAGGAAGTCCCTATGCAGTAGTAGTGGAAAGGAAAGCACTATTAATTCTGTTAATACTACAGCTAGCTTCAAATGCTTTTATGAAGCTGAACTATAGACTCATAGTATAACCAAAGATAATAGGATGTTTCTAATTCAAAGTCAAAGTCCGCTAGGCAAAAGGTCCTAGATCCATCTTTGCTCACTTCATTTAATTTCTAGTGTATGTTCATGCCAAGTTTTGAGATAAATAACAAGATAGAGCTTCAAATGAAAGTATTAATGATTTTTTGTTCTTATAAAAGATTTTATGAAAAGCAAGAGTATCTAAAACTAGGAGATTTGGGGGCTATATAAGACATATATTTTGGCAGAGAATTAAATGACCCAATCCACATTGATGGTAGAGTTTCAATGCAACTTGTCATTTATTCTTAACTTCTGTATTAGCATCTAAGTGAAACAATTCACATACTCTGTTCAAGGGTGGGCCACTATACTATACAGATATGTTTGATCCCCTTATCTACTCTAGTAGAAGCAAGGTTTAAAATAATTATTTCTAAAAACAACAAAGGTTTATAGAGCAACACCATCTTTCTCCTTGTATATCAGTGACATGTAGAGAACATAGTCATCTAAGATAATAATAATCTACCTTATCATGACCTAATTTGTACGTGAATGCATTACTCATGATAGACAAAAATGGAAACAATCCAAATGTCCACCAACTGATGAATGGATAAACAAAATGTGGAATATGTACACAAAAGTATATTGTTCAGCCATAAAAAGGAATGAAGTACTGATACATGCTATGACATGGATGAACTTGAAAACATTATACTAAGTAAAAGAAGCTAGGCACAGAAGACCACATATTGTATGATTCCATTTATATGAAATGACCAAAATAGGCAAATCTACAGAGACAAAAAGAAAATTTGTGGTTGCCTATGGCTGGTATATTTGGGATGAAATGGAGTGTAACAACTAATAGGTACAGGATTATATTTGGGGGGGGTGATGAGAATATTCTAAAATTAGATAGTAGTGATGGTTTCACTACCCTGTCAATATACTAGAAAATGTAATCGTACACTTTAAATGGGTGAATTGTATGATATGTACATTATATATCAATAAAATTCTTTAAAATTTTAATTCAAAGGTTATTTTGAAAATACCTTTATGTAACCATATTCCAGCTTATAATGCATTTTAATGGAATGCCACTTTCATAGCAGATGCTCACTGATTTCCACTCTACATACTCACCTGATCTCCTTTCTGAAACTCTAAGTCAGTTGGTCTTTTCTGTTCACTGATCTGCCCTGGGGGCCCAGGAGGGCCCTGAAGACCTTGCTCACCCTATTTGCAGGATAAAATAAAAATATAATATTTATAATTTACACAGACAAAAATATAATGTGAGCGAAGTCAGTGGCAAGAGGCAAAATGACAAGTTTCAAATGACTATGAAAGGAGAAAACTTAGGGTTGAATGATCCCCTTTTTTCTTTACTCACCTTTTCACCCTTGGGTCCTTGGAAATTTAAGCCCATATTCCCCTGAAGAGAGAGGTTTCAGTTTAAAATCTCATTGACAATAGCAAAAAGAATCAACACCAAATAAAAGATGTAAAGAAAAAGAAAATACCTTTGGTCCTGGAAGTCCTGGTGGGCCAGGAGGGCCCTAAGAATAGAAGACATAGAAAAGGAAACAAGTGTTACATTAATAAGTTTAAAAATTATTTGGTTTCATAAAAAGTGAGGACTGAAAACGCTCTTCAAAATATTTTCTGTTTTTTTCTCTCATTGTTTTCTAGTCAGACACACATTCTAAATAATGTAAACAAACTAGATGAATGTGGAGAATTCTTAGGATACAAGTGGGCAGGAGAAAACATGCAAGGATGGGTAGAGGCAGAGGGGAAGCACCAGTGACAAAAATAAGTACAAAAGTTAATGTCAACAAACATCAAATTTCTCATAACAGAATTACAGATTAATTTAGGTGACATAAGGCAGTGAAATTTCAAATTCTAAAAAGCACATGTTTAGGGGACTTGTCCCTACTTAAAGACTGAGTGGAATTCAAGATATAGTCAATTTGTGTCATAATTTTTTTGTTTCATTTTGCTTTTGGTTTTTTGCTTCCCTAAGTGTATGCTTAGTTGTTGAGTATATATGAGACCATAAAATCTTTTTTTGATGTAATATAACCTAATGTCCTGGAACCTGTTTTACCATGTGTAATTTTTGTTTTACATCACAGTTCTTAATTTGCTTAGAGTTTCATGGAAGATGGTATAGTTTTATTGACAAAAGCAAAATAATCTTACAACTACGTGCATACAAAAGCAATACAATTTTGTGACTAAATATTTTCTATCAAAATTTACATTAGCAACTGTCTTGAGAATTCAGGGATGTAGAATGGAATTTAAAATTTCAACAGTTTTGTTAAACCTAGAACTGTGAAATTAGTATTCCAAAGATATTCTAAAACTTCATATCTTGGAAAAATGATGGTACATTAAATCAAAATTGAGGATGGATGACTTAAAAATAACATATTTGATTTTTGAATAATAAAAAGTGAATTGTAAGAGAAAAATATAAATAAATAAATAAATAAATAAATAAATAAATAATAATAAATGGCATGTTAAATTTTTTAGTCCAGATTTATTTTTACGTGATCTGATTTTGTATATTTGAGAACATTTCAAGGTGTTAAAAGTTATATAAGCATTTGTCTGCCCGAGTGTTTAACCTCTTGATATCAAGGGACCTATTTATTTACATATTGTACTTTGGTAGCATTTCTAAATCTTGGCTTCACTGCTGAATCAGGGTTAACTGAAAGGACATTTAGAAGTGCAGAATGAATCAGTTATGCTGCCACAAAATTTAGAGACATTTATGGTGTAACAACACACCTACTGTATACTAAAGTTGTAACAGAGTTAAGAAAAAGTGTCATGGTCCAGAGTCTCATGCTTTACAGCATGTATACAACTAAAACAAACTAAATAAAGGAGTTTATTAATCCTCTTTAAAAAATTTTTTCAGGAAAGCAGGAATGACAATATTTTCTGAGAGATTCTTCGAATATTTAACAAAAGTTGTTTCCTTCATTCAAGAATAGAAGATCAATTGTCACAAGCAAAAATGTACAATCTATAAAAGTATAATGAAAACTGTCACTTAAATATATAGTAGATGAGAAATAAAGTAGCACATGAGAAATTACTTTGATTGAACTATAATTTTCTTGCCTTTTTAAGAGGGTGACAGCAAAGTTCTAAGTACAAAACATGACTTGAATTAAACCTGAGTATTTCAGGGGTAAAAATACTTAGAATTTATTAGAGTAAAAAATATGAGTGACCATAGAGGTAGTAAATTAAGAACCTGTTTGCACATTCAGTGTTTAGAAGTTTTTGCTTCTTTCCTTGGGTACACAAATACTTATTCTACTATAGAGTGATTCACTAATCTCACCACTCCTACTATTTTGTTACAAGCCCTTAAGAAATCGGAGCCGATTTTTTGTGTGAATACCTGTTTTTGTTCCTCTTAAACAGAAAACTTCAGTTTGAAGAAACATGTTTTATCAACTAGAGAACTGCTGTAGAAGACCATGAAATGGCCAGAATCGACTTTAACACTGACACATCAAGAGGTAACAAGCAAAATACTTTATTTTATATCTTTCATTTAGTGACCCTCATTTTTTCCATCTATAAAATGGAGCTAATACTTAGCAAAAATTGTTCATGATAACAATGTAAAATCTCTCATAAATAAGAATATTCTATATTGTGAGCATTGAAAATGCATTACACTTTCAAGTAATATATATACCATTACAATTTGATAGGGAGATCAAAATAAAAGAGGGATAAGTAAAATTACACAAGTAAACTTACCATCAAACCTGGTGGTCCTGGAGGACCAATTGGCCCTGGTATACCAGTGGGACCAGCTGGGCCCTGTTATAAAGGAAGTAAAGAAAGGATGAGAGAAAAAGGTAAACCCTTGTGTTGTACCAAGAACTAAACAGATGAAATTTAAACTTATGTAGTTGCCAAAATACTAGTCTACAATTCTATAATCCTGCAATGTAATAACCAGGCATTTCAAATGTATGAGAATAAATGGATTGAATAACTACAAAAAATTCAACTAGTCAGATGGATGCAGGTTTTAGAAAACTTAGGTTTTATAGAGGTAGATAACAAATGTAAAAGAAACAAATCATAAAGAAGTTTTAGAAAATAAAGTGATAAAGATAGTCACTGAGTGGGGATTTTATGCTGTAATTGGGAAGGGAAAGTCTATTAGTTTCAAGGTGGCTTTTATAATTTTTATTTTTTAATCATTTTTTATTTTTTGATAATAGTTGACATACATTATTATATTAGTTTTGGGTGTAAACCCCAATGATTAGACATTATTTAACTTAATAAGTGATCATCATGATAAACCTAGTACCAATCTGACACTATACATAGTTATTAGAATATTATTGACTGTATTCCCTATGCTGTGCTTTACATCCCCATGACTATTCTGTAACTACCAATTTGTACTTCTTTTTTTAAATTTTATTTTATTAAATATATCTTTATTGATCTCAGAGAGAGGAAAAGAGAGGGAGAGAGAGAGATAGAAACATCAATGATGAGAGAGTCATTGATCGGCTGCAGCCCACAACCTGGGCATGTGCCCTGACTGGGAATCGAACCCCAATTGCCTGGATTCTAGGTCGACGCTTAACCGCTGAGCCACGCCTGGCCTGGACAATTTGTACTTCTTGATCCCTTCACTTTTTATCCCAACCATCAACATTTTCTCTGTATCTATGAGTCTATTTCTATTCTGCTTGCCTGTTTATTTTTATTTTTAGACTCAATTGTTGATATGTATGAAATAAGATTAAAATTGACAAAGGAAGTGAGAATAACTGGAACAAAAAATAAGAAAATGATGCAATTGTTGTGGAACACAATTTAGCATCTTAAACACTTGAAAATTTGGCTGCCTTGAAATCTAGCAATTTTATATCTAGGTATAAATGCTGAATTGTTTTTTAATTAAAAAAAAATCTTGACACAACTGAAATATTCAACAATAGGAGATTGGAGAAACAAATTGTAGTATATTCACACAATGAAATGTTTTATAGAATTGAAACTAAACAAACTAGAGCCACATACAATCATATATATGAATCAACATATCAAATAGAAAATTTTGTAGAAAACCACATAAATGTTATGTTATTTTAAAAGCAAAACTAAGTATTCTATTGTTTATTGATATGTGCATATTTAGTAAAACTATTTTTAAGAAGCAATAGAAAACTCAGGATGATAGTTATGTCTTGAGAGAAGGCAGAAACCACAGGTTGATTCAGAATTATTTGTAATACTGTAGTTCTTACGTGTTGTGTTGGATTCACAGGTGTTCATTGGGTAGTTATGCTTCACAATATATATATATTTTGTATGCATTCTGCTATATTTTCAAATATTACATAATAAAAATTTATAAATGATAAAGGGTAAGATTGAGAGTGCTTAAGAGCATATGGATAGGTGATAAGTATGACATGAAAAGGTAGTTTTAAAAAGTCCTTGATATTTTATCTTAGTGATCAACTATTAGAAAGTATTGTTTTTTTATTTTTGGCAAAGGGATTAATCTTCATAAAATATAAACCTCAAGAAATTGACTTCCTAATCTATAAATACTCCAGTTATTGCTGTCTCTATGCATGTATGTTATCCACAGGCTAACATAACTCTTTTCTTAAGATTATAGTTGATCCATAAATTGTATTCTTTCAGCCTAAAATATGTTCAAATACTATGCATGACTGACAGTGTTACAAATGACATCTTCTAATATCTTAAATGAAAGACCTCTGATTTTTATTTTTAATCAGACCATTTACAATCATCAAAACTACTCCTGCTATCCAACTGATCCCCATAGCACAAGAATAAAAATATAGAAGCCTATTTCTGCTTCCAAACACCAAAACAAGTCTTTCCATGGAAATTAGATAGACAAGTAAAAGAACAAAGTAGTGCTTTTTAAAATTCTCCCTGGTCCAGATTGCTTTTACCTTCAGGTAGAAAGTGCATGCAATGTCTATCAAACTTCAGATGATAATTCCTATAACTGAAGGCTAAAAAGAAAAAAAAAGTAATGCTGCAGTTTGATTAAATCAATGTTGCAAAGAAGAAAATCACTGGATACTTACTTGTACTCCAGGAGGACCTGGATATCCTAGATTACCCTTTGGGCCTGGCAGTGATGACATAATTATAGTGCCTGGTTCTCCCTGAAAGAAACAAGCAATGAAAGTTATAAGTAACAGTTATGATACATGAAAACTGTCAAGAGCCAAGAATTGTGTTAGTCTCTGAGTATGCAGTAGTGAAAAGATAATCAAGACCTCTGTTCTCATGGTGCTGACAATACACTGGGGAAATGTAGACCATAACATGAAAACAAATAAGATGACCAAATGTTCTGTTAAAGGCAATGAAGAAAAACAACATGGTACATGATCAAGAAATAGTGGAGGATTAAAAAGAAATGGTAAGTGCCCTGGCCAGGTGGCTCAGTTAGTTGTAGTGTCACCCCATACACTAAAAGGTTGCATGTTCGATTCTGGTCAGAGCACTTACCTTGGTTGCAGGTTTGATCCCTGGTCAGGGCTGGTGCGGGAGGCAACGAATCCATGTTTCTCTCTCATATCTATCTCTCTCTCTCCCTCCCTTCTTCTCTCTCTAAAAATCAATGTAAATATATTCTCAGGTGAGGATTGGGAAAAACAAGAAATGATAATTATGTGACATGATAAAGGTACTAATTATTGTTATAATGACAATTATTATATATAAATGTATCAAATTAACATGTTGTGCACTTTAAGTTTATACATGTTATATGTGAAATATTTTTCAATTAAAAAATAAATAGTGGAGGAAATTAATTTAGTGTGGGTAGTCACAGAAGGGCAATCTGTGAAGGTAACATTAAGGCTGAGAGCTAAAGGATAATAAGGAGCCATCCTGCCTGGCTGGGCGTGGCTCAGCGGTTGAGCATTGACCTAGGATCCAGGCGATCTGGTCAGGGCACATTCCGGGGTTGTGGGCTGCAGCCAATCAATGACTCTCATCATTGATGTTTCTATACTCTCTCTCCATCTCCTTTCCTCTCTCTGAAATCAATAAAGATATATTTAAAAATAATAATAAGGAGACATCCCGGTGAAGATGGAGGACGAGTGTTAGGTAGTGTAAATAGCATGTAAAAAGGACCCTAAAAGAGAAGAGTTTGGAACATTCAAATAACTTAATGAAGAGTGGTGTGATCAGTGACCTAAGGAAAAAGTGGTTTAAAGATAAAGCTGAAAATGTAGGCAGGGTCCAGAACATGCTGATCTTACAGGTCATGGAAAAAAATGTTAGGTGGACTCTGTTAGATATAGTGGGAAAATCTTGAAGGTTTGTAAGTAGGAAGATAAAAATTATTGATTTACATTTTCAAAAGACCATTCTTGGCTGTTTTATGGAGATTAAATCTGTTCTGAAGGTCAGGGGCTATGGCAAAGAGGGGGGAAGAGAGAGAGAGAGAGACAGAGAGAGAGAGACTAGTTAAAGGGATATTATAATATTTTAGATGAGACATTGTGGTTAGTCTAGTGGCAGTAGAAATGGAGAAAAGCAGGTGAATTTAAGATATATTAAGATGTATTTTATAGGCAAAATTCACAGTATTTAGTGATATAATAGAATGAGGGGGTAGAGGTATGTGAAGGAGTAAAACATGTAAACACTAACTGTGAGGTTTGGGGCTTATGTAATGGTATACATAATATATAGTGATGCAAATTTTAGAGATGGAGAAGCCAGGGGGAAGAACATGTTTATTTTGGGGTCTGTATTAACTTTGAACATGTTCATTTGAATGTCTGGGAAATATTTGAGTAGAGATGTCAAGGAGGCATCTAGGTCAGAAGAAAAGTCTGTTTTAGTGATATAGATGTACATATTCAGTAACTAAATAGTAATCAATAACATGAGCATTAATAACATTGCTAGGGATGTAAGAGAAGAGAGAATCAGATTGTGCCCCAATACCTGCTAGATAGAATAGTATGAGCTTGAATGCAAGACTGCAGAATGCACAGAGATGCAGAATAAGAATCAGGGAAGGGTAGTGTCACAGAATACAGGAGAAAGGCATTTCTAGGGAGAGCAGGGGGTCAACTGTATCAAAATGTAATGAAAACTAAAGATATCAGAAAAGATACTTGAATCTGATATGCATATTTGCAAGTGTACCAGTACGTAGGAGGTACTTAAAGCCACAGGAACAAAGGAGACTACTTAAGGAGAGCTTTTAAGTGCGCAGCTGCACCACTAGAAACATCAATTTTAAGAGAGAAGTCAGAGACATTATCTGATTGAACTTGCAGACTTTCCAAATATTTTATTCAAAATGTTTTCCTTCCCAGCATGAGATACTTACCTTAATACCTGGAATTCCTGGAGGTCCCTATTATTAAAAAGAAAAGATATTCTTATATATATATGTGTATATATATATATATATATATACATGAGCACAGAGCAAGCAAAAGGATGCAATGCTTTCCAAATAGTCAAATTGAATAGGCTACTGTAAGTCATTCTGAGTAGAATGTATCTTAGGATACTTAAAGATGACAATTATAAAGTAGGCAAAAGTAGGTTAACAGTTGCTCCTATGGAAAATAATCCAATAGCCCTGGCTAGTTTGGCTCAGTGGTTGGAGCATCCGCCTGTGGACTGAAGGGTTTCAGGTTTGATTCTAGTCAAGGGCACGTGCTTCAGTTGCTGGCTCAGTCCCTTGACCTGATTGGGGCGCATGCAGGAGGCAACCACCAATCAATGTGTCTCCCTCACATCAGTGTTTCTCTCTGTGTGTGTCTCCCCCTTCCTTCCATTCTATCTTAAAAAATTCAATGAAAAAATATCTTCAGGTGAGGAAAGAAGAAAGAAAGAAAGAAAGAAAGAAAGAAAGAAAGAAAGAAAGAAAGAAAGAAAGAAAGAAAGAAAGAAAGAAAGAAAGAAAGAAAGAAAGAAAGAAAGAAAGAAAGAAAGAAAGAAGAAAGAAAGAAGGAAAGAAAGAGAGAGAGAGAGAGAGAGAGAGAGAGAGAGAGAAAGAAAGAAAGAAAGAAAGAAAGAAAGAAAGAAAGAAAGAAAGAAAGAAAGAAAGAAAGAAAGAAAGAAAGAAAGAAAGAAAGAAAGAAAAGAAAGGGAAAGAAAGAAAGAAGAAAGAAGAAAGAAGAAAGGATACAATAATTAATAAATAATAAAACAAGAATAAACTCTGTTTCACGTACTCACAACTGTAAACCTACTTTTGTCCCACCCTGTATTAACAGAATCCTTGTTTTTACCCAGCACAGAGCTATATTACAAACTTCTTTAAAAAAAAACAAACAAAAAAAAAACTTCTCTAGTTTAATACTTTAAAATTTATTACATTGTTTTACATGAACGCACTGAGCTTACTTTCTAGACTTCTACTTTTTTTTGTCAATTCCTGTGTTCATTATAATTCCAAATTTTGTAACTTACTGGAGGACCCTGTAAACCAGGAAAACCGGGACTGCCTGGAAATCCACGTTCTCCCTAGGAGTTAAAAAGAAAGAGCATGGAGTAACAACAAAGAAAGCATAACTATACCAACAAACTGATTTATTGAAAAGATTTCTGTAAAAGCCATTTTGAAACATGCCAGATTGCCAAAAATTCATTAGCCTTCACTTTCCAATTACTTCAATATCAACTATCCATATCATGTCAAACTTCTAAGATACTTTTATCCCTACTCATCAATCCCAATGAAAAATAAAGGAAAAAGATCTTCTACCTCAGTCATTTTCTTCTGAAAAATCCATTTTGAGAAATCACACCACAGATTCCTGGCCATAATCACATTTAATAGTTAATGATTTGTCCTAATTTGCTGCCCGTGTATTCTATAGATTCTTATTTTAACTGCTTTATTGCATTTTCCTTTTATTGCAAACTATTTTAAATTGTTTTTGCTAAGAGGAAAAGATGGTAAGTAAGAATGCCATTAATATTGCCAAGAGGACAATGATAGCAATAGTTCTAGCAATCATGTTTTCTAAACACCCATTTTTTCTAACTCACTGTTGTAAAATACTACTATGGACATTTGGTTTAGAAAACAAAAACTAAAATTGCTGTAGAAGAAGCCCAATCCACCCCCTTTCTAAATACCTATATTCCACAGTAATTCTAGAAACATTCTTATCAGAGGCTTAAAAGAGTAAAATTATTACATCTGTATGCACAGGGAAAAGTAGGCCCAGAAAGAAAGGAAGTGGCCTGAACATTAAGTTTAGAAGACAGAAAACAAAAGAACAGATATATTCTGGTTCCATGTCTGGGGTTCATTCTATTAGTTACACAGTAAGAAATATAAGAAATCATTTTATCTGAAAATATGCATAACAAATCCATTTCCAAAAATTTGTTGCTCATATAATTAGAGGCCTCAAACACAAACTAATTATGAAATCTGCTAAGGTGCTGCTTTACAAAATGAAATAAAACTATCTCTTTAATCATATAGCATAGTATACTCATTATAGATAATGTTTTGTCTTCAAATTAAAAACTTTGGCCAGTGATCTGTTCGTTGCTCAAGGCATGACTAAAACCAAGAAAAGTGGGTCAGGGGAAAAAATGTTTGTCATATGTGATGTTTTCTTTTTAAATTGTTAAAGTCATCACTTTCACTAACAGAAAAGAGTTTCATACTAATAGTTTATAGTAAAAATTGATGTTCTCTATTACATATAGATTTTTATGATTTTTCTTAAGAAAGTTATTAAGCAAGGCAAAAACAAATTTAAAATATGAACTATTTGAAGACTTAAATTGTATCTAGTTTTTAAAAAAGAAAAGCTAATGAATGACATTCATTCATAAGTATTACTTTTAACAACTGATATAATACTGAAAACATATATATCCTAGTTCCTTTTTAACTCTCATCCTAGTTCACGCTAAAGTCAGAAAGGATTTGGTAAGTAATCTTCAACCCAATGCAATATACCAGCTACTTACAGATGCTTAAACCATTACTGATGTTGCAAAATATTGAAAATGTTAACTCAGAACACACTGCTGTGTATGTCCCAGACATGAAGCTACTATATCTCTTCTTCAACATTCTTCATATTGATTTATTTAGATTTCTAAATCTATTAATATCAAGCATATTCCCTAAACTTAAGTTACAATCTCACCTTCGTTCCATTGCATCCAGGGATACCTTGAGGTCCTGGGGCTCCATCATGGCCTGGCATTCCCTTTGAAAAGAGATATAATACGTATATAATATTTTTTAGATCACTTTAAAATTGTATTGGATTTATTAAGGTTACATTGGTTAACAAAATTATAAAGGTTCCAGGTGTATAATTCTATAATACATCACTGGTATATTGTATTGTATGTTCACCACCCAAAGTCCAGTCTTCTTCCATCACCATTTATCCCCCTTTACCCTCTTCTACCTCCCCCAACTCCCCCTTCCCTCTGGTAATCACCATACTGCTGTCTCTGTCTATGAGTTTTTGGAGATTTTTTGCTTAATCCCTTCACCTTTTTCACACAGTCCCCCAATACCCTCCCCTTTGACAGCTGCCAGCCTGTTCTCTACCTATGAATCTGTTTCTATTTTGTTTGTTTGACTTGTTTTGTTCATTAGATTCCACATATGAGTGAAATCATATGGTATTTGTCTCTTTGGCTTAATTGGTGAGGATGTGGAGAAAAGGGAAATATCATGCATTGTTGGCGGGAATGCAGATTGATGCAGTCACTGTGGAAAATAATACAGAGATTCCTCAAAAAATTAAAAGTGGAACTGCTTTATGGCCCAGCAATTCCATTTCTAGGAATATATCCTAAGAATACCAAAACACTGATTCCAAAGAACATACACACCCCTATATTCATTGCAGTGCTATTTCCAATAAGCAAGATTTGGAAGCAGCCCAAGTATTCATCAGCAGATGAGTAGATTAAAAAAACTGTGATACATTTACACATTGGAATGCTACTCAGCCATAAAAATAAGGAAATCTTAGAATTCTTTTTAAGGGATTTAAAAATAATAATCCTTGCCCGGTTGGGCGTGGCTCAGCAGTTGAGCATCGACTTAGGATCCAGGTGATCGGGGTTCAATTCTCCGTCAGGGCACATGCCCGGGTTGTGGGCTCGATCAATGACTCTCTCATCATTGATGTTTCTGTCTCTCTCTCTCCCTCTCCTTTCCTCTCTCTGAAATCAATAAAGATATATTAAAAATAAGAATCCAAATCCTACTTACTGGAAGACCTGGTGTCCCTGGAAATCCAGGAAGTCCAGGAGGACCCTATAAGAAGAAATAAATTCCTTGAACCAAATAACAATTGGCAAAAGTAAAATAATATCCTACCTAAGAGAATTAAGAAAATTTCATTTAGAAATGCAATAGGTAAAATGTGTCTCATTGATTATTACCACTCACTGTTCTTTTAAACATCATAGAAAAAAAATCCTATGCATGTTAAAAGTCTCTATGGAAAACTATAGAAGAAACTCCTATTAGAGGGAGCACTCTCTTCATTGTACTTAGTAAGAACAGGCAAGTTATTGGATGAAAAAGCTTTTCTAAAACATAAAGTAGTTCTCCCAGATTTGTGATGAATATTGAATTCAGCAGGGGATGGGTAAGTGGCAAATATATCTATCCCAGAGATCATCAATGAGATCACCCCCAAAATTCTTCAATTTCCCTGTCAAGATTAGCAAAAATACAAATTTGACAATATTCTCTATAAGTGAGGGTATGGGGAAAAGGTAATCTCATACACTGTTAATGGGATTCAAATCCCATGGAGAGAAATTTAGAAGTATCTAGCAAAATTACACATGTATTTACCCTTTGAAGTAACTCATTTCTAAGGATTTACTCCAAAGGTACACTAGAAATTATGAAACAAAACATGAAATTCAAGGTTATTTATTGCAGCATTATTACAGCATAAGTTTAGAAACCACCATGTAACCATAGTTATAGCTAAAGATTAGAAACAATAGGGACATGCCTAAATAAATTATGGTAAATCTACATAATGTAAAACCATGCAGCTGTTAAAAAGAATGAGGAAGATTTCTGTACATTGAAATATGTGTTGGTCTCCAGGATAAAATGCTACCATTGTATAAGAAGGGTAGTGATTCTAAACAATGAAAAGATAAACAAATAATAATAAAAATGATTATTTCTAGGGGGAAGGAAGAAACAGAATCTGGGGGTGGCAAGGATGGATGAAGAACATCTCTGACTATACCTTACATTATAGAACAATGTAAATGTTTTAAATAACTTAAAAATGAAAAAGAGGTAAAAGGATATAATTAAAAATTGCAAACAAACTGGAACCAATGTATATCAAGTTGCTGGCATAACAATATAGAGAAAAGAATTCCTTCAAGTACTTTTGAAACATGATATTTTGACTATAATTACTTTGTGAAATTAGTGCAAAGGGGAAAAAAGAAAAGATAATGGCATTTAAGAATTCTACTCTCACCATTAAATTTGAAATTGTTATTTTGTTAACTTGCAAATTACTATTTTGAAACTAACATAGGTATATCGGAAGATGTAATGTCATGTAGAATCAAGATATTCACCTTAGGGAAAGAGAACATGCAGGGAGAGAGAATAATTATACAAAAAACTTTTTATTTTAAATTTCAGTTGGAAGAATATGAATGCATGATATTTTTCTCTTAAAAATGCATATTTCCTAACTCTATCCACTGAAAAGACATCAACACAATGACAAAACCAGTAGCAATAAAAACCCCTAACATTCAGATTGTAGTATCTAAATCACATTTTTCACTAAAAGAACCTGGAATCAGAGACATGGCCAATTACAGATCTGGAGAGAAAATGTACAAAATAAGCCTGAAGGGTCTTGTATCAGAAAGCAAGGGATTTATCAAAGATCAATAGAGCTTTGTCCAAAGGACACAGGACAGGAACCAACTTGAAGGGGCATCCACAGATCAGATCAAAGATGGGATAATTTGGGTTTCACAAAGAATAATGAGTACAATCGTTTGAAACTAATAAATTTCATGTATTTATAAGGATAACAAATTCAAAAAAACCTTGATTATCACTTGAAGTTGCTGGTATACCAACCCATTACCCTATTAGAATTCCAGCTGATGAATTAGAATTCTAGCTAATAACTGAAGGATTAATAGAATTTTTACAATCATCATTTTGCAACTCTGAACAACAACACAAAATAGATCTAGGCAATGATCATCAATGGATACTAAACCACTAAGTGAAAGTCAATGGGGAAATTTTTGTTGGCAGAATCAGGCTCATAATCCTGAGACCACTAATAAACCTAGCATCAAAAAAAGAGGGTTAGACAGATATTTGGGCCATAAGAAGTAATCGAGTAGTAAGTACACAGCACAACCTATAAAGTGTTATCTTTTTTACACGAGCCACAAATCTTTATTGAAATATCAATAGAGCTAATTCTTCTAAGAAATGTTTTGAGCCATCCACTTGATAGTTACAAACACATCAAGATCTTTTTTTATTGGTACATATTTGGCTCTCTTTCTATTTTCCTTAATTTTTTTTTGCAGTATAACTTACATACAGTAAAATGCACAAATCTTAAGTGTATAACTCTTTCTGTATCCCCAGAAAGTTCTCTAGTGCCTCTGCCAACGCAACCTCCAACTTGCAGAAAATATAGGGTAACAGAGGAAAAATTTAAATGACATCATGAGTAAACAATCAGCCAGTTTCAGAATGTGGAACATAGTACAATACAAACGACGCAGTTTCACCAGTGGCATGATAAAGAAGACTAAGAAACACAGCAACCAAATGCAATATGTTTAACTTCCTTCGATCCTGGTTTGAACAAATCAACTGTAAAAAGATATATTTTAGACAATTGAGGAAATCTGAATATGGACTGAGTTTTAAAGTATATTGCTAATTTTTTAGTGTCATAATTATACAGTGGTTATATAGTTGTCAGAGAAACATACTGAGGTATTCATTGGTGGAATAAACGATGTGAGGGATTTACTTTAAAATATTCCAAAATAGTTGTCAAAATATCGATAATTTTTAAGCTGAGTGGTGGGCACATGGGGTTAATTGTAATATAGTCTCTGTACATTTGTGATGCTTAAAATTTCCATATTAATAAGTCTTATAAATTTGCATGTCACCCGGCCGGACATGGCTAAGCAGTTGAGCATCGGCCAAGGATCGAGGAGATCATGGTTCAATTCCCAGTCAGGGCACATGCCAGGGTTGCAGGTTCAATTCCCAGTTGGGGGCGTGCAGGAGGCAGTTGATCAATGACAACTCCCTCATCATTGTTTATATCTCTCTCTCCCTCTCCCTTCTCTCTCTGAAATCAATAAAGATATATATATTTTAAAAATCTGCATGTCAAAAGTTGCCTGTGAGCTGAGACCTGAGGATACAGAAAGTATCGGAAGATCCAGTTGAAGGACAAGGATTATTCATGCACTCCCAGACAAATGGAAATGGGAATTGGTAGAATGGACAGTTCTTTTTTAAGCCTCAACAGTGCTTAGGACATAGTTAAAGATAGCGAAAGCTATTATGAAATGTGTTATAATTATCATGAAGAGCTTTAATAGTATATTGATATCCATTTATTATAGAAAAACACAGAAATATGTCTGGTAAAATAAACTAAGGATTTGAGTTTCTTCCCTGCTTTTCCAGTACCCTACCCACATCAGTCATAAATAGTACACAAAGCAAAAACTACTTGTTGTTTAAAAGTAGACAGTAAATAGTTTTAATGTTTACGTAAAATTTGTACATCTATTAAATTTCTACAGATCATAGGATCAGAATGTTTAATTGTTTTTGTCACACACATAAACGTGCTTTTCCACCACCCGTGTATTTTATACTCAAATTAAGGGGCCTCATCAGTCTATGAACTCAGAATTTCAAAGTTAAAAGGGGACTTTGGGGATAGTGTTATTTGAGTTTCTAGTTTAACAAATGAAGAAACTGAGGCTTTGAAAAATGAAATGTGACTTTCCAAAAGCCAATATTACTTTAATTTTTTATATGTCTTTATTGATTTCAGAGAGAGGAAGGAAGATGGAAAGAGGGAGAAAGAAACATCAATGATGAGAGAGTCACTGATTGGCTGCCTCCTGCACACCCCCTACTAGGAATCGAGCCCGAAGCCCAAGCATGTGCCCAGATCAGGAATTGAACCTCGATCTTCTGGGTCATAGGTTGATGCTCAACTGCTGAGCCACACAGGCTGGGTACCAGTACTACTTTTAAACTTTAGTTCCCCTCAATTTCAGAACACATTGAAAAATATATATTTGCCTAAAAGCTTGTCAGAAAAATTACACTAAATGTGCACTTCAAATTTGAGAGACATCCTGATTTCCAGAGCATTAAACTTGAAAAATCATCCCTGGCCAGGTGGCTCAGTTGATTGAAGCATCATTCCCTACACCAAAAGCAGGGGCGGTGTTCGATTCCCGGTCAGGGCACATACCTAGGTTTCAGGTTCAATCCCAGGTTGGGGTGGGTACGGGAGGCAACTGATCCATGTTTCTTTCTCACATGATGTTTCTCTCTCCCTTCCTCTCTCTCTAAAATCAATAAACATATCCTCAGGTGAGGATAAAAAAAATACATCTTAGAGTTGAGGTAATGCTGTATTCTTCCAAAAGTATTTACTCTTTAACATAGTGATTTAAATGACTGATTCCCAAACATGTTCTCTTGAGGATACACAGAATTATAATATGTGTACATGCTACACTAGGAGAGTACACAGCCCAAGGGCCCAGCTCTCTGAACCCAGAGGACTGACATGATCATAATGACTGGGAACTTCTGGTTAAAACCACTTATATGATGTCTATTTTAAATAAATAGGCAATTTTTTAGAATTTATCACTTTGTAATTTTTAACCATAAACTACTTAAAAATTTTCTTACATTATTTATATAGACATCTGTATATATAACTATAATTCTTAAAATACTAAGGGCTAATTATATACATATATCAACTCTTTTAACTTTTTAAAGATTGATTTTTTTTTTTTTTTGCATTTCAATGAGTCTTTTCTTCTGTTGTCCCATAACCCTTCATTTGCTTTTTCTCTGTTTTTACCAACAATGCATTTATTTTAGAAGCAAATGTCACTTACTCTGATCCCTTTTGGTCCTGGTGGCCCTGGAATTCCATCATCGCCCTGAAAAATACAACATACTTAGTTATTTTTCCTTCAAAATAGTCCTCGAATAACCAATTTTAGATTATAAAATGAGAGAATTAAATTTTTGTGAACCTTAGTGAAGATTACTGAGAAATTTACATACCCAAGAAAGAAGCATTTATTGTTGAAATTGAAAGCAATGAGATAAGTTATTATATGATAAAAAATAAGAAAGACTTTTATTTACTGATAAGGAAACTACTGACATATAGAAGAAACTTTATACCTGCAAAGTGAATTATGAATCATGCAAGAAAACAAAAATGAAATAATGATATAGATAATCCCCAAATCATTTAGGCATAAAAAAAGTGCTGAAAATCTAGGCAGTGTCTATATTATGTTAATCTGCTTTCCATGTTGGTAATAAGTAACATCATCTCTTAGTACTAGTCTTCAGTTTGCTGCTCTAAACCTCTACTTTGTTTTACAGGCACTTTCTACTGGCAGAGCTTAAGAAGGAACACGAAAGAACCATAGACTTTCTTTTCTAGCTGTTGCTATAGACTCCACGCAAAAGAGGCTGCTCACATGTGTTAATCTACCCATTTCTAGTTACAATCCCATTGCTTAAAATATAAAGTCTTTTCTAAGCTTTTATTAATTATTTTCTTTAAAAATTAAATAAAGAAAACCTTATTCTGCTCCAAAGGCAGGAATTGCAATGGAATATATAGCTAGTAGGCCACTGCCTGTGGACTTTAGATAGCTTTTATTAAACTGGGACATGTTATTTTACGAAAGTGGTTTCCAAACTGCTCAGCTCACATCCCTAAAGGTTCCAGTGGAGGTTCCTCCATGACTATGTCACAGCCCTCCAATCAAAGCAGCTCTGTTCTTATCTGTTTTATGAGGGGCTTCTGCAAAAAGTTTCATTTTGAGAAAAGGTTACCTGGTGTATTAGTTTCCTATACTACTGTTAAAAATTACTATAAACTTTGCAGCTAAAACAACACAACCTTACATTTCCAGACATCAGAAGTATGACAGGTGTTCAAGTGGCAGAACTGTATTACTTTCTGAAGGTTTTAGGGAGAGAATCCATTTCCTATCTTTTTCCAGCTTCTAGAGCCACCAGCATTCCTCAGTTTATGGAATTCTTAAATCTTCAAAGCCAGTAATGGCTGGATGATTCTTTCTAAATTGAGTCACTTTGACACTGACTCTTCTGCCTTCTTCTTCCACATTTAAAGGACCCTTGTGATTATGTGGGGGCCGCCCAGACAATCCAGAATAATCTCCCTTGCTTAAAACCACCTGATTAGCAACTTTATTCCATATGCAATCTTAATTTCACTTGTTCTCAGGATTACGTCATGGACATCTTTAGGGGGTGGGTATTATTCTGCCTACCATATCTTGCTTTTTAAAAAGCTTAATATTCTACTCTTTCCACAACAGATGCATCTCTAAGGAGATTAAAGAAAACTGAATTCTATTTTAAAACAACAAGAAGACCATTTGCATAATGAATCTTTTTGTGTCTTCCCACTAAAGGCAGAAATAAGATGAGGATACTTTAGTATTGTTCTGGTTGTGCTAACTAACGTGGTTAGATAAGAGAAAGCAGAGGTATAAAAATTGGAAAAGATGAGGCAAAACTGACTATTTGCAAATAATATGATTGCATGCATGGAAAAACCCAAGATAATTAAATGAAAATATAATATAATTAGTGAGATAATTCAGTGAGATAACTGTACATAAAATAAATATGAAGAAACCAATAGCTTTCTTAAATACCAACAACTACCAATTAGAAAACATAATGAAAGAAAATATGTGATTTGAAATAGCAAAAACACGATAAAATATTTAGGAATGAACTTAACAAGAAATATTCAAGATTAATAAGAAGAAAAGTTTAAAACACTTTTGTTCATAAGGAAGACTTGAACAAATGGTAACATGTTCTTAGATAATATAACTTAATATAAAAAGGTCAGTTCTCAACCAATTTAGTTACAAATTTGATACAATAAAAATTAAAATACCGTTAAGATTTTTTTTTAACTGGACAAGGTGACCCTAAAGTTCATATGGAAAATAAACAAGCACGAACATTGAGGAAAATTCTGAAGAAGAAAAAAAAAAGACCAATGAGAGGATATCAGCCTCTCAGATATAAAAAATATCGCATGTCAATATTTAAAATGGTTTGGTTCTGATATTTAAATAAGCAGACCATTGGAAGAATATGGAATGTCCATAAACAATCCCATATGTTCATGTGAATTTGGTGTATAATGAATGTTTCATTGAAAATCAGTGGGGAAAACTGTATTGGGACACAGTTTTGAGGATATCAGGAAAAAAAATAAAGGTGGACTTTACATCACAGATTATATACCAGAATGAATTAGGAATGGATAATATTTCTACATGTAAAAATGCAACTATTAAAATATTGGAAGAACACATGGGAGAATTATTTTATAATTCTTATATGTAGTGTAAAAGGCATTTCCTACTCAAAACCCAAAAGCCATAAAAGACCTATGAAAAACATACAGAGACACATAAATATATGCACTATGCACAATCCAGCAAAGCAAAATGATGAACCAGGGGGAAATAATTGCAACTCACAATACAAAGTTTAATCTCCCTGCCATATAAGTATATTATTGAAGTATGAAAACACCAACAATCCAGTAGAAAATGGGCAAATTATATGAATAGACAGTTCATAGAAAATACAACTGATTCTTACACTTATGAAACATGCTTAATCTTGCTCTTAATAAGAGAAATGCAAACTAAAAGTACATTGAGAGACCAGTTTTCATCTGATTGTTAAAATCCAAGTTTCATAATAGAGTTGGTAAAGCTATAGGGAAATTGATCTTGTATATTGCTGAATCATGAATAAATCAGCCCTGGCCAGAGTGTCTCAGTTGGATGAGCATCATTCTGTGCACCAAAAGGTTGCTGATTCAATTCCAAGTCAGGGCAGATGCCCGGATTTCAGGCTTGATCCCCAGAAGGAGGTGTGCAGGAGGCGGCTGATTGATGATTTCCTCTCACAAAGATGTTTCTCTCTCATTCCCTTTCCCTTCATCTCTCAGGGGTGAGGAACTTTTTTTTCTGCCAAGGGCCATTTGCATATTTGTAACATCATTCAAAAGCCATATAAAAGTATCAACTTAAAAATTAGTTATGAAAAAAGCTCCTAGGTTTATTGCATTTTGAGTCCTGCCTGTGGTTGTCTTGGCAGTGCCAGACCAAGTGATTTTGTGGCCCGTGGGCCAGATGTCCCCCACCCCTGCTCTATAAAAATAAATTTAAAAAGTCTTTAAAAAAAGAATAAATCATACAATATGATTGTGTAACCACTATGCTGTCCAACTGAAACCAATACAAATAATATTGAAAGTAAACTGCAATTGAAAAATAAAAACCACCATAAAAAGAATAAACCATATTATATCTTGGGGAGCAATTTGGCAGTATCCATAAAAATATATAAATACATGTGCCATCTGATCCAGCAATACCATTTCTATTAATCTTACAGAAATGATACCTTATTGGGGAAAATAAAACAATTAATATTGTATATCTTACTGAGTGAAAGAGGTGAAAGGTTTAAGAAGTACATATTGGTAGTTATAAAATAGTCATGGGGATTTAAGCTACAGCATAGGGAATATAGTCAAGAATACTGCGATAACTATGCATGGTGCCAGGTGGGTACTGAAAATTTCGGTGGGGGGGGGGAACACTTTGTAAAGTATGTGATTATCTCTGCTGAACAGCTGAAACCAATACAAAATAATATTGAAAGTAAACTGTAATTGAAATTTTTTTTAATGTATATCTTAGCAACACTGTTTTTAGTAACAAAAAATTGAAAACTACTTAAATGATCAAAAATAGGGGACTGGCTTAATAAATTATGGTTTATACACACAATTAAATAAAATGCAGTTATAAACATAATGAGGAAGTTTGGTGTATACTGATATGGGATATATACAAAGTATATTAAGTCAAAAACAAAGGTAAAATGATGTGTTAAATATACTACCATTTTATAAATGAAAGGAATTAAAAGTGTGTCCATGTGTATATAAGCATGTATGTATGTACATGTATATACTTATACCTGAATGTATATCCATAAAAATTATTGGGCATATTTTCAAGAAAGTAACATAAATGGGTACCTATGGGGATATGGAGAACTCAGTGGCTAATGGACACAGATGGAAGGGAGATTTTTTTCATTGTATGTGAATTTATTTTGAATAAAGTAATTGTATATCTACCAAAAATTAATTAAAATATTTTTTTAAAGAAAAAATAGTGTTTTATTAACTACCACACTGTTATAATACACTTCAAATATACAATAAGGCAGCCTTTAAATTTGAGATGGTCTTAAGAATAACAAATGAACAGAATTCCAAATTTTTTAAATAGATGAACAGCTGCAGTTATAAGTATACATTTAGGAAAGTTGTATAGCTAAGCTCTTACAAGATCAGCAATGAAACTTCATTTTTAATAATAGATAAATCCTCTGGAAAATTTTATATATACACTCATGTATACATATATACACACACACACACATATATATGAGTGTGTGTGTATGTATGTGTATGTGTGTGTATATTTGTTTTGTATATTTAACTTTCATATATGGGAGTATACAGACTTAGTATATATGTTAACATATACACATGTACCATAATTCCCAATCACATAAAAAGTATAAATTTGGCTATGTTGGAAAGCATAAAGTCATAGTAAAGGCAGAAGCAGAAAGTGCTTCAAATTCAGAATCCCAAAAGTTTAGAAAGCAATTCAACCTTCTCATTTTATGGATATTGAAATAGAATCAAAGCAAAAGACAAGAATGCTTTCTAAATTTAAACTTTATACAACCGCACATTTAAAAATTATCATACTACTATAGAATAGTCCCAGTTAATGCTAAATTACTCCAAAGGAATTCTGATGTAGTTAACTTTTTAAATCTGACAAAATCTTTATTAAAACTATTACCTCTCATCAAGGTGTGCATGAAATTCAGCCCCTAATCCCAGGTAAACTCAGATTGAAGAAATGTAACTTTATTCTATGGTCTCTTATTATAACTGGACCTGATGCACTGCCAAAGTTGGACCGCTAATTTCTGTTTCAAAGCACTCATTTCACTAGCATGGCTGAAATTTTCTCTCAGTCAATTGGAGTTCCCACTTCATTTTCACAAGATTGTGCCTAAATTATGGGGAGCTAAAGGGGTTCCAAGATGTTGAAGGGTGAGATAGTTTAGTCCACACTGGCATTCATTGAGATGTCCGATACCAATAGTTTGCATGGATTGCTGTTGAGTTAGTAGTGCTCATTTTCATCCACTTGACTCTTTCACATCTCCCTGCTACTCTTCTGTGCCACTCCTGGATACACCAGAAATATTCTGCTGTTTTTGCACCTCATTAGACATAGGGAATTCTCTAGAGTGACCCATCTACTTAAATCTATGCAATCATTTAGGATCTTGCTTTGCCCTTAGTGTAAAGTTCTACTCAGGAAGAGCACAGGTTCCTTCTGCTCTTAAATCTAACAAAACTAACTTGATGTAATGCCACCTCCTTAGATATAATACTCAATCAACAAAAGGCTTCCCAACTGGTAGGACAACAGCACTTTCAGGTCCGTGAGCCTGGGAATTGAAGAGGAAGGCTCTATGGATCTATTCCCTCTTCTTTCTCTACCACAGAATAACCTGTGTGACTTCTACCTCACCAAATTCATTGAAACTCCTGTCCCAGGTAGTTGTAATCACTCTAAATTTGACAAACTGCTGTATATGTCACCTACCACCCAACCCTGCAGATTAATTCTCACTGCTATGCCACTAGAGGCAATAAATGGACACTTCTCTAAACATGGAAGTTTTCAGTACCTCAGATACCCCAAACGTATTACACTGGACCTGAGTTGCCACAGTTGGACTCTGACACTACAGAAACAAAATGCCTCCTCAGATGTCAACTTGTTCCTGTCTGAGATGAGATTAACTGAAGTTCATGGGAAAAGATATATGTGGTCTTCCAGTGGGACTATTTTGACCTCCATAGAGGTGGCCTTCTTTCCTATACTTTCCATCACCTTACACAAATTTTCCAATTCCACTCAAGGACTGTACCTACCAGGAAAGTCTTCTGATTCACCCATGGTAACCAATGACTTTTATACTCCCAGCACTGTGTGTGTCCCCCTTGGGGTATAATTTCTTTTGTAAAAGTTATGCCTTTGACATTCCTACCAATGTAACACTTAGTTATGAGGCATTAATAAAAAACTTCCAAATATTCAAACTAGCTCCGCCCACTGAGCATATCATACTAAATAGAATAAAAAGAGAACTCCAAAACCAGGTAGACTCTAGTTACTCAGGAGATTTGTCATGTGGTATTACTATCTGCTCATGCGTATGCTCCAGGCAACTTTTCCCACTGTCAGGGTCATTCAATTAAGAAACATAGTTTGCAACCTTCCCTTACCTCTTCTGAAGTCATTAATGACATTATTTCACCTGTGGAAGCACAAAAGGCTGGCCTCAACTCCTTGCCCAAGTAGTGTTGAATAACAGCGTAGCCTTCAACTTCCTGCTGGCCAGCAAATGAGGGGTCTTGTTATTGCCAGCACCTCATATTGCACTGAAATCATTGAAACTGGCAAAGTAGAAATGTCCATCACAAGACTTAAGAAAAAAGCCTCCTGGCTTTCTAACGTAAATCGGGTGGGTTATGGGCCACTTATCCTTGGCATGGCAATGGTTGGGGCTCATGATTACACTCAATCCCCCAGGCAGACCTGGAATGATTTTAATCATGACCATGATCTACCGTGGCCTCTGGCTAATTACCCTGTTTTTGACATAGCCCCTCAAAGTCCAACCCATTCAGGTCCACAATGGGGTAGCCTATTTTACTTACATGGGTCCTGAAATATCAAAGGATGGAATTGAGAAGTCTGACTCCTGGCTAAAAACCTATGTGTAATTTTTCAGTCCCAACCATAGGCAATTACAAAGGCCTTACGGTAGATCACCCTGGGGAAAGCAACCCATTCCACACCAAACTTGATGTATAGCTTATGCGTAGCAGTAGCTGAAGGAAGTTGGAGTCAAGGACTTGGGGGGCCCCCCTCACTGGTCATGCTTTCAAGCATATCTACATTGAAAGGCCTCTGGAGCCTGTGTGAAAAGACAGGGGAAGAGGTGGAAGAGGATCTTTGAGGACACTTTTTCTGTACTCTGACTTAGTAGTTTTCCTCTCCTAGCTCTTTCCATTCTCCTTTCTCCCACCCCACCCCCAGGTCCAAGAAAAACAGCAGGAGTTTTTTACTCCATGCTCTCTTAGCAGTGAAACAATTTCCCTTCTCTGTGCTGATCCATCTGACCCTCACTGGTGCTCTTCCATGAGAAAAAAATGCAACAGTGGGGAAGTAGGCGCTTTTCTATGGTTTAGCTTTTTGCTAATACTGTCACAGTCAGTGGCTAAAAGCTTGACTGTTACTTTCAATTTGGCTGTCTTAATCAGCTACTCTGACACATGGCAATTCAACTCTCTTCAGTTCAGCTAAGATCTTGACAGAACTTAATTTTTGTTAAGAATCCCAAAAACCACATACAATTAACAGCATCTTCCAAAAGCATTTGAAAACGGCAGTAATATTCATTTTTTAAACCAATGATAGACTCTCAGCTATTCTACTGTTTTACTTAAATGTTAGTTTCTGGCTATAATTCAGTACCTTTTTAGTTGATTTGACATCTATTTTCACTGACAGGGCTTAATTCCTCTGATGTTACTGGTTGGCAACTTGGCACATACCTTTTGTCCTCGAGGCCCTGGAGGCCCTTCTGGACCTGGAAATCCAGGCAAACCTGGATGGCCTTCCAAACCTGGAAATCCTCTCTCCCCCTGCAATTAAATAAGAATAAAAAGTAAGGTCATTTATGAATTTTCAAGCACAGGAATGGTTGAGATTCAAAAGGATCAAACAACTATCTAGAGAAAAGTAATTTAATAATACAAGTTCCACAGTATCCACTAACGTGAGAAAACATTTAAGATGTGAGCAAAGCACTCTGAATTTATGGTAATTACATTACATATGGTAATGTAATCTTGTGCCTTCTTGTAAAAGTAAAAAGCATATCAGCGATGAAGTGAGGTTTAAACATACTGACATCAAGAGTTTAACAGGAAAGATGGTAATAAATCCAGGAAACCAAGTCTTCAGAGGTTAAATGAAAAATGTATGGTGCAGGGATGAAAAGGGGTAAAAAAACACATCAGAGAAGCCTTCAGATTTGTTGTAGAGTAGAAGAGTTGCAGGATTATCCAGAATGAAAATTCATTAGCTGATTGGAGATTAATTAGCCAAAAAAGACTTTATCTAGAACATGAAAATTTTTATATTTTTTCTGATTGTAAAATTAACACAAAAAATGAATGTTTATTGTAGAAAACAAAAAGTAAATAAAGAGAAACAACCAATGATTCCTCTACTCAGAATTACTGTGACTCAAGTCCCAGTTCTGACCGTATAGCACTTATCAACACCAGCAAAGGAGGGCTGCCTACCTATCAGTGAGGATCCACTCATCAGTATCTTATTAGCATCTACAATAAGGCTGCCTGATGTGCATATCTGTGCAGCCAGATAAATGGAGGTAGGAGACCCTCCATGTGTACTAATATATCACTTGATCAACACATTAGGGTTTGTTAGCTTGCATACAGCCAGTCATAGTAAGAGTGTAAACCCTAACAGAAAACAAATTCACCACTACCTAGTTTAAGAACCCCAAGGGCTCATAGCCTCACAATGCAGGCTCCCATTTGCAAGGCTGCAAGCAGTTCCTCTACTTTCCTAAGGATTAAAGGCTGAGTCTCTACCCAGAGACTCTGGACTCCATCTATGAACCTCTCACTAGATCTTATCCCCAGTGACAGCCTAGGCAACACCGAAGAAAGAGAAAGCATCTGTATCTACAAGACAATTAACTAATGGGCCATTGGAAGCACATTCTCCTAAAGGTTATGGTACAGATGAATTTTATTCATATTCCCAGTTTGTATGCGTGAGTGTGTGTGTGTGTACATATGTGTGGTAAGCACTGTTTAGTTCAAATATCTTAGATAGTTTTGTATTGAATAAGTTCCTTGTTATAATGAGTCATACTGTAATAAATACAAATACTTTGAAAAGGCTACTCCGGTCATTTTCCACTTACTACTTCAAATCCAGTAAAGCAAATGTTAACCAATTAATGGTAGGTCTAAACATTCCTGTTATTTTGACAATTATTATTGACATGTTACTACATTTTCTTTAAATATATCTTTTGATTTTAATTAGTCATAGAATCATGATAATTTAGTATTCATCAACTTCAACCTAATTATTTTTAAGGAAATAGAGGGAAAGAGGAGAAATAAAAGATTTAAAATTTTTAGTTTTGGATTGCCTCAAATCATTACATAGTCCATTCCTGACAGAACTGGTAGTAGAAATCTGATCACAAGTGTCAGTCAGAAAGGAAGTTAGAAGAAAAAAAAAAATCCAGTTCTAGTAGATTTCCATATATGGAAACAGAGCTACATTTTGGGATCTCCACTGGTATTTAGAGCCTATCTGTGCCAAAACTTGAGGATAATTCTTGAAGAGAGCTATATTTTCTAAGAAGCATAATTGTTGTCTGGGCTATAGATAAGAAAGGAATAAACTAGAAATTGAAATTGGTGGGTGCTCAAAATTTTAATTGTGTTGGTATTAATAAAATCATATACCAATAAGTTATATATCATGAAATCTTCTCATACTATAGTCAAATAATGTGGTCCTATAGCTGACTGAGTAATATTATAGCAAGGAAGGCAGAAGGGCAGCTACTGGAGAGTAGCCAAAAGAATTGCAGGACCAATCCCTAGCCTTAGAAAGGTAGAAAGTTTCCTGCAGTACAATGTATAGAAGACTTCCATGAGGAAGGTGTGAGGGAGGTCCTTTACCTAATTCCTAATACAGATGGTAGGAAGCAGACATTTGTTGTGTGCTTACCTTTTGCTACCACTGGCTGTCAGGTAATCATTTAATCTTTACAACTAACCTAGATTTTACAGTAACTTGCTAACACAAACATAGAAAATGCCAGTGTGTCTATGTATGAGGGTGAAACTAAAAAAAAACACTGTTTTTTCCTGTCTGTCCATATTTGGATAAAAATCATTCTTTGTGAAATAAACTTCTCTCTCTGCCTATCCCTTAAATATTGGTATTATTCTGGATTTTTTATTTATTTATTTTTTTTTTAGCCTTTCTCTCTCTCTCCTTGGGAAATCTCAAATCTCACCACTATTCTTCCTAGAAGCTTAGCTCGCAGGGCCAACTGTCTTAAATATCTCCACTTGAATATCACATAGGCAATTACAATTCAACAGCAATAATCACAGCAAAAATGTATTGTGTGTTTTCTACATGCCAGCGTTTATTCTAAACTCTTTCCATGTTTTTATCCTATTTAATCCTCCCAATGACAATATGAAGTAAATGTTATTATTTCCATTTTACAGATGAAGAGTTAGGACAAAGTGTTGTATAATTTTCCCAAAAACAAGCTTAATATAAACCAACACTTGAATTCATTAACTTTTTACCATCTTCCCTATTCCAGGAAATAGAACAACCCAGCTACTTCAATCAGAAATTTGTTAAAATCATTGACTCCACTCTCTTTATTACCCTTTCATATAATCAATCATGCTATCTTCATTATTGTATTATTAGTGCCCAACAGAACAAATACTCAGTAAATATTCATTCAATGAATGAACTTCCTTAATGGATTATAGAAAATGTATGGAATATATTTTTGCCCAAAATTCAGAAAAAATGAGTTAGAATTAGTAGAAATTATACAAAAATTATGTTTTGTGATAAAGCTGTTTTATATACCACAAGCTAGTACTTAAAAAGAAGGATAACAGGTGGATTTACTTAGAAGTATAGAGCCTACTTTGTGAGTCAAAGACACTCATAAAAATGTTATGATTTTACAAAAAGAACACTATAATCACAATAAGAACATACATGATCATGGGAATGAAAAAAAAATTTAAGAATAGTTTCTCAAGGAAGATACAAACTTAACAAAAAATATTGGATTCCTGTAGATAGAAAGAATTAAAATTAAGACAAACTACTATAATGGCAATTAAGATTAAAATTATTTTAGATTATAATACAATATGCATTATAATATAATATTGTAAAATGTAAACATTATATAAACATATGAGCAAGGCAATACCTTAATGGAAATTGAAAACAATGATTGAATTGGATAACACAATTATAGTCTTTTTGTGTAATTTCTATTTTGTTTTTGTAATTATATAGCACAAAGAAATATTTGATGTAATATAACTAGGATAACAAGGATATGGCTCTTTGGCAACTGTCAAAATGGAGATAATTTAGGTCAGAAGGTCTCAAACTTTAGCTTGCATAAGAACCATTTGGACAGATTGTTAAAACACAGATTACCTGGCCTTACTGCCAGTAAATGCTGATGCCACTGGTAGAGGGACAAATTTTGTTTAGGTAATGTTTGTGGCATGAATTTTAGATTGTCAACTGATTACTTTCTTGTTCTCATTAGGTGTCTGGCTAGTTTTGTTTGTTTTTAGCAGTATGCATGTGGACACAGTCCTTCAGTAGAATCCATACGTTTTATCATTTTTGTGTTAAACTTACTTTTAAAAAGCAGTTTTATTGAAGTAAGATTAATATGCAATAAATTGCACATATTTAAAGTATACAATTTGAAACTTTTCACATATGTAACAATAAAAATAATGTACATAACTTTCACTAACAAAAATTTCCTTTATCTTTTCAAGAAATGGTGCTGGAACATCTGAACTTCCCATACAAAAATTAATCTAGACACAGACCTTACAACTTCAAAAATTACTAAAAATGGATCAGAGACCTAACTGTAAAACACAAACCTATAAAACTCCTAGTAAATAACATAGGAGAAAACCTAGATGGCCTTGGATATGGTGATAGCTTTTTAGACAGAAAAACAAATGCATAATACATGGAAGAAATAATTGATAAGCTATATTTCATTAAATTAAAAACTTCTATTCTTCAAAAGACAATGTCAAGAGTATGAGAATACAAGCCACAGACTGGGAAAAAATATTTACAAAAGACACACTTGAGAAAGGACTATTATCCAAAATATACAAAGGACTCTTAAAATTCAACAAGAAAGCAAACAATGTGATTTTAAAATTGGGCCAAAGACTTTAACAGACACCTCGCCAAGAAAGGTAACAAACATATGAAGATTGCTTCACATATGTTATCAGGGAAATGCAAATTAAAAGAACAATGAAATACCACTACAAACCCATTAGAATGGCCAAAATCTAGAACAGCTACAACACAAAATGCTGACAAGGATGTGGAGCAACAGGAACTCTCATTAATTGTTGGTGGGAAGGCAAAATGATACAGCCACTTTGGAAGACAGCTGGGGGTGTCTTACAAAAGTAAACATATTCTTATCATATGATCCAGCAAAAGCACTCCTTGGTATTTACCAAAAAGAGTGTAAAACTTATGTGCACACAAAAACGTGCACAGGAATGTTTATAGCAGCTTTATTCACATTTGTCAAAATTTGGAAGCAACCAAGATGTCTTTCAATAGGGGAATGGATAAAGAAACTGTGGCACATCCAGACAATGGAATATTATTCAGCACTAAAAAGAAAAGATCTATTAAGCCATGAAAAGACATAGAGGAACTTTAAATACATATTACTAAGTGAAGGTGCCAATCTAGAAAGGCTACATACTGTATGATTCTAACTACATGACATTCTAGATAAGGCAAAGCTATGGAAATAGTAAAAAGACCACTGGATGTCAGAAGAGGGTGTGGGGGGAGATAAATAGGTGAAGCACAGGGGATTTTTAGGGCAGTGAAAATAGTGAAAAACCCACAGAATGAATAACACCAAGAGTTTACTCTAAGGTAAACTATGGACTTTGGGTGATAATGATGCATCAATGTAGGTTCATCAATTGTTACACATGTACTATTGTGGTGGGAGAAGTGAGGGTCTGAGAGGCTATGTATGAGTATGCATGTGTGGGGGCGGGGGGGTCTCTGAGAAATATCTGTATCTTTTTTTGCTGTGAAACTAAAACTTCTCTAAAATATAGTCTTTAATTTAAAAATATTAAAATTAACATTATAAATATTTTTTCTCTTTCCCTCTTTAAAACATCTTCCTTGTGCCTCTCTCCACCCCTACCCCAAGCAAGGACTGATTTGCTTTCTGTCACTATAGATTGCATTTTCTAGTACTGTATATAAATGGAGTTGTAAAGAATGCATTTTTTTTTTTTTTTGGTCTAACTTTTCACTCAGCATATTTATTTTGAGATTCGGACCGGTTGTGGTATGTATGAATAGTTCATCCCTTTTTATTGCTGAATAGTATTCCATTATATAAATATACTAAAATTTGTTGATTCATCCATCTGGTAATGAGCAGTTGAGTTGTTTCCTGTTTCTGGCTATTACAAAGAAAGTTACCATGAAGTCACGTACAAGTTTTCTGCAGATATATGCTTTTATTTCTCATGGGTAAGTGCCTAAGAATGGACAAGGTCATATGATAAGTTTAGGTGTACCTTTCTAAGAAGTTGTCAAACTGTTTTCCAAAGTTTTGCAGCATTTTAGATTCACACCATCGATCTATGACAGCTCTAGTTGCCCCACATCCTTGCCTATACTTGGTATGGTTCTGATTTAATATTTAGACATTCTAGTTGGTTTACATTAGGATCTCATTGTGGTTTTATCATGCATTTCCCTAATTAATAATGTGGAGTAACTTTCATATGTTTATTTGCCATCTATATATTTTCTTTTGTCTGAAGTGTCTTAAAATCTTTTGCCAAATTGTTTCTAATTTAATATTATGTTGGGACTTCTTATTATTAAGTTTTGAGATTTCTCTTTTATTGAATTTATTGGGGTGACATTGGTTAATAAAATTATATAGATTTCAGGCATACAATTCTATAATACAACATCTGTATATTGTATTGTGTGTTCACCACCCCAAGTCAAGTCTCCTTCCATCACCATTTATCCCCCCTACATCCTCTTCTACCTCCCCCAACCCTCCTTTCCATCTGGTAATCACCATACTGTTGTCTGTACCTATGAAAGTTTTTTCTTAATCTCTTCACCTTTTCAGACTTCTATTTATGTGCTGGATACAAGACTTATATTAGATATGTGATTTGCAATTAATTTTTCTTAGACTACGGCTTGTTTTTCCATTCTTTTAACAATGCCTTCGGAAAGGAACAAATTTTAACTCTGATGAAATACAATATATTTGACTTTTCTTTTATGGATCATGTTTTTAGTGTCAAATCTAAGAAACACCTGCCTAGCCCAAGGTCAAAATGATTTTGTCCTATGATTTATTCTGAAAAATTTATAGATTATGTTTAAATTTAGAATTATGATTCATTTTGAGTTAATTTTATATACAGTTCAAGCATTGAGTCAAAGTCCATTTTTGTGCAATGTGCATATCCAGTTCTTTCAGTACTATTTGTTGAAAAGACTATCTTTTCTACACTGGATTGCATTTGCACTTTTGTAAAAAATAAAAATAAAAAAATCAATTCCTCATACACCTGTGGACTTTTTATTCTGTTCTATTCATCTACATGTCTATTCTTCTCTTACCATGTTTACTGTACTTGGAATTGCATTGAATCTGTAGATGAATTTGGAGAAAATTAGCACATTAATGATATTGAGTCTTCTAATCCATGAACATGATATATATTTCCATTAATGCAGGTCTTTTATTTCTATCAGCAACATTCTTGTAGCTTTCAGTGTACAGGAATGCACATTTTATCTGATTTATTCCAATGTATTTCAAATTTTTGATGCTATTATAAAAGATGATTTGATAATTCCAATTTCTTATTTTTCATTGTTAGAACATAGAAATGTAACTGATTTTGGTTTATTGATCTTATTTTATTGGTTTTGTTTATTCTGTGATCTTCTTAAACTCAGAAGTTCTATGGCATTTTAGTATTGCCTATCAATTTTTCTACATTGGCAAATCATTCCATCTACAAAAAAAGACAAGTTTTACTTATTTCTTTCCAATAGTCTCATCTTGCTGCACTGGCAATTTCAAATAGAAGTGGTGAGAACAGATATGTTTCTGATCTTAGGAGAAAAGAATGCAGTCTTTCTCCATTGAGCATAATTTTAGCTGAAGGGATTTGGTAGATGCCCCTTAAGGTCAAGAAAACCCCTTCTATTCCTAGTTTGCTGAGAGTTTTTATTAGAGAGGGATAATGAATTTTGTTAAATGCTTTCTCTACATCTATTGAGATAATTCTATGGTGGGGTTATATTAAGTTTTAATTTTTTAGTCTTTTAATATGCTCAGTTACAATTTTTGATTTTCAAATGGTAAACCAACTATGCATTCCTGGTATAAACCCCACCTAGTAATAGTGTATTATCCACTTTATATTCTATTGGATCCGATTTCCTAAAACTTTGTTAAGTATTTCAGCATCTATATTATAATGAGGAAAATTGAGTTGTAGTTTTATGATTTTTGTAATTTTGTCTTTGTCTAGTTTGGGTAACAGGTCATATTAGTTTCATAAAATTAGTTGGGCATCAGTCTTTATCCCTCTATTTTCTGAAAGAGTTTATGAAAAATTGATATAGTCTCTTATATAAATGTTTTATATAATTCACCAGTGAAAACTTCTGGGCTGGAATTTTTTGTGTTTGGGAAGTGTTTGAGAATTCAATTTCCTTAGTAGATATAGGGCTATTCATATTTTGTTGAATTAGTCAGTTAGTTTTAGGTGATATATGTTTCTCAAGTTATTTTTCCATCTCATCTAAGTTGTTGAATGTATTGTTATAATGTTGTTTATAATATTCTCTTATTTTTTCATATCTGTATGATTACTCCTGAAATTGGTACTTGAAATTCCTGAAAATTTACTATTTTCTTATCAGTCATGCTAAGGAGCAATTACCAACTTTTGGCTGTATATTTTTTCAACTGTGTTCTAGTTCATATATTTCTATTTCTCCTTTTATCCTTATCATTTTCTTATTTTTTCTTATTTTAAATTGCTTTCCCTTTTATAGCTCCTTAAGTGGGAAACTTAAATCATCAATTTTAAATCTCTCTTCTTTTTTAAAATAGGTATTTAAAGCTATTTTCTAAGCCCCGCTTTAACTCAATCCCACAATTCTCAGTATGTTGCATTTCAATCATTATGCAACTTAAAATATTTTAAAATTTTCCTTGTGATTTCTTCCTTGGTTTATCCGTTATTTAGAATGGCCCTTTATTTTTAGAATGGTGCCTCCTAATTTCTAAATAATTAAGAATTTTCTACAAATATTATTGTTATTGATTTCTTATTTATTCCATGTGTTAAGAGAATATATACTGATGGTTTCAATATTTTGATATTTATAGGGTCGCATTTTATGGCCCATTATATAGTCTATCTTGGAGAAAATTTCATATGCCTTTGAAAAAAATTGTATTCTGTAGCTATTGGATGTAGGACTCTATATATGTCAGTTAGGTCTAGGTTGTTAGTAGTGTAAATCAAATCACCTATAACTTTACTGATTTATTTTCCTATTCTGTCAATGACTGCGATAGTAGTATTAGGATCTACAACTATGATTGTGGATTTGTCTATTTCTCTTTTTAAATCTGCCAGTTTTGGCTTCTGTTACTATGCTTTTTTAAAAAATTCCACACCTGACGATATGTTGTTGTTGCTGTTTTTATTGATCTTAGAGAGGAAGGGAGAGAGAGAAACATCGATGTGTGAGAGAAACATCAATCGGTTGCCTCCCATTCATGTCCCAACTAGTAATAGAATCCACAACCTGCTCTTCACTGGGAATTGAACCCATAACTTTTTGTTGTTTGGGATGATGCTCCAACTAACTGAGCCACCCAGGCAGGGCTGTTGTTATTCTTCTGAAGCTCCGTCTTTATGCTTTAAACAGTCTTTCAGCCTGAAGAAATATCTTTTAGTGCAAGTATGCTGATGAGGAATTCTCTCTTTTTTTTTTTTTTTTTTATCAGAAAATGTCTTAAATTTGCTTTTATTTTTATGTATGCTTTCACTGTATATAATTCTTGTTTGTAGATATTTTCAACTCTCTAACGATGATTTTATACTGTTGTACATTACCCATTCTTTCTGATGAGAAGTCCATCTTTAGTTATATCATTGTGCCTCAATATATAATGTGTATTTTTTCTCTGGCTTCTTTCAGATTTTCTTTTAATCACAAATTTTTTCCCCCAGTAGATTCATTATGATTTGCCTCGGTTTAGTTTTGCCTGGGTGTAGTTTTTTTTGTTTTTATCCTGCTTGGGTTGTGCTGAACTTTTTTTTTTTTTTTTTTTGAGCTCTCAACATTAGCTTTTTAAATATTATAATATGATTACCATACTTTGCTTTTTTTAAAAAAAAACCTTTTTAAATTTGTACTTTTCTGTAAATTTATATTTTTCACCAAGTGTGGAAAATTCTTGCCATTACTACTGTCCCATTATTATTATTTCCACTCCCCTGTTTTTCTGTGTGTTTTTTTTAAAGAATATTTCTATTGATTTCAGAGAGAGAGGAAGGGAGGAGAGAGGTAGAAACATCAATGATGAGAGAGAGTCATTGATCGACTGCCTCCTGCACGCCCCCTGCTAGGAATTGAGCCCGCAACCAGGGCATGTGCCCTGACCAGAAATAGAACAGCAATCTCCTGGATCATAGGTCGATGCTCAACTGCTGAACAACGCCAGCCAGGACTACTCCCCTGTTTTTTCTGTCCTGTTCTTATAGGACTCCATCTACATTTGTATTGAATCATTTGATACCGTCTCACAGGTCACTGAGGCCCTATACTTTTCCTTCTCCTTGTTCTTCAGATTGGCTCTTTCTTCCAATTTATCTTTAATTTCACTGACCCTTTCTTCAGTCATCTCCATCCTGCTGTTAAAAGCCCATCTGGTGAATTGCTCTTTCTTATATTTTGCTTTTTAAATATAATTTTTTTCTTTTTTTTTTTTAGTTTCTAGTGTTCTGTTACGATTCTCTGTTCACTCATTATGAGCAGAATTCCCTTTAAAATAATAAATATATTTATCCTATAGGCTTTAAATCACTGCCTACAATTTCCAAAATTTGTGTTATTTCAAGTTAGTTTTCATTGATTGGTCTTTTCTGACTATGGGTCACTTTTACCTATTACTTCTCATGTCTAGTAAGTTTTAATTGCATACTGGACATTGTAGTTAATATGTAGACATCCTTGATTCTTTTTCTTCCTCTGAAAAGTAATGAAATTTTATTTTAGGAAATAGTTAACTCAGCTGAACTAAGCCTTAAAATTCTGTTTTCCCTTCACTGGGCAGTAGTTAAATTTATGTTCAGTTACTGCAGCTTTTTGCTGGGTTGTATGAATCCTCCTATACATGTAAAGTTCAGGATTCAACCAATAATTCATGTGGAGTTTAGAAGCAGAATATTTTGGCTATCCCCTCTTTGGCTCCCTCCATTCCAGCATAACTCCCATCACTTCCATTCTGGCATCCTCACTTCTGTCCTCTGACTTATCAAGTCAGTAAGACTGTGGCTTCATGTCTGGGTTCTATCCATACTATGCCATACAGACTGAAGGGTGCACTCAGGAGAAAAGCCACATAAATGGAAACTTGCCCAGTGTACTTCCTTTCTTTCAAGAGTAGAATCCTCTATCCTTTTTCTTTTTTTTCTTTTTCTTTTTTTTTTGCTTTTGCTTTTGGTCACTTTCCTGTGACATTAAATAGTTATTATATTTTGTCCAGAGTGTATACTTTTTACTCAAGAAGATTTAATCTGATAAAAGTCACTGTACCAATATCAGAAATGAATCACTCTTCTTTTATTTACCATTATAGAAAGCACCCTTACTATAAAACTACTCCCCTCAAACTATGTTATTCAAATAGGTGTTCTGCATAACCCTATTTTATTAATATTACAGTAGTCTCCACTTATCCATGGACGATACATTCGAAAACCCTCAGTTGATGCTTGAAACCACGTATAATACTGAACCCTATGCATAGTATGTTTTTTTCTCATACATACATACTTATGATAAAGGTTAATTCATAAATTAGGTATAGTAGGAGGTTAACAATAATAACTAATAATAAGATAGAATAATATACTGTAATAAATGTTATATGAATATGGTCTCTCTCACTCAAAATATCTTAGTATACTGTACTCATCCTTTTGTATGATAATATGGTATGATACAATTCCTACATGAAGTAAGGTGAATGATGTAGGCTTTGTGATGTAGTGTTAGGCAACTACTGACCTTCTGTTTATATGGCTACTAAGTGACTAATGGACAGACAGTGTATACAGCTTGAATAGACTGGACAGAGGGATGATTCATGTCTTCATGGATCATAATGGTGCAAGATTTCATCACTCTAACCAGAATGGCACATAATTTAAAACTTATAAATTGCTTATTTCAGGAATTTTCCATTTAATATTTTTGAATCTCAGAGGCCTGTGAGTAAATAAAACAATGGAGAGAAAACCCATGAATAAGGGAGGGACTACTTTAAGAGAAAAATGGGTTACATGGTCAAATGGAAATATAGCATTGCAAAACAAGCAGGTTTCTTTACTATGGGACCTTTAAGCTTTTTAATATGCTAGTGAACCTTTTATATCCCTAAGTAAACTATGTCCTTGAAATAGTGTCCCAAACTCTTTCATATGTAATTAGTAGCATTCACTCATTTATTCAAAAATATTTACTGAGCTCAAAGAGTAGAAACTAGAGTATAATCCACTTTCTCCTTACAACTTTCACAGAGCCACCATTCACTATCTCTTTTTAAAAATTTATCTTTATTGTTGAAAGTATTACAGATATTCCCCCCCTTTTCCCCCCATTGGCCTCCCTTCTCCCCCTCTCTCCCCCTCCCCAGGTTTTCACCACATTATTGTTTGTGTTCATGGGTTATGCATATATGCATATAAGTTATTTGGTTGATCTCTTCCCTCTCCTTCCCCTTCCCTCTGAGAATCATCAGTCTGTTGCATGGTTCCATGTCTCTGGATTTATTTTGTTTATCAGTTTATTTTGTTCTTTAGATTCCACATATGAGTGAGATCATGTGATACTTGTCTTTCTCTGACTAGATTATTTCTCTTAGCATAATACTCTCCAGGTCCCTCCATGGTGTCTCAAAGGATAAGAAATATTTCTCCTTATATAGCTGCATAGTATTCCATTGTGTAAATGTACCACTTTTTATCTTCTCATCTACTAATGGGCACTCAGGCTATTTCCAGATTTTAGTCATTGTAAATAACGCTGCTATGAACATAGGGGTGCATATATTCTTTCTGATTGGTGTTTCAGGCTTCTTAGGATATGTTCCTAGAAATGGGATCTCTGGGTCAAATGGCAGTTCCATTTTAATTTTTTGAGGAAACTCCACACTGTTTTCCACAATGGCTATGCCAATTTCAATGTGAGTAATTGACTCATAGTGGCTATGTTTATGCTATTTAATCCTCACCAATACTTATTTTGTAATCATCATATGTATAGAACAGGGGTGTTGTTGTGAAAAAAGTGAGATAAAAATAGAGATTCACCAATCACTAACTTACATAAACTACATAAATACACACAGAATTGCCTAACATGATATTCAGCACAGATTAGTAGCCTGATAAATGTTTGGTTCCTTCTTAAGTGTTTTTCCCCCTTCTTTTGCTTATTAAGTGCTTTCAACAAGGTAAATCAGAGGTTGATAGAGTATAGATCTCAAATCAAATGCAGTCAGAAGCTTGTTTTATATAGTCCAAGATCTAAAAATTCTTTTATATACTTTTAAAGGGATATTTTTAAAAGAAGAGAGAAATATGTGACAGAGACATTATTGGGTCATAAAGCCTAAAACATTTATTATATGGCCATTTACAGAAAATATTTTCTGATCCCTGAGATACAGTCTAACCCTTACAATGATCTAAAATAAGCACTATAGAATTTATTTTATTTACTTAGGTGCTGAGGTAGAAACCCTGTTTTTTTAAAAAAATATATTAAAAACATTACTTTACTGATTTTCCTGTTTTCAAAGGCCCATCTCAGAACTTACCTTTTCTCCTTTTACAGCACTACAGTCACACTTTGATCCTGGAGAACAGCCATAGCAAGCCTATAATGAAAGAGAAACAGGGGAGAAAATCACTAAATATAAACCTGAAAACCAGACTCTTAACATCTCAACTGAATTCAACAATTCAAACTTGTAAAACAAATATGAGAAAAATATCTGAAAGGATATGTACCAAATTGCAAACAATGGTTACCTCTGGGGAAGCTTTCACTTTTTATTGTATCCATTTCTTTTTGAACTTTTCACAATAAGCAAATACAATTTTTTAAATTTCATTATTATTTAAGTATAGTTGGTATATGATACTGTATTAGTTATATTAGTTTCAAGTGTACAATATAATGATTCACATTTTATACCATACAATGTAATCACACATCACTAATTCTAGTAATCATCTGTTACCACACAAACTTATCACAATATTTTTGGCTATATTCCCCTTCACCTTTTTTGCCCATCCCCTCAGCCCCTCCCTTCTAGTAACCATCGCTTTTGTCTCTGTTTCTATTTGTTGGTTTTTGTGTTTTATTTGTTTTAGATTCCACATATAAGTGAAACTATACAGTATTTGTCTCTCTCAACCTAACTTACTTCACCTAACATAATGCCCTCAGGACCACCCACATTGTCACAAATGGCCAGATTTCACTCTTTTTTATTGCTGTGTAACATTGCATGATTATATATATGTATATATATAATCTATTGACGGACACCTTGGATGCTTCCATATCTTGGATATTGTAAATAATGCTGCAATGAACATAGGGGTGCATATATCTTTTCAGATTAGGGTTTTCATTTTCATTTTCTTCAGATAAATATTCAGGAGTAGAATTGCTAGGTCATATGGTATATATTTATTTTTAGTTTTTCAAGCAGTCTCCATACTGTTTTCCATAGTGGCTGCACCAATTTGCAGTCACACCAACAGTGCATAAGTGTTCCTTTTTCTCCACATCCTTGCCAACACACATTCTATAACAAATTTTTATAATTTTAAAACAAAACTATATTTTTTAAATGAAAAAGAAATTCATAAAACTTCTCTGTAATATGTTTTGCCACTGCTCAAGCTCTTAAGTACTCCTTTTTTTTCTCCTATCATCTCTTGTAAGAAATTACCTATCAATCTATATTAGCAGTAATCTTGGTACTTGAAGTTGCTTCTTCTCTGCATCCTTGAGCAATCATGGTGCATAAAATACATAATACTATCTTCTACCACCATTATTTTCTTTGCCCCCACTCTCTTATCTCTAGTAGCTTAGTCTTTAACAGCTTCAAGCTTTACTGAAAATGCTATTCCCACAGGCTAACTGTTCATAATAGCTACTACTAACAGTTTCATTCATTCATACTAAGAGTTGACTCCCTGAAGTCAGAAAAATATCTTCCTTTTAAAATAAGAACCTATAAAACAAGAAAATAGTGGATGACTCCTGACTTCCAGAATTATATTTTATTCTTGCATGAAGCTTAATGGCTTAGAAAAACAAATAGTAATTAGTTCAACATATGTAGATATCTCAGTATTTATGCACAATAAGGTAGTATGCTTCTCATCAAAAAGAGAAACTTTTATGTAATGTATATACTAAATAATGTTTATTCATGCTCAGCTTTGGGACTCTATGACTTGAAAAGTACCTTAGCTTCCCTCCCAACATTCCACGCTTTCCTTTATGCCAGCCATTACCAGAGCACCTTCCCCAATGCTTATCAAAGTACTGAGCTCATCCTTTCAGTCAGAACTCCTAACACTCATGCTGGAACTCCTTTTATTGATTATAAGAGCAAACATCAATGACCTGATGTTAAGAAGAATCTCTCACTAACATTGCAAGAGGCTGTTCCAGAAAAAGATATGTTTGCAACATTTCTTGGGTTTTTTTTCAAAATTAATTTTTAGAGAGAGAGAGATGAAGGGGAATGGAGAGAGAGAGAGAAAAACATCAATTTGTTGTTCCACTTATTTATGCATTCATTGGTTGCTTCTTGTATGCGCCCTGACCAGAGATCAAACCCACAACCTTGGCATTTTGGGACGACACTCTCACCAACTGAGCTATCCCCTGTCTGTGATATTTCTAATTGGAAGTCTGTTATGCAGCCATTATTTATTATACATAGATGATGAGGTTTTGCACTCTGCTTTTAGTATTATACATCAACTACATTACAGGTTAAATATACTTATTCAGACTTACTCATCAAACACGAATTGAGCACTATTAGAGTCCAGAAAACTTGCTAGGCATTGAAGATGAATAAGACACAGGTCCTTCCAACAAATATAACTAATTCAACAAATACTTATTGAGCCACTTGTTATGTGCCTGCCATTATGTTATGTTAGGTGCAGGTAGAGATACAGACAGTTTATCATGGCTCTCTAATGGGAAGGATAATTCCATACACAAAAATTACATTACAATGTTTCAGGAACAGAAGTTATTTTAAAATATAAATATTGCTTCGTGTAAACATGAATTCTAGATTTCAAAGTCCAAACTTACAAATATTAGGAGATACTGATTCACAATAACCGCCACTACTTAAAACATTTGGTAATTACAAACAATTTGAATTCAACTTAAAAATTTAATTTATATTTTATTTATTCCACTTAAGTTATAAAGACTCTAGTACTCAGAATTTGGACTACTGGATGAAAAAGGTGAAGGAACTAAGAAGTGCAAAATTGGTAGTTACAAAATAGTCACGGGTATATAAAGTACATCACAGGGAACATAATCAATAATATTGTAATAACTACATATGGTGGCAGGTGGGTACTAGAAATATCAGGGGTAACACTTTGTAAAATATATGATTTTCTAACCACCATGATGTACATCTGAAACTAATACAAAGTAATATTGAATGTAAACTGTAATTGAAAAATAAAATTAAAAAAATAATAATCATTACCTTTGTTTAAAAAAAAAAAAAAAAGGCAGTTGTAATACACAGGACAACCACTAGATGTCACTTTCCATGCAATTATAATAGTGATGACCAGGAGGAAATCACCCCAATTTGACAACTGGTTAGCTTTTGCCAATATCTGTTAATATCCATTAGGTGCCTAATAAACAAATGCATAGTATTAGGGCTATGAGTTGTACAAAAGTGTGTAGACATGAGTCTTGCCTTCCAATCTAATTAAAAAAGAAAACTAGGCCCAAACATATGAAAATAAAATACAATGGAATAATGATATAGCAAACAATGATAATAGAGCTCTAAAATACAATACATCCTGAGTTTACCTCAGCAATTGAATCATTAGGAGACTATGAACAAATCATTCCCATACAGTTAGGCTCAGTTTTCACTTTGGTAAGATCACAGAGATAGACAGTATGATCTTTGTAAGTAGCTTTCAGCTTTTACAGTCTGCAATTCAGTAAGAATTACCAAGTAAAAATAAGTGATATAGTCAATAATTGCTATCAAATTTCAGAGGGTTCCCTTGAGCCTGGGCATGTTCGTGAGAGTTCTGTAGAGAAGGTAAATAATTTGACTTCAATTCTGAAGGATGGGCAGAAAGACATCTAGAGGGAAAATGGTCATGCTAAGCACTAAGATTAAGGCACAAAAATTTTGTGGGCAAAGAGTCAGGTAAAACAGACATTAAGTACCCCAATCTAAAGGATTTCTTAAGTCAATATTAAAAAGTATAGTAGGAGATAAGGCCAATTAAAAAACTTTTTCATAACCTGTAGAAAAATCTATTTAATTCTTCAAAGTTACTGAAGACAGTTGAAGCAAGAAAATGATGCAATTATAGTAATGTTTTAAATATTTTAGTGTGGTAGAAAATAGTAAAATAAAAACTAAGGAAGATTTTTTAACCACGTAGTCAAACACATGATAAAGCAACACTAATTAAAACAGCATGGTATTGTTCAAAGAATAGGAGCTCAATAAGCCAAAACAGAAAAATCAGGAACAGGTACATATACACACACACACACACACACACACACGCACGCACACACTCTTGCTATATAATAAAAGTTGGCATATCAAATAGATGTGAAAATAATGGATTGTTTAACATATGGTGCATGGACAAGTATACAAAGCAATATATTCAGATTTTGGGCTCCTACAATAAAAAATACCAGATATAAGACTTTAAAGTACAAGTAAAATCAAACTTCTGTAAGCATTAAGATTACTTAAAGAACCACCCAAAAATGCAGATACTAGAACACCATCCTAAAATTCTGTTTCAGTAAGCTTGAGGTTGGCTACTAGAATCTAAAATTTTAATAAACAATTCTGAGTGATTCTGATTCAGGTGTTACAAGATATATACTACCAAATAATGTCATGGAGAAATAAGAAATATCCCAATAAAATAGTTGTTAGGTATTCAGACTAATATGCCTGCTTAGAAAAAACAAAACCACAAACTAAAGATACTTGAAAATATAAAAAATATCTTAAAAGCATCAAAGAGAAGCAATATAAAATTTACCAGGGCAAAATATTGGAGGGGAAAAGCCCAATAAACTAATAAAATTATTTTTGCCCTGAGGCCATTTACCAAACTTGGAGAATTTGATATTCTTGTTTCATAACTTCTTCAATGTAAAAGTGTACCATACATAAAAGTACCCACAACTCTATCCCAGAGAATTTTAAGAAAAAGATATCTCATCAGATATCTCTTTCTAAGGCTTCACAGTTTAGTCACTTTCTGGGTCTCTGTCAAAAGTTTCCCCAGAAAACAGAGGGCCCCTTAAAGTCAGAGGGCCCCTCTGCTGGACCTGAGTAAGGCAGCATGTCCTCTCTAGCAGTCAAGAGTTCAGAGTTCACTCTCCAGGCTGGTGCACTCTGGGAGGGTATGGGCTGACAGAATCCCACTGACCCCCACTGCCAGATGCTGACAGGCTCCTCTTGTTGCTCTGAGTTTGGGATCCTCACGTGGGGTTGAGATTCTATGGTCCTAAGGGGTGAGAGTTCTGCAGCCACAGTATCCCTTCAGTTTCTCAGCTGCCACTGTACCTACATGAGGTGGCTCTCCCTTTCAGCTTAATTAAGATCACAATTAATGGTTAAAGACTGACTCCTTTCCCTACAAGATCAGAAACAAGACAAGGATGTGTACTTTGTCACTTCTTTCCAATGTCATCCTTGAGGTTCTAATCCAAGGCATTTAGATAAAACAAAACAAAAAAATGAGTCACCCACATTAAAAAGGAGGAAGTAAAACTAACTCTATTCACATATGGCATAGTTCATATAAAGAAAATCCTATTAAAGCTAATAAATAAGTTCACAACGTTTCAGGGTACAAACTCAATATACAAAAAAATCAATTGTACTTTTATATACTAGCACAAAATTAAGTAAAAGTCAATTTACAATAGCATGAAGAAAAATAAAATACATGGGAATAAATTTAGCTAAAGAAATACAAAACTTACATTCAAACTATAAAACATTGTTGTAAGAATTCAGATAAGACCTAAATAAATGGAAAATATCCCATGTCATGGATCAGAAGACTCAATATTGCTAATAAGAAAATGCTCCCAAATTTTTCAACAGATTCAAAGCAACCCTTATCAAATTCAAATGTTATTTTTGCAGAAGTGAACAACCTTATCCTAAAATTCACATTGAATTTATATGGAATTGCAAGGTACCTCAAAATTCAAAATACAGACCTAATTACAGGATGACCAATAAAAAAAGTCAAAACATTCTTGAAAAACAACAAAGTTTGAGGACTCACACTTCCCAATTTCAAAGCTTACTATAAATCTATAGTAATTAAACCAGTGTAGTGCTGGCATGAGGCTAGACATATAGATCAATAAAATAAAATAGAGAGTCCAGAAATAAACGCACGTGTCTGTGGTGAATTTAGTTTTGATAAGGTTGTCAAGAACATTCACTGAAGGGAAAGAAAATTTTTTTTCAAAAATAGTGCTGAGACAACTAAATATCCAAATGCAGATAAATGAACTTAAAACTCTTCCTTACACCACATATAAAAATAAATTCAGCCCGGCAGGGTGTGGCTCAGCGGTTGAGCGTCGACCTAGGATCCAGGCGATCGGGGTTCGATTCCCGGTCGGGGCACATGTCCGGGTTGTGGGCTCGATCAATGACTCTCTCATCACTGATGTTTCTATCTCTCTCTCTCCCTCTCCTTTCCTCTCTCCGAACTCAATAAAGATATATTTTAAAAAGATTAAAAAATAAAAAAAATAAAAATAAATTCAAACTGGATTATCTATTAAATGTAAGATCTAAAACTATAAAACTCTTAAAAGGAAACAGAGGAGTAAATCTTTTAGACCTTTGGTTAGTCAAAGCCTTCTTAGAAAATACACCAAAGTACAAATGATTTAAAAAAAAAAAAAAAAGATATATGTCCTTTTTAATTTCATAAATTTTTCTTTAAATTTTTCACCAAAATTTATTTTTTTTTTGTACTTCAAAGGACATTATCAAGAAAATAAAAAGACAATCTACAGAATGGAAAAATATATTTGTAAATCATGTATATGATAAGGGACTTATACCAGAATATATAAAGAACCCTTATAACTTATTAACTTAATGCCAAATAACCCAATGAAAAAATAGGCAAAATATCTGAATTGACATTTCTCCAAAAAAGATATACATATGTCCCTTAAGCACATAAAAAAGGTATTCAACATCTTTAGCAATCAGCAAAATGCAGATCAAAACTACAATGAGATACCACTTCACATACAGTAGGATAGCTATAATTCTACAGACAGACAATATCAAGTGTTAGCAAGGATTCCAAAGAAATTGGAAACCTCATATATTGCTAGTGGAGGTGATAATGGTGCAAATCCTTTAGAAAACATTTTGATCCAGCAATTCCACACATAGGTATATTCCTAAGCAAAATAGAAACACATATCTACACAAAATATATGCATGAATGTTCATGATAGTGTCCAGAAAATAAATAGGCTAAAATGTATAAAATAACCCACATGTCCATCAAGTGATGGATTCATAAGCAAAATGTAGTATATGCATACAGTGGAATATTATCAGCAATAAAGAGAAATAAAGTATTGATTCACACCTCCACATGATTAAATCTTGAAAACATGGTAAGTGAAAAAAGCCAGACACAAAATTCCACATGTTGTATAATTTTATTTATCTGAAATCTCCAGAATAGACAAACTTGACTGAAACTAGATTGGTGTTTACCTAGGGCTGAGGAGTTGGGGTGGGGGGGCATGAGGAGTGACAGCTAATGGATGTGGATTTCCCTTGGGGTTAATAAGAATGTTCAAATATTGATTTGGGTGGTGTTGGCACAACTCTGTACATTCTAAATGTGACTGAATTGTCTGGTTGATGTGTCTCAGTGGTTCAGCATCTACCAAGAGGTTGTCAGCTCAGTTCCTGGTCGGGGCACATGCTTCGGTTTCAGGCTTGATCCCCAGTAGGGGGTGTGCAGGAGGCATCTGATTGATGTTTCTTTCCCATTGATGTTTTTATCTCTCTCTCCCTCTTCCTTCCTGTCTCTCTAAAAATCAATAAAAATATTTTTTTTAAATAAATAAATAATAAATAAATAAAAATAACTGAATTTTGAATTTTAAGTGGGTAAATTGTATGTTAATTATATCTCAATGAAGCTGTTAAAAGTCAGTGTCATGAAATAAACTGTAGGAGTACTATTCTGTCAGGAATTGTGAAGGGTCTGAGATTGCTCCCTACTTGGAACCTAACAAGTTACGCTGCAATAGTTCATGGATGCTGGCAGAAAAGACAAGACTTTTTAATCAGAGGCAACAGACAATTTATTACTCACAGCAATAGTCTTGGCTTCCCTAGGCCCCAGTTCCCACAGGGTGATAAGAAGAGGACAAGGTAATGCCTTCACATACACAGTACTGTTACAGGTGAGAAACTGAGTGTTTAGGGAATCCACATATTTTATAATGGACAGTAAGCTTGCTTGACCTTTGCTCTGAAGCTTTATCTTTATTGTACTGTACAGTAAACAAACCTGGCTTTTCCCCCAAAAGGAGATACTATCTCTGTTTTCCTAGTTGTTCACTATACAAATATCCCTGAAAAGATAGTCTGGAACAAAGAGATAGTTCTTCTCTCAAGATGTTCAGAGACAAAACACATGCACGTAAAATTTTCTTCCAACACATTCTAAATTTTTAAAAATTTAAGAAAATAAATGTAGTACATAAACAGCTATGAAAGACTTTTTAGGACTATTAAGGACATCTGAATATGACTTGGATATTAGATTATATTTTAAAATCATTGTTACTTGTTAAGTAGCGTAATAATATATTTACATAGTATAGTGTTCTTTTTGATGAGACATGATGCATGCTGAGGTATTTAGGCATATAATGTGTTATGACGTCTGCAAATTACTTCTAAATAGCATAGCAAAAAAAGTGTACACACACATAAATACAGAATCACTAAACACACATGCACACACAGACACTGGAGAGTAAGAGACATAAAAATATAAAGCAAAAGTGGCAAAATGCTAACAAGTGTTGAATCTAGAAGGAAAATAAAGTGGTATTCATTATATCTTTCAATTTTTAAAAAAATATTGTTACTAAAAAGTTAGGTGGATAAATAGATTGACAAAAATACCTAAAAGACGAATATCCTCAGACTGCAAAAAGAAGACAAATTGAAATATGTATGCTCTTCATCAGAGACATCTAAGATATAAGGTTACATGAAAAGGTTCAAATGAAAGATGAAAAATTTCTATCATATCAATAATAAACAAAGAAAATTGGTATAGCTATGTTAATTTCAGACAAAATAGACTTTAAGGCAAAAAGCATTATGAAAGATAATAGAGGGTTGCTTCAGAATGATAAAAAGTTGGGTAGATTTTTATGCACCAAAAAGTTCCTAAAATGTATAGTTAAAAGCATCAGATCTACAGGGAGAAAGAGACAAATCCATAATCATAGTTGCAATATTTAAACAGATTGCTGATTATTAATAGAACACATAAACAAAATAACCTGTAAAGATGTTGAAAGATTTGAAGATGATTAAAAACTTCTAATAAATATATGCAAAACTGTACTCATCAAATGAAGAACATATTACTATCAGGCACACCCTGCATATTTATAAAAACTGAGCATACACTGGGATTTGAGGTTAGTCTAAGCAAATCTCAAAGGATAGAATTCACACACAACATGATCTCTGACCACAATGCAATTAATCTAGAAAAAGTAATTTAAATCTAACCAAGCTCTTCCAGAATACAGAAGGGGAATAAAGTTAACAACCTTGATACCAAATCTAAATAGGACTGAGTGTGAAAGGAAAATCAGAGGTCAATCTTACCAATGAACACAGATACAAAAATCCTAAATAAAATATGATAAAGTTGGAGTTAACATAGGCCCTACCCATTGTTGAAAGGAAAGAAAGAGTTTAGAAAAGAAGAAACAAAAACATCATTCACAGATAATATGATTACATAGACAGAAAATGCAAGAGAATATACAAAAAAATTAGAATTCATAAAGTGTATCAAAGTTGCTGGGTATAAATTCTGTAAATTAAAATAAATTAGGGGGATGCAGGGTAGAAGTGGTCAAGGGGGAAGAGGGGGACATCTGTAATACTTTCAACAATAAAGATAAATTTTAAAAATAAATTATATTTTTATATGCCATCAACAAAATCAGAAAATATAAAAGAGACCACTTACGGTGGTGTCCCCAGTGTATTCTCCCAGGGAAAAATGTAAGGGAACTAAATATGTTGGAGTTTTTGGGGAGGAAAAAAAAAGAGTATAAGAAATCCATTATAAGAATGTAAGAAATAGAATTAGAGATTTTGTGGAAAAGTTCCACACAAAAAAGAAATATAATCATAGACTTTTACCCAGTTCTACAATAAGCAACGTATTATGTTCATAATAGTCACATATTCAAAATAATGTAGACATTGCTTATTGATTTAATTGAAAACAGCGTGAAATATTGAGAGGAGATGGAAGATGAGAGATAAGGGTGGTAGTAGAAAGAGTGCCTCATCCGTCATACACACAAAGTAAGTAGATAATGTATTAATAAAGCAAAAATTATTTACAAGTTTTTGTTCTTAAAGAACTGATTGAGTAAGTCAAAAAGGATGAGAAGAGAAATTGATTTTTTTTACTATTAATTGTACTTTTAAAACCATATGCACACAATATAATACTATGCTACATTATCATACAATTTCTATTCCCATGATTCTCATAAACTCTAAAAGATATTAATTTAACTTTAAGATTTCAAAACAGAAGTCATCTTTGATCTGGCTATTCTCAACCCAAAACCTCCATCTGTGGTGTGGGGTGAGCAAGGATGGAGTCACCATTGTTTAAAAGTCCAAAGCTAAACATTTTATGTAACATTTGTTATACCCCTTTATTTGATATTCTCTTGAAAATCATAAAAAGATCTTGCTATTTCTTCCTAATAAATGCTATAAATCAAAGAATGTTAGCAAACTTGAAAGAGGTCTTAGAAATGGCCTAATCTACACCCTTTATTTTATTTTATTTTATTTTATTTTATTTTATTTTATTTTATTTTATTTTATTTTATTTTATTTATTTTATTTTTTATTTTATTTTATTTTAATTTAATTTTATTTTTTTTTAAATATATCTTTATTGATTTCAGAGAGAGGAAAGGAGAGGAAGAGAGAGAGACAGAAACATCAATGATGAGAGAGTCATTGATCAAGCCTGCAACCAGGCATGTGCCCTGACTGGGAATCGGACCCCAATTGCCTGCATCCTAGGTCAATACTCAACCGCATCCTAGGTCAATACTCAACCGCTGAGCCACGCCTGGCCAGGAACACCCTTCATTTTAATCATGAGGAAATGGAAGGTAGTCAATGACAGAGCCAGAGCTATAATCAGTAGCTTGGCTTTTCCAATATTTCAAACTGACTCCCATTTACTTTCAAATTCTGAGCAAAAGCCAAGGTATTTTGCCAGATTTTCCATGAAAAGGAAACACTTTCTTCTTGCTATCATAAAAAAAGTATTTCTTAAAAAATCAAATTATAGATGAACACATTAATCAGTCTGCAAGCTTTCAACCAAGGCAGCACCTGCCAACCTTCTTCAAACCCAGAACCAAAAATCTGAGGAGACTCATTAAAATATGACTGTAACAAGTAATTCACCACTACTAACATAGTTAATGATTTTTCTTGATTAAAAACATTACCATTTTTAAGATAACTAGAGAATAAAAATACACTCATTTAGTTTTAAAAATCCTCATTTTTGTTTTCCAATGGGAATGGGAGAAGTAGTATGAGGCCTAAGAAAGGTTACCAGGCAGAAATATGCCAGAATTTTAAGGGTGCTCATAAACTAATGCTCATCAATTTAAATCAAAAGATTCAAAGACATCAGTTTTCAGACAATGGAGCTATTCTGGCATCTAATCTGGACAAATTACCCAAAACTTCATTACCAGAAGTACTTTAACCTTAAAAATCACAGATAAATTAATCAACATAGCCATAGTGATTTTACATTTAAGATGGGAAAGCTATGCCTATTGGGGGTAAATCTTTTATTTCCAAACACTTTGGGCTACCATTTGAAAATATGTGAAATGGGTAGGTTTTACTAGATGCTTTTAATGGCATTCTTATAAATGGGATTATTACATTAGAAAATTACCCTATATCAGAACAGCATTGGTTAAGAGTAGACTCTATAATTGACAGATAGGAAAGAAACCAAGTGTTAACAACTTCAATCAGAGCAACTTCACCCCCAATTTTAGGCCAGTAACCATAAATTCAATTTGACAAGTTTATATTGAGCCTGCCTCTGTACAAATTAATAAGGGATGTATGAAGATTATTAAACATCTTATCTCCCCAAAAGATTTTATTACCTTAAAAGGGGAATTAGAAAACTAGGAAAATTAGTATTTATTAGACAGAATAAGATAAATAACTTATGATGAATGTAAACAAAGTATTATAAACATTCAAAAGAGAAAATAATGCTTAGAAAACTGGTAGTTAGGAGGGTAGTAAAGGGTGAAGGGGGACAAATATATGGTGAGGGAAGATTATTTGACTTTGGGTGGTGGGCACACATTTCAATATACAGATCATATATAATAGAAATGTACACTTGAAACTTATAAAATCTTATTAACTAATATCAGCCCAAAAATTTAATTTAAAAAAGAAAAAGAGCCCGGCCAGGCATGGCTCAGCAGTTGAGCATCGACCTAGGATCCAGGCGATCAGGGTTTGATTCCTGGTCAGGGCACGTGCTCAGGTTGCGGGTTCGATCCCCTGTCAGGGGCATGCTGGAAGCAGCCGATCAATGACTCTCTCATCATTGATGTTTCTCTCTCTCTCACTCTCTCCCCCTCTCCTTTCTTCTCTCTGAAATCAATAAAGATATATTTTTTTAAAAAAGAAAAAACTAGTAACATACAAAGTTTATTTTTTCACATGCTTCTCTAATAATGTTTTACTTAACAAGAATTCCCAAAGCTTTTAAATGGAACAAGCAATATTTGAAGAAAATAAGTATATATAAGCATGTTCATGATCTAACTTTGAAAATAAACACAAGGATCACAGAATAGCAAAATTAGAAGCTTTCCAGTACTCAGGTCTACATGATCTATAATATTCTCCTTAAACATTTCTAGCCATTCAGCCCCACCTAGTTAAAACCTCCAATGACGATGACTTCATGAAGTCAGCCCATTGTAGCAAGGTTTAAAACACTTCTGCAGTAAGAGAGTTAGCCTGCTTAAGCCCCTTTCAATAATGGGAACTCGAGCAAGTGACAGATTAAAATCATCGTAAAAGCAGATCAACCCAATGAATCACTTAAAATTGTTTCTTAAAAGCTATAATATAAGCATCAGAAGAAACACTGATTTTCTCTATTCAAACTGAAAGAAGTTATTTTACTTTTGGGACAGGGGGAGATGAGTGGTGTTTATAAATAAATTGTTTCTGCTGTAATGATTATTATTCATTTTTAATATGAAATCTTGGTAAGAAAATCTGGTGATCAGCAGTAAAATGAAACGCACATTCTCAAGTGATACTATCATATCTAACATGTCACTAAGGGATTATGTGTGTGGGATAGATGTATTTAAGCTTTGAGGGTGAAAGGGTAGCAAAATAAAAATGATAACCAACATTTGTATAGCTCTTTACAATATATAAATGCTATGACATATATCATATTTGGCCTTCTCAGTAATAATGCTGTGATGTCTGCAAGTATGCTTATCTATATTTTTGGATGTAGAAATTGAGGTTTAGACAGCTTAAATGCCGTGATTTAGGATTACATAGTAAACTTGTAATTGAACTCAGATTTTTTTGTCTTTTACCTCCAAATGCATGCCACATTCCTTCAGCAACTAACTCTGGAAGGAAGTATCCAAAACTTCCAACTAAAAATTAGTGGTATAGAATAATGGGATGATAAACATTAGTAACACAATAAAATCACTGGATTTATTTTTATAATTTATTTCTAGATATTATAAAAACTTCCAACATCATTTAAAATAATTAACTTTCACATAAATGAGCTAACCAAAGTTATGGCTCCACTGAGAAAAGAAAATTGAGAACATAAACCTTAATTTGGTGGCAATGAAATTTATTTTTTTTTAATCCTTGCCGGAGGACATGTTTTTATTGATTTTAGAGAGAGAGGAAGGGAGAGCAAGAGACAGAGAGAGAGAGAGGGAAACATTGATTTGTTGTCTGCTGTATGCACCCCAAGCAGCAGCGAATGAACTCACAACCTGGGTATGTGCCCCGACCTGAAATTGAACCCAAGACCCTTTGGTGCATGGGACCACGCCCCAAACAACTGAACCACACTGGCCAGGGCAAAATGAGACTTTAAAGGGCTGGCTGCACTGCAGCCTTCCATTCTCCCAGGCCTGTACAGACATATCCTGAGTTGCAACATCTTTCTTAGGATTGCAGTAAAGTAGTTCTATAAATGTAAAAGGATTAGCACAAGTTGAACTTATCTATAGTTATTTGTTTTAACTTGGCCTTGGAAAAGTACTAACACCACAGATAAAAGAAACAAATGAAAAGACCACAGTACCATGATAATAAGAATAAAAACTTCAGAAATATGCTGAGCATAAATATGTCTGGAATTCTTCCTATGAAGCAGTCAAAACCTGTATTCTAAATGCATTTAAGACTCAGTCCAACTCCAGGGCTCTATGCCAGTGTAAAAATGTACAAACATGCCCTAAGCCTCCTTGTTGCCTACTGGCAGGAAGGTAAAAAGAAGAAATTGCTTTATGCTTTTACACTGAGTAGACCAACATTTCCTGTGTATTTCTAACAGAATTATTTGCTGATCATTTCAGAAGCTGGTATTCATGGTAGGAGGAACTAATATGATCTTGATTTCACAGGCAGCAAAGAAGGAAACCTTCTTACCACTTTGAGTAAGGCAAGTGTTTTGCATGAAAGCCTCTATGGTATTTTTCCATCACAGGCAGAAATCAGGAAAACCTTAGTTTAGTACAATCACAAAAAGCAGGAGTGCTTCAGTTCTGGCTGTTTCACTTATAATCAACAAGAAATAAAAACAATGCCTTCTTAATAATGTGCTTAATTATAGGACACTTATTACATAAACTCACATATCAAAGTTGGGAAATTGTATACCACCCACTACCACAGCCTCTCCCAAATCACAAGAAGTACAGCTCCATGCAATAGGCTGGTAATTGTCAAGTCAATATTTAGAAAACTTAAAACTTCCTCTAATATTAAAGTTGACAGTACTTTTTCAACATTTGTCTCTCAAATAGAACATTATTTCCAAAGCAGCTTTAATTTCTATACTACTCAAAATCTAGTATCACTTTATGTTCTTGTCATGACAAAAATCTGTCCATTACTTAACCCTATTGTAGAGAAACTGGTGGAAGTATAGGAGAGAAAGAGGTGATTTGAAAAGCAGATCTGGGAGATGAAGATGGAAAATCCTTTCAAGCAGAAAGAGTCATGGTATACCTTACATACATAGAGTCAATCAGTGAGCCTTTATTTTAATAAAAATAGCAACAACCTGGCAATTTGCTATTTAATCAAGTTTGTTAACATGGCATTATACCAGATTTTTAATTTTTTTTTTATTGATTTGAGAGAGAGAGAGAGAGAGAGAGAGAGAGAGAGAGAGAAACATTGATTTTTGTTGTTCCACTTATTTATGCATTCATTGGTTGATTCTTGTAGGTGCCTTGACTGAGGATCAAACCCACAACCTTGGCGTATGGGAACGATGCTCTAACTAACTGAGCTACCCAGCCAGGGCCTATACCTGATTTCTATCGCCAGTCCATTTCTAATGAATGAATACTAGAATGCCAGGTGATAAGAGCCATACATAAACTCGCAAAACAATTTTAGAAATCAAAGTCTACCTGGCTAGTCATCTACAAACATAATTCAGTGCAACAATGAATTGGAAACAAAAGAATGAAATAAATACTGCATACCAGAAAATCATAAAAGGAAATTCAAGTGGTACATCTGGTAGAACAAGAGGTACACATGTGAGTAAACAAAATCAGAATAGAATATACACTACCTTCACTTGTGGCTAGATTTTAAAAAATGGAATGTCTCTTTATTCTTGAGGGAATAATGACCGTATTCCTAAACTCTGCAATATGTAGGCACATCAAGATATGGGTTGTAGCCTTAGCTAGTTTGGCTCAGTGGTTAGAGCGTTGATCCATGGACTGAAGGGTCCCAGGTTTGATTCTGGCCAAGGGCACGTACCTCAGTTACAGGCTCGACCCCCAGCCCTGGTGAGGGTGCATCTGGGAGGCAACCAATCAATGTTTTTCTCTCACATCAATGTTTCTCTCTACCCCCCCTCCCTTCCACTCTCTCTGAAAGGCAATGGAAAAAATATCCTAGGGTGAGGATTTAAAAAAATAAAAGAGATAGAGATGGGTTGTATATAATTTAAGTCCATAAACATTCATTGCATGCTTTACTATCCCAAAAAACAATGAGAACTGCTTGGGATGGGAAAGGATGGAACAAAGATGAACATAGTACACAGAACCTGCCTTCACAGACCTGACAATTTATTTGGAGAAATACACAGGCAAATCAATTACTGTAACATAATAAAAAAATAAATATAAAAATGCTATAATGGGACTGTAAAGAAAGTGTTATAAGAGAAAAGATAAAGGATTGATCTAATTAGGAAGAAATTATGACAAAATAAATATCTCCACACTAGAATGTAACTTTCATGAGTAGAGTGACTTTGTTTTGTTCCCCAATGAATCTCAGTATCTGAAACAGTGGTACTACTCAATCATCTTCTTTCTCTTCTACTATCCATTCTAAATTCTTCTCATAATTAGTTATTCACTCTATCGATCTTGGTGTCACAACCCAGAATTGTGACTCAAATATTCATTCCTGAGAGGATTAACCCTTTGGTAATAATACACCTGTAATGCCAGAGATATTCCAGGTGTTCATTTACAGTTTAAATGAGGGTAAAAAAGTACCAGAAGACATCAAGTAGATCCCATGGGTTTCACATTTATTCTTCCCTGATTCTGCTGTGTAAAGGAGGCCAACCTCCTCCTTTTTATTACCATCAATTATCCCTGCCAGGGTAGAAGCTCCAAGACTAACTGCAAGAATGAAAGACTATGGTTCATCCAACTAAACTCTCTCTTCTAAGTTACCCCTCAGGAACACAGGACCATAGGCACCCAAACATGGACAAAGTGTTCCCCAAAACTGTAAGAAGTGTATATGTGCAGTACATTGAAATATGGGGGTTATGGAAATGTGCTACTCAAATCTGCTATGGAGGTCATGGTTGATTTACAGCCCAAGCTGCCACACCTCTAGATCTACCATAATGCTCAGAACAAAGTCATGCTTCACCCAGGCTGCTCCCAGAAAATGACTGAACAGAGCAGGAATATTAGTACAGATTCATTCCTAAAGAATGAGGGACTTCACTAACAGGTAACTTTGGCTCCAGGGCTCTACATTGGCCTGGCCAAAACTCTGTTAGAACTGCACTGTAGTCTGACAGGCTTTCTACTCAGTCCTTCTTGCACCAGCGTCCCTCCCAAGAGCCCCAGAACCAACATACCCAGTGGCCAGCTTCAGACAACATCAGAACAGGATCCAAAAAGCTTCACACGCAGCATATTCAAAGGGATCTCGGTGTGCACCAAATCGTGCTGAGGCAAATTCAGCTTTGTGTGGTCAGCACCCACATAGCAGCTCACACATTGCGGTCGGGGTTCAGACTCACAGTCAGCCAGCCTGAGGTTTGTTCCCACACATGAATGGGCCAATAGCAATCAAGACTCAATTACAACAGGAGGGCCCACATAACACACACAAGGGACATTCCTAAAGCACCCAGCTCAGGTGATCAAGGAGACTGTGCCACTGGATCCCACAATAGGTTTGGCCTATTACATAAGGCCAAACCTCAAAGAGGGGGAGTCATAGCAGATGTATCTAAAACACAGAAAAAGAAACACAAAGAGGCAGCCAATATGGGAAGACATAAAACAGGCCCCAAATAAAAGAATAGGCGAACTCTCCAGAAAAAGAGCTAAATAAAATGGAGGCAAGCAATGTATCAGATGTAGAGTTCAAAGTAATATATATAAAGATGCTTAAGGACCTTAGTGAGAACTGCAACAGCATGAAAAAAGACATAGAAAACATAAAAAAGGACCCTGGCTGGGTAGCTCAGTTGGTTGGAGCATCATCATGTACACCAAAAGGTTGCGGTTTAGATTCTGTTAGGGCATACACCTAGGTTGCAGATTTGATCCTTTGTAGAGGTGTGTGCAGGAGGCAAAAAATCGATGTTTCATTTTCACATCTATGTTTCTAGCTCTCTCTCTTCTTCTGTCTCTAAAATAAAAAACAAAAACATGTCCTTGGGTAAGGACTAAAAAATAAAGAAAATACAAAAGAGGATGAGTCAGAAATAAAGAATACAATATCTAATATCAAGAATACACTGGAAAAAAAACACACAGCAACAGTAGGTTAAATGAAGCAGAGAATCAAATCAGAGATTTGGAAGACCAGGTAGAAAAAAACACCCAATCAGAGCAGCAAAGGAAAAAAATTTAAAATGAATGAGGATAAGTTAAAGGATCTTGTGGGTAACATAGGAATACCAAAAGGTGAGTAGAGAGAGCAAGGGATCGAGAACCTACTTGAAGAAATAATGACCAAAAAGTTCTCTAACCTGGTGAAGGAAATAGACATACAAGTCCAGGAAGCACAGAGAGAGCCAAATAAAATGAACCCAAAAAGACCCATAGTAAGAAACATCATAATTAGCCTGGGCAGCATGATTTGGTGGTTGAGCATCAGCCTATGATCCAGAAGATCACAGTTAGATTCCCAGTCAGGGCACAAGCCCTGGTTTCAGGCTCGATCCCCAGCAGGAGACATGCAGGAGGCAGGCAATCAATGACTCTCTCTCATCATTGATATTTTTATCTCTCTCTCCCTCTGCCTTTCTCTCTCTGAAGTCAATAAAAACATTTAAAAAAATAAAAAAATAAACATAATTAAAATGGCAAAGATTAAAGACAAAAAGAGAATCTTAAAAGCTGCAAGAGAAAAATAGTTACCTACAAGGGAGCTCCCATAAGACTGTCAGGTGATATCTCAACAGAAACACTTCAGGCCAGAAGGTATTGGCATGAAATATTTAAAGTGATGAAAAACAAGGACCTATAACCAAGACAATTTTACCCAGTATAGCTATCTTTTAAAATTGAAGGAGAAATAAAGAGGTGCCCAGACAAGAAAAAGCTAAAGGACTTTTTTACCCTCAAACCAGTATTACAAAAAATGTTAAAGGGCCTGCTTGAGGAAGAAGAAGGAGGAGGAGGAACAGGAGGAGGAACAGAAGGAGGAGGAAGAGAAAAAGAAGAAGAAACAGAGGAACATAATTAAAATAATAAAGTGGCAATAAATAGCTACCAATCAATGATCACTTTAAATGTAAATGGCTTAAATGTTCCAAACAAAAGACATAGCATAGCTGGGTAAAAATGTTAGACCCATATATAAGCCATCTACAAGAGACCCACCTCAGAACGGAAGATACACACAGATTAAAATTAAAGGGATGGAAAAAGATATTTCATGCAAATAGAAAGGAAAAAAACCTGGGGTAGCAATATTTATATATGACAAAATAGACTTTAAAACAAAGGCTATAGTAAGAGACAAAGAAGGACATCACATAATGATAAAGGGAGAAATCCAACAAGAGGATATAACATTTGTATACATTTATGCACCCAACATAAGAGCACCTAAATATTTAAAGCAAACACTGATGGGCATAAAGGGAGAGATTGACAATAATACAGTCATAGCAGGGGATTTAAGACCACACTGGCATCAATAGGTAGATTTTACAGACAGAAAATCAACAAAGAAATGATGGCCTTAGGTGACACAGTAGATCAGATGGATTTAATTTATATCTTTAGAGCATTTCACCCTAAAGCAGCAGAATATACATTCTTCTCAAGTGCACATGTAACATTTTTTGGGATAGGCTACATGTTAGGCCATAAAACAAGTCTCAATAAATTTACAAACATCAAAATCATATCAAGCATCTTCTCTGACCATAATGGTATAAAACTAAAAATCAATCCCAAGAAAAAAACTGAAAAACACACACAGACATAGAAGGTAAATAACATGTTACTAAACAATAAATGGGTTAACAATGAGATCAAGGGGAAAAAATCAAAAGATACCTTGAAATAAATGAAAATGAGAAAACAACAACTCAAAATCTATTAGACACAGTGAAAGCAATCCTAAGAGGGAAATTCATTGAATTACAGGCCTATCTCAAGAATCAAGAAAAATCTCAAATAAATAATCTAACTTTACACTTAAAGGAACTGCATAAAGAACAACAAAGAAAGCCCAAAGTGAGTAGAAGAATGGAAACAATAAAGATCAGAGTAGAAATCAATGAAATAGAGTAAAAAAAAATACAACCCTCGCCGGTGTGGCTAGTTTGGAGTGTCATCCCATACACTGACAGGTCACGGATTTAATTCCAGGTCAGGGCACATACCCCGGTTTCAGATTTGATCCCCGATCAGGGCACGTAAGGAAGGCAACCGATCTATGTTTCTCAACCATGTCAATGTTTCTCACTCTCTCTCTCTCCCTCTCCCTCTCTCCCTTCCTCTCTAAAATCAATGAAAAACATATCCTCACGTGAGGATTAAAAAGAAAACTGATACAGAATATCATTGTAATCAAGAGCTGGTTCTTTGAAAAGACAAGATTGAAGGACCTTTAACCAAACTCATCAAGAAAAAGAGAGGATCCAAATAATCAAAATCATACACGAAAAAGGAGAAGTAACAACTGACACCAAAGAAGTATAAAGGATTGTAAGAAAATATTACAAACAACTGTATGTGAATTAACTTGATAATCTAGAAGAAAGAAATTTCTAGAAACATACAATCTTCCAAAACTGAATCAGGAAAAATCAGAGAATCTGAATAGACAGATTACAACCAGTGAAACTGAAGCAGTGATCAAAAACTCCCAACAAACAAAAATCCTGGACTGGATGGCTTCACAGACAAATTTTACTAAACATTCAAAGAAGAATACCTATCCCCTTCAAACTATTCCAAAAATTTCAAGAGGAGTGAAGACTTCCAAACTCTTTTTCTGTGTGGCCAGCATTACTCTAATTCTAAAACCAGATAAAGACACTTCAAAGAAAGAAAATTATAGGCCAACATCCCTGATGAACATAGATGCTAAAATCCCCAACAAAATATTAGCAATCCAGATCCAACAATACGTTAAAAAGGTTATTCACCATGACTGAGTGGAATTTAATAGGGAAATTCAAGGTTGATACAGTATCTGCAAATCTATAAACATGATACAGCACATAAACAAAATGAAGGATAAAAACAACATGATTATATCAATAGATGCAAAAAAGCATTTTACAAAATCCAGCACTTATTTATGATAAAAACTATCAGTAAAGTAGAATAGAAGGAACATACATCAACATAATAAAGGCCATATGTGAAAAACCCACAGCCAACATTATACTCTATGGGCAAAATGTAGGTATGTGCCCTGACCAGACATCAAACTCTCAACCTTTAGGTGCACAGGGATGACACCCCAACCGACTGAGCCACACTGGCCAGGGCTACATGCACCTTTTAAAAAGTCCTGTATTTTTTGTTCTCTCAATGTTACTTCTAAAACTTATAATCTGTCACATACCTTTGTTAAAGGCCAAATAAGAAGTTAAACAGTTTAGATAACACCTCTAAACTGTTACCCACTTAATTTTACAGGCATCCAATAAAGTATATATGCATTTCTCTCAGTAGATCTTGAGACTTTGAGCATCAAAAGTTATTTCTTGATTGTCCTGGAAAACTGGAGCAATCACAATAGATTACATGTTCTAAAATTTTTACTTTATCTTATCATTGACTACATTAACAAAATTTAGTTGATTAATTCATCTAAGTAGTTCTCTTATTTCCCGTCCCCTTCTCAAACAACTTTAGAAAATCAAGTAAAATTCTTCCACTGTCTCCTGACATTGGGTAGCCTTCCATGCTCTAAATCAAAGGGAACCAAAAAAAATGCATTTTGCTGTGAAGATTTTCATTTTCTTAAACCTTTCAAGGTGAAGAAAAAACAAAACTTGGACATATTTCCAAAGAGCATAAATGGCCCCTTAATTATTTGGCAATTTCCATAGGAACTTGAATGTTACACCTACTCAGACATCATTTAATGGTTTGGTGTTGTGTGTGTGGGGAATCTCATATGTGAACATTGCTAGAATTTTAATTACCATATAGTATTATAGTAATTTTTCAATCTGCCTATAATAGCTTAAACAAAAACATTTCAGGTTTTTCCTTTCTTTTTAATTATAGTGATATTCTCAGTCTAGAAAAAAATGTAAAAATACTAAAAACTGTAGAAAAGCAAAAATATTCCCAAACTCCCAACATCCAAAATTGGACTGCATTAACGTATTAATGTATTTAATACCAGAGTCTGTGAATCTGTCTGTCCCTCGCAGTGTGAGTATGCATGTGTGTGTGCATGTATATATCTAATGTATATAATATGGTTTATCATATAGTTTTATATAGCATAATATTGTATTTAGTGCAATTATATAATAAAAAGCTTCTCACAGCAAAAGAAACCATCAACAAAACTAAAAGGTATCCTGTATGGGAGAACATATTTGCCAATAATGCATCTGATAAAGGGTTAATATACAAAAAATATAAGGAACTCATACAAGTTAAGAAAAGGAAGACAAACAATACAATTTAAAAATGGGCAAAGGAACTAAATAGGTACTTCTCCAAAGTGGACATACAGATGGTCAAGAAACATATGAAAAAATGCTCAAAGTCACTAATCATCAGAGAAATGCAAATTAAAATGACAATGAGATATCACCTCATACCTGTCAGAATGTCTACCATCAACAAATCAACAAACTACAAGTGCTGGTGAGGATGTGGAGAGAAGGAAACCCTAGTTCACCTTTTGTGGGAATGCAGACTGATGCAGCCATTATGGAAAACAGTATGGGGTTTCCTCAAAAAATTAAATATGGAACTGCTATCTGACCCAGTGATCCAACTTCTAAGAATATATCCTAAGAAACCCAAAACACCAATCAGAAAGAATTTATGTACTGCTATGTTCATAGCAGCACAATTTACAGTAGCTAAGATTTGGAAACAACAGCCCAAGTGCCCATCAGTAGATGAGTGGATAAAAAAGCAGTGGTACATTTACACCATGGAATACTATGCAGCTGTAAAAAAGAAGGACCTCTTATCCTTTGGGGCAGCATGGATGGAATTGGAGAGTGTATGCTAAGTGAAATAAGCCAATCAGAGAAAGACAAATATCACATGATCTCACTCATATGTGGAATCTAATGACCAAAATAAGCTGATGAAAAAAATAGATCCAGAGACATAGAAGCATGGAACAGACTGAGGAATCTCAGGGGGGAGGTGGGGATGGGGGAGTGGGTGAAGAGAGATTAATCAAAGAAATTATATGCATATATGCATAACCCATGGATACAGACAATAGTATGGGGAGGGACTGGAAGAGGGGCGGATGCAAGGTAGAGGGGATCAATGGGGAGAAAAGGGGACATCTCTAATACTTTCAACAATAAAGATAAAATTTTAAAAAAGAAAAATAGCATCATAATTAAATTGTTTTGTTGTTTGGTAAAAAGAAATCATTGAGGGGAATATGTTTAACAACCAAAATATCAAAATGTTGAACACTAGTTAATACATTACTGTATATTTATCCAAATGAATATAATGCGAGTGTGAAAACCTTGTTTTTGAATAAGTATTTCATGAAATAGAATACTCGTGATATAATGTTAATTAAATAAGCACAATAAAAAAGTGTATTATAGCACAAGGAAAATCTCTACCTAGATGAATTCATTTTTGAACCTGATAAAACATTTCAGGAAAAAAATAATATGTAGAGATTATTATACTAAGTGAAATAAGCCAGACAGTAAAAGATAAATACCACATGACCTCACTAATATGTGGAATCTAATGAACCAAATAACTGATGAACAAAATGGAACTAGAAGCATGGATACATGAAACTGACTGACAGAGGTCAGAGAGGAAGGGAATTGGGGGGGGGGGGGAGCGGGCTGGAAGAAAGAAGAAGAGATTAGCCAAAGGGCATATATGCATTGCCAATGGACACAAACAACAGTGTGGTGATAGCCTGGGGCTGGGAGGAGGTGAGTAAAGGGAGCGCAGAAATGGGGATATCTGTAAGTGTCAACAATAAAAATATATGGATGTACTCCAATGTCAAGATAGTAAAGATAACAAACAGGAATAGCAAATTTTTATTTGCTATGAATAGCACTGGCAATCATTTACTTCCAAATGGAAATATTAAACATTTTTAAGTGAAAAAATATTATACCAATGCTATAAACACTTTTAGAAAATGCTGGAAGAAAAATCACTCATTTAGAAGGCCTCTATTACATTGATACAAAAACTAAACAAATGAATTGCAAGAAAATATAATGCAGTATTCCCTCCCTTGTTTGCAGTTTTGCTTTCTGCGCTTTCAGTTACCTGAAGTCAAATGCAGTTGGACAATTTTAAATGGAAAATTCCAGAAATAATCAACTCACAGTGTTTAAATTACATGTCATTCTGGGTAGTGTGATGAAAACTCATGTCATCCCACTCTGTCTAGCCTGAGATGTAAATCATATTTGTCCAGCATATCCATAATATATACAGCTACTTGCCTGTTAGACACTTATTGGCTGTCTTGGTTATCAGATCAGCTGTCAAGTTATTGCAGTGCTTGTTTTGAAGTAATCAAGAAACCTTTATTTTATTTAATAATGGCCCCAAAGTGCAACAATATTGATGATGGCAATTTGGATATGCCAAAGAGAAGCCTTAATGTGCTTCTTTTAAGTGAAAATGTGCAAGTTCTAGACTTAATAAGTCATTTTATCATCTCACATCATCACAAGAAGAAGAGTGACTACAATACATTAAGATACTGAGAAAGAGAGAGACCCAGATTCATATAACTTTTATTACAGTATATTGTCATTTTTATTATTTTTTTATTATTGTTGTTAATCTGTTATTTGCCTAATTTATAAAATAAAGTTTATTATAGCTATGTATGTATCAGAAAAATATAGCATGTATAGGATTTGGTATTATCTGTTGTTTCGGGCATCCACTGGGGGCCTTGGAATGTATCCCTCATAAATAAAAGGGTACTACTGTACAAAAAAAATATCCCTTAAACCTGGCAGGGCATGGCTCAGCGGTTGAGCATCAGCCTAGGATCCAGGAGATCGAGGTTTGATTCCTGGTCAGGGCACATGCCCGGGTTGTGAGCTCGATCCCCAGTCGGGGGCATGCAAGAGGCAGCTAATCAATGACTCTCTCATCATTGATATTTCTATCTCTCTCCCTCTCCCTTCCTCTCTCTGAAATCTCTTAAAGATATATTTTAAAAATATATATCCCTCAAGAACACAGATGTAAAAGTATTTAATAAAATATTACCAAATTGACTACAGTGTTTGTGTGTATGTGTGTATAATATTACATCTTGGTCAAATAGTGTTTAATTTCCAAAATGCAAGAGGGTTTCACAATCAAAAATCAATAAACACAATCTTATTCATTAACATATTAAAGAAGTAAAATTACATGGTCATTGGAACAAAATTCAACATCATAATAAAATGGCCTCCAAACAAAAAAATAAAAGAGAATTTCCTCAACATAATTTGCATGTAAAAAAATCCCATAAATCTAACATTATACTTAATAATGAAATATTTAAGAATCCTCTCCCTATGATTGAGGATAGATGTAAGTATCCTTTCATCATTTCTATTCAACATTGTGCCATTCTGCCCAGCCATTGCAATAAGAAAAATAACTAAAAAGGTAAAATGATTGGAAAGGGAAAAATAAAATGATTTTTATTTGAAAATGGAGTGATTGTTAAATGTAGAAGATTCCACGTCATCTTTAAACAACTATGAAATCTAAATAAGTGAATTTTGTAATATCACAGCATAAAAAGCAATTATATAAAAATAAGAATAATACTAAGTCAATTGTTATAAAATAAAAATTTAAATAATACCATTTACAATTACACCTAAAGTCATAAATTACTTAATGAAAGTGCAAGACCCATATGATAAAAATAATAAAATATTGCTTATAAAAATTATAAGGTTCTTAATTAAGTGGAAATATGTGCCAGTTTATATATTGGAGTCTAAATATTGTTATCAATTTTCCCATAATTTGTTGTAGACATGGACAAAGAGGAAGAAAGTTGTAAGAGTTAACTCTACCTGATTTTAAGACTCACTCACTATAATGCTACTTCAACAAAGACAGTGTGATATTAGTGAATGAATAGATCAGTGAAACAAAATGGAGAATCCAAAATTAGACATACTTAAATGAAGTCAAATGTTTTCCAAAAATGGTACCAGAAAATTTTACTGGGAAAAGAAATCTCTCTAATAAATTTTGATGAAACAAGAAGATATTCATATTTTAAAAAGAAATGTCAGTCCCTATCTCATATCATTCAAAAAAAATGATTTCAAGATCAATAATGCCCCTAAATATAAAAGATAAAATTTTAAAGCTCCTAGAAAAAAATTGGAAATATTTTTGTTTCCCTAGTATAAGAAACAATTTGTTAGACAAGATACAGAAAGGACAAAAATAAAAGAAAAAATAATAAATTCGATTTCATCAAAATTAAAAACTTTTGCTCATCAAAACACCATTGTCTAACCACTATTCTGTACACCTGAAACTAATACAAAATAATATTGACTGTAAACTGTAATTGAAAAAAATGTTTAATAATTAAAAAAAGAAAATGAGCCCCACAGGGCAGGCCTCATACCTCTGGACCTTTTGAATGCCTGCAGCTGTACTTCATTCGACTGCCACTTAGTATGGTTTATCAATATGGTCTTGTAATTGTATGTATGTTTTCCACATGAGTTGAAGCTTTCCCCTGCTGCAAGGCTGATGCCCTCACAGAGGCAAAGAAACTGTTAAAAAATAAGTTTCCCACTCAGGGTATACCTTCCACAATCTTCAGTGATTAAGGCAACCACTTCATCTGACAAATTATAGGAGCTTTAACAGAAACCTTGCATGCTTTTTGGAATCATCATTGTCCTTATCATCTTTAATCATCAGACAAGAAAGAGAGAATTACTATAATGGGATCCTCAAACTTGAAATCTCTTAACTTTCTAAAACTACTGGCTCTCCTGGCCTAAGGTATTGTTTTTAGTCCTGCTGACTGTTCATAGTATCTCCTTTGGAAAACAAGCTCATCTCACACAAGATTATTACTGATAAACTCTTGTTCTATCATGTTAGAAGGACCAGCTACTGTAAGTTTTTAATATCTTATGCTCAAGCCTCTCATTAACGAGATGAAGTTTTCCCAAATCCCAATTCAAGAGATCTTGTTGGTCACCACCTAGAGCCTGGTGACTGGATATTCTGGAAGTGTCATCAGAAGAAGACAGCACTTAAGCCCCACTGGAAAAGACCTTGTCAAGTACTTCAGACCACTGACACTGCTACAAAACATGAAGGCTCAAAGTTAAGGAAGACTGCCTGACATCTAGTCACATACATACATTGGAAACCTATAAATGAAATTGCTGAGGAAGAGAAGTATCTCACTTTGATGTATACTGCTTCCACCTAAAATGCTGCATCAAGACTTCATACTTTAACATAAAACTCTTTTTCCTTTTCTTTCTTTTTGCTGGCATTGGCCAGGAAAGATAAAGCCATCATCTGTATCTCCCAGGACACTGCAAGGGGTAGTAAACTTTCAGACTCAGTATTTGTCATAAAAACTCCAGTCTGTCCATTAACTGTGCCACCTTAATGGAAGTAGTTTATGCTCCAAAGAATTTATCTTTGTCTGTGGTGGCTATCATTCTTGGGCCTATACATGCCTATATGTCTGGTGTATAACCAGGAAATGACTCTTGGTTATCCAACTCTACCCCTAACTGTTCACAAAGAAACTGAGGATACTTCATTGGTTGACTCCCCTAAATTTACATTTTCAAGTTAGAAAGGACTAGAACGTTTTTCATGACTTAAAATTTGCATTCTTTGGCATGCAGATACTTCCCTGGTTGAAAGTAAATACAAATGAGGCTATAATCAGGAACCTCTCCTAAGTTCTTGAAAATATTACAGAATCCTCTGTTAATGCAATAGCTACTCAATAAAAAAAAATCCTTAGACTCCCTGGCCAAAGTTGTTCTTGGCAATAGACTAGTCCTTGATTACCTTTTAGTTAAGCAAAGAGGTGTATGTGCTGTGGCCAACACTACCTGCTATACCTGGATTAACACTTCTGAGGAAGTTGAAACTCAGTTACAATGCCTTGAATTTTCATCATATCTCAATCAAACTGAAAGTGTGATTAAAAGGGAGGAATTAGTAAAGACAAAACCACAGGCCCCAAATGGAGTTACTTGTGCTAAAGCCCATGACACCAAACTTAAACTTAATACCTAACTTAATTGCAGCTTCAACCTTCTTCAGGAATATAATCTTAATCAGTCAGTCTGGAATTTTCTGGGAACTATCAATGAAGTAATATGTCACATGGACCCTCTCCATTCTCCCAAAGAAAGTTGAGGTGATCTGCCTGATCAGACACCTGGTGTACCTAAGGGAAGGTAACCTTGTCTGAAACAATACTTTTTCTTATTCTGCTAATAATTTTCTTGTCCCACACAGTTTCTGCCTATAAAAGCCTTCAATATTGTACAGCTTCTTGAAGGACCTCTCATCATGCTAGATGGATAATTGCATGATTTGTGAATCATGCAATCAGGCCAAATAAGTCTTTGTCACTGGTAGACTAATGCCTATTGATATGCACCCTTCTGTTGATCCCTTGTTGTTTCATGTTAGTACTCTATTGAATTTTTCTTCTTTAAGAGTAGAGAAGAAAAAGCAATATAAACCATACATATTGAAAAAAGGAAATAAAAAGGTCTTAATTCATAGATTACATTATTTTTTAATGTAAAAAATCCCAGGGAATCTACAAAACATCTCTTAGAACTAATAAGTGAGTTCACCAAGGTCATAGCATAAAAGAACAACATGTAAAAATCTATTTAAAGTTAATTAATTAATATAAATAAATAAATGGGAAAAAGTAATGGAAAATTCAATTTTATTCCTATATAGTAGCATTGTGAAATTAAAAACTGAAACTAAAATATTTCAGAGATTACAAGGTGGCTGCAGAGCAGGTGGAAACTACACACACTTGCTCCCTGCCCCAAACTGGATTTACAGCTAAATTATAATCAACCTGAATAACCAACTGAAGGCTAGCTGAACTGAAATACAGTAACCAAGGATTTTCAGAAAAAAAACACACAGAGACTGGTAAGAAGGGCGGAGTCACAGAAGTGGCTGGCCCCTGCACCCAAGTGCACGGCCACTGAGAAGCCAGAGGGATATCACAGCTGCAAAATTCCATTCCACCAAGAGCATGAGGTCTCAACCCCATGCAGGGATACCTAACCCAGAGCAACAGAGACAGGAAGAGGAGCTGGCATAGCACCTGGTGGGGGAAATCAATGGGGATTCAGTCCACCTGGGATGTCCATATGCCAAGATCCCAAGGATGAGCACTCCTAATGTTAGGGCACCAGCCTGGGGTGCACTGCCGTGTCTCTGGCTGCTGGCAAGACCATGTTGCCTTACTCGGGTCCTGAAGAGCTGCAACCAGAGCCCTCTTTTGGCAGAGGCTCAGACAATGACTAAAGTGTGACTTGGGAAAGAGAGCTGGTCTCCGTAACTCAGGTGCACAACCAGCACCTTTCCCCATACCTGTTGAATCACTTGGCTGGTCCTGTCCTGCTGAGTTCAGTGGTGCAGGGAGACCAGAGTTCCATGCATAGCTAGGACATTTGGACCATGTCTCCCAGGGAAGCTTTTATGTAGGACCAGACAAGCAGGTGCTGGGGTGTGTGGCTATATTGTGGGGGGAGGGGGGCGAATCCTATCTCCCCTGCAAGCTCAGCCCACACTACCCTGGTAAGGGAGAAAAGTGCCCACCTACCTCCTACAAGCTTGTGGGCACCGACCCCAATAGGAGACTATTCGGATCAGCCCTGACAAGTTCTGGATATCTGGTCTGTGGGGCCCAGTTCTGTGGGGGGAAAGAGAGAGGCTCAGAACTGGGACATTCAAAGTGTGAGACCCTCAGATGCTAATGTCTGGGACCAGGATGAAGTGTTTAGCCCCTACTGTGGGCTGGACTAGCATCAACTCCAATGGGAGACTTTTTTGATCTGTTGCCCTGAGCCCTGGGCAGCTGAGCTTGCTACTGCAGAGGGGATAGCTGGCTGTACCCAATGTGTACCTGCAGCAAAACCCTCTAGGGAAAGAAGAGTTGGAGACTCTGACAGAGACTGAGTGGTTTGGCACTGTAGCAGGGGTCACTTTCCCCTCATTAAGTGCCTGAATGCATGATATCCAAGTAGAGGACTCATTAAGTCTGTCCTCCTCATCCTAGTTGCCCCACCCTACAGAGCTGAAAACCTGTAGAAGAGGCTGTGGTTCACAGCCAACCTGGGTCCCCACTAAAGTTTTTTTCAGAGGGCTCTAGGGGAAGACCAAACAATCTCAGGGGGACATACAGTAGCTGACAGGTAGAGGTGAACCTCAGAGAATGTGGGTCCTTTTACAGATCTGCCCAGCTCTAAACTGGAGGAAGCCAGCCCTTGTACACAGATTGGCCCCTCCTACACACAACCCAAGTCAGTAGACACAGCCACAAATAGTGAACAGTATAGTACTTCCAGACAAATAGCCCAATCTGGTTACACACAATGTATGATATTGATTTGTACCTGAATCCTGCCCGAGTAGACTCAAAACCAAAACAATCAGTAGTGGGCTTCAGACCACATCAGAGTTGGACACAACTAGCCACACAAGTGGCACACCCAAAGGAGGATTCTGGCAGGCACCAGGCACTGGTGAGAACAACTCTGCCTCAAGTGGCAGACCCTGTACAGCATCTCATATATGGTGATTGAGGTTTACCCTTATAGTTGCCCAGACTGAAGTGTTAACTCCACCCACAAAAGGGCCAATAGCATTCAAGACTCAACTACAACAGGAGGGTGTACAAAACCCACAAGAAACATTCCTGGACCATGGAGCTCAGGTGATCTGGAAGATGGTGCCACTGAGCCCAAGGCACATTCATCATAAAGCCATCATAACAAGTTAGGGAATCTTGGCAGATCTGCCTAAAACACAGAGACAAAATGGGGAGACAAAGAAATATGCCCCAAAGGAAAGCACAAGAGAAAGCCCCAGAAAAAAAAAAATTAAATGAAATGGATGCAATGAAAATACTAGATGCAGAGTTAAAAACGATGGTTATAAGTATGCTCAAGGACCTTAGGAGCAGAACGGATGATCTCAGTGAGAACTTAAACAAAAAATAGTGAGCATTAAAAAGGACATAGGAGCCATAAAAAAAGAACCAGTCAGAAATGAAGAATGAGATATTCGAAATGAAGAATACACTAGAAAGACTCAACAGCAGATTACAGGAAGCAGAGGACTGAATCAGTGATTTAGAGGACAAGATAGCAGTAAGCATCAAAGTAGAACATCAAAAAGAAAAGAAAATTAAAAAGAATGAGGAAAGTTTAAGGGATCTCAGGGACAACATCAAGCGTAACAACATCCACAGCATAGAGGTGCAGAAAGAGGAGTGAGCAAGGTACAGAGAAGCTGTTTAGGTACAGAGAAGCTGTTTGAAGAAATAATGACTGAAAACTTCCCTAACCTAGTGAAAGGAAAGTCACACAAGTTCAGGAAGCAGAGAGAGTGGGTTCCAATCAAGATGAACCCAAAGACACCCACAACAAGACACATTATAATTAAAATGTGAAGGTTAAAGACAAAGAGAGGATATTAAAGGCAGCAAGAGAAAGACAGTTTCCTACAAGAAAGTTCCCATATGGCTGTCAGCTGATTTCACAACAGAAATACTTCAAGCCAAAAGGTATTGGCATGAAATATTCAAAGTGATGAAAAGCAAGTACCTGCAACCAAGAATATTCTATCCAGCAAGGCTATCATTTAGAATTGAAAGTGAAATAAAGTGCTTCCTAGAGAAAAAAGGGCTAAAGGAGTTCATTTCCAGCAAATAAGTATTGCATGAAATGTTAAAGGGCCTGCTTTAAGAAAAAGAAGAAATATATATAGAGAGAGGAATATAGGTATAAAGAAAAAATGGCAATAAATAATTACATATCAATAATAAGCTTAAATGTAAACAGATTAAATTCTCCAATCAAAAGACATAAAGTAGCTGAATGGATAACAAAACATGACCCATATATATGCTTTCTACAAGAGACTCAGCTCAGAACAAAAGATTCACACAGGCAGAAAGTGAAGGGGTGAAAAAAAATATTTAATGAAAATGGAAACAAAAAAAAGGATATGGTAGCAATCCTTATAAATGACAAAATAGACCTTAAAACAAAGGCCATAACAAAAGACAAAGATGGTGACTACATAACAGTAAAGAAATTGATCCCACAGGGGATATAACCATTGTAAACATATATGCACCCAACATAGGAGCACCTAAACATATTTTTAAAAATCTTAGTGAAAGTAAAGGGAGAGATCAACAGCAATACAGTCAGAGTAGGGGATTTTAACACCCCACTGTCATCAATGGATACATTTTTGATACCAAAAAAATTGACAAGGTAACAGTGACCCTAAATGACATACTTGATTGGATACATTTAATTGATACTTACAGAACATTTTATACCAAAGCAGCAGAATATACATTCTTTTCAAGTGCACACAGAACATGGGTGCCTAGACCACTCACTGGGGAAAGAATTGTCTCTTCAAAAAACAGTCCTGGAACAACTGGATATCCATATGCAAAAGAATGAAGTTGGACCTCTACCTCATGTCATTTAGAAAAACTAATTCAAAATGGATCAATGACCTAAATATAAAACCTTAAAACCATAAAACTCCTGTAAGAAAACATAGGAATAAACGTTCATGACCTTGGATTTGGCAATGTAGCCTTGGATTATGACACCAAAAGTATGAGCAACAAAATGAAACAAAAAAGAGAGATTTGACTTCATGAAAATTAAAATATTTTGTACATAGAAAGATATTATAAAGAAAGTGAAGATAGTCTACAGAATGGGAGAAAATATTTGTAAATCATGTATCTGTCTATTATTCAGAATATATATAGAACACATAAAACTAAAGAACAAAAAGACAAACAGTTCCAGGTAAAAAAAAATTGGCAAAGGCTTTGAATAGACGTTCTTCCAAAATTGCACAAATGGTGAACAACTACATGGAAAGATGAATGTAAATCCATGATGGCAGCAGAGTCAGTGGAAGCTACATTCACTTCCTGCCAGGACCAAACTGGGGTTACAACTAAAATATAGAACAATCAACCTGAATAACCAAGTCAAGACTAGCTGAACAGAAGTTTTACAACCAAAATTTTCAGAAGAAGCCACACTGAAACTGGTAGGAAGTACGGAGACATGAAAAGAGCTGGCCCAGATCCTACAAGCGGAGACTGAGCTATCTCAGCTGCAAGGGTTTTCCCCAAGGAGTAAGGTGTCTCGACCACACCCTGGGATCCCCAGCCCACAGCAACAGATCTGGGAAGAGGGGTCCACCTAACATGGCTTGAAAATCAACAGGGATTCTGTCCTCCTAAGAGAGACAGGAGTCTATTAGAAATCCAGGTAACCTCTTAAAGGGACAATGCACAAAATATCATTCAAAGTCACTCACCCTGTCATCAGGCAGAGGGAGGACAAGTAGACTAGAATCATGTAAGGAGAGACTAAGGTTTATGGCTCCAGGGAGAGAGCTGAAGGGACAACTGCCAGGGTCTCTGTGCTGAGTCCCTCTCCTGCACTGCAGACACCAGCTTACTTGTGTACAACACTCCCCTATATAAAGCAACAGCCTGGGGTAATACAATACCCCCATCTTCCAGAACCCCTGTCACCTTACCCTGTGGAGCTCACACCCTGAAGAGTAGTCAGCTTCCTGGACCTGAGGTATAGAAGTCTGGGAAGACTAAAGACTGGTAATGACTTGTGTGGCTCTGGGATGGGCATCATTCCCCCACCATCACACGATCTTGACAAGTGCCTACCCCTCACAGGAGATCCATTACCTTCACCCACCAAACTCCTGGTGGACCTGCCCTGTGGAACTCAGGTTCTCCAGGGGGTCAGGGAAGAATCCAGGTAACACTGAGTTGTGTGGCTCTGGGGTGGAGGCCATTCCCTCCAAATTCCCATGAGCCTGACCAGCACCTCTACCTCACAGGAAAGCCACAAACTCAACAACTCAATACTCCAGATTCAAAGAAGCCCCATCCTGCTAAGCTTAGGTTTTCCAGGATCTCCAAGCAGAATCCAGGACAGACTTACTTGTGTGGTTCTAGGACAGGGGCCATTTTTTCCATCAGTGCAGAACCTGTGAAGAGCCCTCCTTTCACACAGCCAAATCTTGTTCTGTTTGGACATGATAAATTCTGCTAACCTCACCCTGACAACTCCCTGAGACCCTGCCTCATTACAAAGGTCTGTGACCACAAAGCTGATGGTAACTAGAGTTGGTGTACCCTGGACTTTTGTTGAGTGGCCTGAGACTGAGCACTGGCACCGAGTTTGAACCTCTATCAATCTGCTGAACACAACTCACCCCTACTTGGTGACTCACTGAGAAACTTCCTCTTGCAACTCGAGTACTACTAGAGGCTCTTTCAGTGACTGAGCCTAACAGGCAGCTAATAGTTGGAAGCAGATCTTGGGGTGTGTTAGGCCTTTTGGTGACCTGCCCCTGGGCTTAGTGTTGGTGGAATGAGGCCTTGGTGCACAGCTTGGTCCTTCCCACACACATCCAGGCCTAGCAGAGGCAACCACAAACTGTGGATTGCTTTGTAGCTCCAAACGGGTTGCCCACGGCCAGTCACAGGCAATGTCAGATATTGACCTATACCAGAGTCCCTCCCAAGGGTCCCAGAACCAACACACCCAGTGGCAAGTTTCAGAAAACATCAGAGAAGGATCCAGGCAGCTTCACAAGTGGCATATCCAAGGGGACATCTCAGCAGGCACCAAAGCCGGAAGAGGTTAATTCCATCTTGTATGGTAAGCACCAGCACAGTCTCTCATATGTTATGGTCAAGGTCTATCCTCACAGTCATCCAGCCTGAGAGTCAACACCACTCAAGAACTAGCCAATAGCAAGCTAGCCTCAATTGTAACAGGAAGTCTCACATAAACCACACAAGGGACATTCCTGAAGCACCCAACACAGGTGATCAAGAAGCTTGTGCCACAGGACACCTACTACATAAGGAAACCCTTCCATGAGTGAGAATCCAAGCAGATCTACTTAATACACAGAAACAAACACAAAGAAGCAGCCAAAATGGGGAGAGAAAAAAAAAATTCCCCAAATGAAAGAACAGGAGAAAATTCCAGAAAAAGAGTTAAATGAAATCGAGGCAAGCAATTTACCACATATAAAGTTCAAAAATAGGGTTATAAGAATACTCAAGAATCATAGTGAGAAATCAGAACTATGGAAAAGGAAATGGAAACTATAAGAAATTACCACATGGACATGAATATAATATCTGAAGTAAAGAATACACTAGAAGAGATAAACAGTATGTTAGATGAAGCAGAGGATTGAAACAGTGATTTGGAAGACAAGGTAGCAGAAAATACATAATCAGAGCAGAAAAAAAAAGAATTAAAAAAAATAGGGATTATTTAAGGGACATTTGGACAACATGAAGCATAACAACAACCACAACATAGGGGTATGAGAAGGAGAAAAGAGATAGCAAGGGACTGGAACCTATTTGAAGAAATAATAACTGAAAACATCCTTAACCTGGTGAAGCAAAAAGACACATAAATCCAGGAAGCACAGAGAGTCCCAAACAAAATGAAACCAAAGACACCCATAATAATACACATCAGAATTGAAATGGCAAAGTTTAAAAAGAAAGAAAGAATCTTAAAAGCAACAAGAGGAAGACAGTTATCTGAAAAGAATTTCCCATGAGACTGTCAGCTGATTTCTCAAGAGAAATATTTCAGGCCAGAATGAAATATTAAAAGTGATGAAAAGCAAAGACCTGAAACCTAGAGGTCTAACTACATTACCCTGAAGGTTATAATTTAAAACTAAAGGGGATATATAAGAGCTGCCAGACAAGAAAAAGCTAAAGGAGTTCATTACCACCGAACCAGTATTACAAGAAATGTTAAAGGGTCTTCTTTAAGAATAAGAAAGAAAAAAAAAGAGAGAGAAATATATTTATAAAAAATAAAATGGCAATAAATGCATACCTATCAATAATGACTTTAAATGTAAATGGCTTAAATGTGCCAATTTAAAAACATAGCCTAGCTGAATGCATACGAAAACAAGACCCATATATACGCTGTCTACAAGAGACCCTCCTCAGAATGAAAGATACACAAAGACTAAAAGTAAAGGGATGAAAAAAGTTATTTCATGCAAATAGAGATGAAATAAAAGCTGGGGTAGCAATACTTCTATCAGATGAAATAGACTTTAAAACAAAGGCTATAATAAGGGAAAAAGAAGAAAGCTACATAGTAATAAAAGGATCAATCCAATAAAAAGATATAACCCTTATAAACATTTATGCACCCAACATAAGAGAACCCAAATACAGGGTGTCCCCCAAAAGTGTATAACCGCTTTGAATAATTATAAAGGCAGTATTTATTAAAATACATTTCTTTTTCAAAATGTAATGGAAATCAGCTGTTAAAGTATGTATACATTTTTTTGGACACCCTGTATATAAAACAAATCTTTTTTTTTTTTTTTTAATATATCTTTATTGATTTCAGAGAGAGGAAAGAAGAGGGAGAGAGAGAGAGAAAAACATCAATGATGAGAGAGTCATTGATCGAGCCCGCAACCCGGGCATGTGCCCTGACCGGGAATTGAACCCCGATCGCCTGGATCCCAGGTCAACACTCAACCACTGAGCCATGCCCGGCTGGGCTATGAAACAAATCTTGATGCACATAAAGGGAGAGATCAACAGTAATATAGTCATGGTAGAGGATTTTAACACCCCACTGACATCAATGAATAGATCATCCAGAGAGATAATCAACAAGAAAACAACAGACTTACATGACACACTAGATCTGATGGATATAATTTATATCACCAGAGCAATTCACCCCAAAGCAGCAGAATATACAGTATTTTCAAGTGTCATTGGAACATTATCTATGATACACCACTTGTTGGGACACAAAACAAGTCTCAATAATTAAGAAGATTGCCTGGCTGGGCGTGGCTCAGCAATTGAGCATCGACCTAGGATCCAAACAATTGGGGTTCGATTCCCAGTCAGGGCACATGCCCCAGTTGCGGGCCCGATCCGCAGTTGGGGGCATGCATGACTCTCTCATCATTGATGTTTCTCTCTCTCTCTCCATTCCTCTCTCTGAAGTCAATAAAGATATACAAAAAATAATTAAGAAGATTGAAATCATATCAAGCATCTTCTCTGACCATCATGGTATGAAATTAGAAATGAATCATAAAAAAAAATAAAAAACATAAAAACACATGGAGGCTAAATAACATGTTACTAAGTAATGAATGGGTTAACAGTGAGATAAAGGAAGAAATCAAAATATACCTTGAAACAAATGACCATGAGAACACAAAGTCTTAAGTCAATTGGACATATCAAAAGCAGTCCTAAGAGGGAAATTCATAGCATTACAGGCCTACCTCAAGAAACAAGAAAAATCTCAATCTAACCTAATTCTTAAAGAAACTAAAAAAAACATAAACAAACGAAGTCCAAGGTGAGTAGAAGAAAGAAAATAACAAAGATCAGAGAAGACTTAAACCAAATAGAGTCTAAAAAATAATAAAAATGACCAATGAAATCTAGAGCTGGTTCTTGTAAAAATAAACAAGATTGGCAAACTTTTACCTCTAGAGTCATCAAAAAAGAGAGAGATCCAAATAAATAAATATAGAAATGAAACAAAGTAACAACTGACATTACAGAAATGCAAAGAATTATGAGAAAATATTATGAACAACTATATTCAACAAATTAAACAATTTGGCAAAAACTAAATAACTTCTGAGAAACATAAAATCTTCTAAAACTGAATCAGGAAGAAAACTTGAACAGATTGATTACAACTAATGAAACTGAAGCAGTAATAAAAAAAAAAAACTCCCATAAAACAAAAGTCTTGGACTGGGTTGCTTCACAGGGAATTTTAGCAAATATTCAAAGAAGAACTAACACCTATCTTTCTCAAATTATTGCAAAAAATTCAAGAGGTAAGGATACTCCCAAGCTCATTTTAGAGGGCCAGCATTATCCTCATTCCAAAAGCAGATAAAGACATTACAAAGAAAGAAAATTGAAGCCTATATCCCTCATGACAATAGATGCTAAAATCTTCAACAAGCCTGGCCAGGCATGGCTCAGTGGTTGAGAATCAACCTAGGATCCAGGAGGTCGAGGTTCGATTCCCAGTCAGGGCACATGCCTGGGTTGTGGGCTCAATCCCCAGTCAGGGGCGTGCAGGAGGCAGCCGATTAATGACTCTCTCATCACTGATGTTTCTATCTTTCTCTCTCCCTCTCCCTTGCTCTCTCTGAAATCAATAAAATATTTTTAAAAATCTTCAAAAAAATTTTTAGCAAACCAAATTGAGAAATACATTAAAAAGATCATATACCATGATCAAGTGAGATTTATTTTGGGGATGCAAGTTGGTACAATATTCACAATTCAATAAAAGTGAAATACCACATAAACAAAATGAAGGACAGAAATCATATATCACATCAATACATGAAAAAAACTGACAAAATCCAGTTTTTGTTTAAAATAAAAGCTCTCAGCAAAGTGGAAACAGAGAGAAAATATCTCAACATAATAAAGACCATACATAACAAACCCACAGCTAACATCATACTCAGTGGGCAAAAACTAAAAGCATTTTCCTTAAGATCAGTAGCAAGACAGGGATGACTGCTTTCACCAATCTTACTCAAGTAGTACTGGAAGTCCTAGCCACAGCAATCAGACAAAAAGAAGAAACAAAGGGCATCCAAATTGAAAAAGGAAAACTGTCATTATTTGCAGATGACATGATACTGTATGTAGATAAACCTAAAGAGTCCACCAAGAAACTACTGGAAGTGATAAATAAATTCAGTAATGTAGCAGGATACAAGATAAATATCCAAAATCAGTGGCATTTTAAAAATGTTTTTTATTGATTTTTTAGGGAGAGGGATAAAGAGATAGAAACATTGATGAGAGAGAAACATCATCAATCGGCTGCCTCCTGCATGCCCCCTATTGAGGATGGAGCCCACAACCCAGGCATGTGCCCTGACTGGGAATCGAACCATGACCGCCTGGTTCATAGGCTGACGCTCAACCACTGAGCCATGCCAGCCGGACATCAGTTGCATTTTCATACAGTAATAATTAACTATCAGAAAAGGAAACTAAGAAAACAATCCCATTTACAACTGCATCGAAAAAATACAATATCTAGAAATGAATTTAACCAACGATGTAAATAATCTATATTCAGAAAATTATAAGACACTGAAGAAAGAAACTGAAGAACATACAAATAAATGGAAGCATATACTGTGCTTATGGATGGGAAGAGTTAACATTATTAAAATATGTGTAGCACCCAAAGAAATCTATAGATTAACCACAAATCCTATCAAAATACCAATGATATATTTCACAGAACTAGAACAAATAATCTGAAAATTTGTATAGAGCCACAAAAGACCACAAATAGCCATAGCCATCTTGAGAAAGAAGAACGAAGTTGGAGGAAACACCCTACCTAACATCAAAGTATACTAGAAGGCCATAGTAATAAAATAAAAAAAGCATAGTGCTGGCATAAAAACAGGCATATAGATCAATGGAACAGAATAAAGAGCCCAGAAATAAATCCATGCATATATGGTCAATTACTATTTTACAAAGGAGGCAAGAGCATACAATGGGGTAAAGACGGTCTCTTCAATAAATGATGCTGGGAAAACAGAAGATACAGGTGCAAAAAAAATGAAACTAGACCACATTCTTACATCATATCCAAGAATAAATTTAAAATGAGTTAAAGACTTAAAGGTAAGATGATACCATAAAAATCCCAGAAGAAAACATAGGTAGTAAGATCTTACACATTTCCCTTAGTGATATATATTTTTTATAAGTCTCCTTGGGTAAGGGAAACAAAAGAAAAAAAACAGATGGGAATACATCAAACTAAAAAGTTTTTGCACAACAAAGGAAACTGCCAACAAAATGAAAAAACTACTCACTGAATGGGAGAATATATTCAGCAATGATACATCTGATAAAGGGGTAATACCCAAAATTTACATAGAACTCATACAACTCAACACCAAAAAACAATCCAATAAAATAATGGGCAAAGGGCCTAAATAGACAGTTCTCCAAAGAGGACATACAGATGGCCAATAGACATATGAAAAGATGTTCCAAGTCACCAATCACCAGAGAGATGCAAATTAAAACCACAATGAGCTATCACCTCATCCCTATCATAATGGCTATCATCAATAAATCAACAAGCAACAAATGTTAGCAAGGATGTGGAGAAAGGGAAACCCTCGTGAATTGTTGGTGGGAAGGCTGATTGGTGTGGCCACTGTGAAAAAGAGTATGGAGGTTTCTCAACAAATTAAAAACAGAACTGTATTATGACCCTCAATGTACCTCAATGTTCACTGCAGCATTATTTACAATACCCAAGCAATGGAAGCAAATAAAGTGCCCATCAGTAGATGAGTGGATAAAAAAGGCATGGTACATATATACAATTGAATATTACTCAGCCTTACATAAGAACAAAATCGTAATATTTGCGATAGCATGGATGGAACAAGAAGGCATTTTGCTAAGCAAAAATAAGTCTCTTAGAAAGACAAATACCACATAATTTCTCTTATATGTGGAATCTAAAGAACAATAAAATGAACAAACAAAACGGAAACAGAATTATAGTTACAGAGAACAGACTGATAGTTGCCAGAGGGAAGGGGATTTGGGGACTGGGTGAAGGGATTGAGAAGTACAGATTGGTAGTTACAAAACAGTCATGGGGATGTAAAGTACAGCATAGGGAATATAGTCCATAATATGAGAATAACTATGTATGTTTCCAGTTGGGCACTGGAAATATCGGGAGGACCACTTTGTAAAGTACATAGTTGTCTAACCACTATGCTGTACACCTAAAATTAAATACTATGGAATATTAACTGTAATTTTAAAAAATTTTATGGGGAGGGGTTGGGAAGATGGCGGCCCTGTGAGAAGCAGCAGAGCGCCCCCGCTCCCAGCCACGGACTCGATTTACTCCTAAAATCCTAAGTAACCAGCTTGAAAAAACCAGGGAAACATACTTGAGTGGACAGAGTGCAAGTGGGGAGCACTGAAGAAATATCACAGAGTCCGGTAAGGGGGGGTGCACAGGAAGGGGAGTCCCCCTGAAACCTGTGCTGGGCTCCAAGCCCAGAGGCTTGGAGGCTGCAAAGCTTCCTCCCCTCTGGAGTGCGGACAGCATCCAAGAGCGGGGACCTCGCACCCAGAGTGACGAGAGGGGAAGGAGAGCCCTGCACACAGGGCAGAGGGGCCCATGGGAGCAGTGAGTCCTGGAGGAGTCGGCACCTTTCTAGGAAACAAAGCTTCTAGTGGTGGCTGCGAACAGCATCTAGTGCTCAGGGTGCTGCACATAGGGAAGGCTGTCCCAAGGTCTGTGGCACCCAAGTGGTAAGGGACCAGAGAACAGCGCTGAGCAGCAGCACACAGGTACCCTCTGCCCCCTCGGGGGCAGTGTGTTGAGCCCCAGGAAGTGTGAATCTGTGTGGTGTGTGGAAGGGGAGGAGCCATCCCACCCTGAGCTTCTGGTGCCTGGAGGCTGGAATCTGTGACCAGCCCTGAGGGGAGCAGTGGTGGCACATGAAGCCACCCCAGCTTTGCTGAGACCAGCGGTTCAGGGAGCTGCGTGGAGCTGCCTTTGGGTCCCCTCCCACTGGGTGCCTTGGTGCTCGAGCAGCGGGACCTTGCAGGGTGGACTCTCTGCCTATGTGTTGCTTTGTGCATTTGCAAGTTTGATTGAGGAACTGGCTCCCACCTTCCCGACCTGCACTGTGTGGACAGACCAGAGGAGGCTGGGACTGGGGTTTGCACACAAGATGGTCTGAGGGGCAGGCCTGGTGCGAGCAGCCAACCACAGCCGGGCAGAGAAGGGCAGGGCCCACCGGCCACTCAGGCAGCCAGGAGCACCGCCCCCAACAGGAAAGGGGTGGGTCCAGCTCACTGAAGCCCCAGAAACCAGCGCAGGGCACAGTCCTGAGGGGGAAGGGAGAGCAGCTCACAGAAGGATATTACAAAAATAAGACTCTCAGGGACTGTTGTTTGGGAACTAGAGGAAACGCTGAAAACCGGTGCTGGGGGCAGGGCAGGCAAAGGGCTCACCAGAATGTGTTTTTAATCAAACCCACTGAGCCGGGGCTGTTGAAACGGCCCATACAGAAAAGGCAACAGGCTGAAATCAATCTGAAACTGAGTCTGGGAAACTAGAATCAGAGGACAGGGTAGGGACTGAGGAGCTGGCTGTGGAGCAGAGACTAACTCCCGCACAGTGAGTGCCTGACAGCAAAACCTCTAAGGGGAGTGATACCCTGGGCTACACTAGCCACCCTGCACCCTAAAGACTCTACAGAAGACTTTGGAGTAAGACCAGGCAACTACAAGGTTGCAAAATAGCTGACAAGAACAGGTTGTCCACAGAGTGCCTCAGATCAACCATCTACCTAAGGACACCAGAGCCAAGCCTAGACGGCTCCTTACACTGTCTGATACACAAGTACCTCCCAGGAGAACTGAAATCAGCACACAAAACAGTGACCCTCAGACAAGATAAGCTGCCTAGAAGAAACTCACATGATTGACTACCTTTTTTTCTTCTGTTTTTTTTGTTTGTTTGTTTCATTGGGTTTTGGTTTTGTTTTTTTTGGTTTTGGGGATTTTTTGTTTGGTTTTTGTTTGTGGGTTTGTTTATTTTTTTCTTTTTTCCTTAAGAAGAAGAGAAAGGGGAGAAAATTTGTTTTTTCTTCTTTTTAAAATTTTATAATAATTTTTTTAAATTTTTTTAAAACATTTTTTTAATTAAATTTTTTCCTTTCTCTTTTTTATAAAACAATTTTGTCTTGCTTAGCTCGTTTTTAGCTTTATTTTGGTTATTTGCTTTGTTTTGTTTTATCCTTGCTTCTAATAGCAAGATTTTCTTGATATCCCTGCTTAACGACTGGGACTTTCTCATTATAACCAAGCTTACTGCTTTCCTCTATAGTTTTCCCCAAATCTCTTACCATACTCCCTCCCTGCCTGGGCTTTATCTCTCTCTCTCCTCTTGATTCATTGGCATAACTTTTTTTTCTTTTTCTTTTTTTCTTTTTCTACTTTTCTTTCATTCTTTCGTTATCCTCCCATCTGTCTTCCTGTCTTTTTGTTTGAGTGTTAGTTTCTCTTATTCTCTTTATTGTATTTTTGTTTTCTGATGTTCAACTATTATCCTATTCCCATTCTCTCCCTTAATTTTTTGCTAGCCCTTCTTTCAGAATCTTTTCTCTGCTTCTGTTATCTCCCAGTAGCTTCTCTATTTTTTACATTTTAGTTTATTATTATTTTCTAAATTTTCACCAGTATTAACAATATACATCTCTCTCTGTCTGTTACTTTCTCTTTCTTTTTTTTTAAGCATTTGTGTGTGTGTGTGTGTGTGTGTGTGTGTTCTCCCTTCACTCTCCCAGTTCTATTTTCTCGTGAGTTGTTTCCATTGTGACTGTCAAGATATTTTGTAAGATAATTCTTGTTTCCTGGAAGTTTAGTTGTATATTGTCCTGCCTTGCCAGCACCTGTACAACAGCTTACACAATGAGGTTGGGGCTGAGATACAGTTAGCCAACCTGAGAGGAGGGTCCTCCCAAGAAATGATCAATAACAATCTAGACCCAACCACAACAGGAGAACATAAAGAAACCACAAAAGGGACACCCACAAGAGGGACATGCCTAGAGCAAAGAGCTCAGAAGTATAAGGAAAACACACCTCTGGGCTCCACTGGACCCACAAGACAAAATCCCATTCCACAAGACTGGGGGAGAGCAAATATATCAAATATATAGATACAAACACTAAGGCCTACCAAAATGGGGAGACAAAGAAACAACCCCCAAATTAAAGAAAAGGAAACATCGCCAGAAAAAGACTTTGATGAGATGGAGTTAAGCAAGTTACCAGAAACGGAGTTCAGAGTATGGATGATGAAGATGTTCAAGGGAATTAAGAAGACACTAGGTGATAAGATCAAGGACATTAGTGAAAACATGAAAAAAGAGATACATACCATAAACAAAACTCAGACAGAGATAAAGAATGCTATACCTGATATCAAGAATGCACTGGAAGGAATTAAAAGCAGGCTCAATGAAGCAGAGGATAGAATAAGTGACTTAGAAGACAAGGTAGAAAAAAATCACACAATCAGAGCAGCAAAAAGAAAAAACACTTAGAAAGCATGAGGACAGTCTAAGGGAGCTTTGGGACAACTTGAAGCGAAACAACATTTGCATTATAGGAGTGCCAGAGGGGGAGGAAAGGAGCAAGGGATAGAGAACTTAGTGGAGGAAATAATTATAGAAAACTTCCCTAGGCTGGCTTAGGCGAAAGCCACACAAGTTCAGGAAGCACAAAGGGTTCCAAACAAGAGGGACTTAAAAAGACACACTCCAAGACACATCATAATTAAAATGGCAAATGTCAAGGACAAAGAGAAAATATTAAGGGCTGCAAGAGAGAGAGACAAACAGTGACCTACAAGGGAACCCTCATAAGGCTGACAGCTGATTTCTCAACAGACTCTTCAGTCCAGAAGGGAGTGGCATGAAATTCTCCAAGTAATGAAAAGCAAGAACATGCAACCAAGATTGCTTTATCCAGCAAGGCTATCATTTAATATTGAAGGTGAAATAAAAAGCTTTCCAGACAAAAAAAAAGGCTAAACGAGTTCAGTACCACCAAACCAGCATTGCAAGAAATGCTAAAAGGACTGCTTTAAGAAAAAGAAGGAATAGTGAGAGAAAGGTACATCAGCATAAAGGGGAAAAATGGCATTAAATAAGTTGATATCAATAGTAACCTTAAATGTAAATGGAATAAATGGTCCAATCAAAAGAAAAAGGGTAGCTGAATGGATAAGAAAACAGGACCCCAATATATGCTGTCTACAAGAGACCCACCTTAGAGCAAAAGTCTCACACAGCCTAAAAGTGAAGGGATGGAGTAAAATATTCCATGCAAATGGAAAGGAAAAGAAAGCTGGAGTAGCAATTCTTATTTCTGACAAAATAGGCTTCAAAATAAAGACCATAACAAGAGACATAGATGGTCACTACATATTACTAAAGGGATCAATCCAACAGGAGGAAATAACCCTTATAAACACTTATGTACCCAAATATAGGAGCACCTAAATATATAAAAAATTTCTTGGGGGACTTTAAAGGGGAGATTGACAGCAACACAATCATAGTGGGGGACTTTAACACCCCACTGTCAGCACTGGACAGATCATCAAGACAAAAAATCAACAGGAAAACGGAGACCTTAAATGACTCACTAGACCTAATGGATTTAATTGACATTTACATAACATTTCACCCCAAAGCAGCAGAATACACATTCTTCTCAAGTGCACATGGAACATTCTCAAAAATAGACCACATGTTAGGGCACAAGGCAAGTCTCTACAAATGTAGGAAGATTGAAATCATATCAAGCACCTTCTCGGATCACAATGCCATGAAACTAGAAATCAACCACGATAAAAAAACTCAAAAATATTCAAACACATGGAGGTTAAATACCATGTTATTAAACAATGAATGGGTTACCAATGAGAAAAAGGAAGAAATCAAACACTTCATGGAAAGTAACAAAAATGAACAGACAACAACCCCAAACCTATGGGACAGAGCAAAACCAGTCCTGAGAAGAAAATTCATAGCATTAAAAGCCTATCTCAAGAAACAAGAAAAAGATCTAATGAACCATCTAACACTACAACTAAAATAACTAGAATGAGAACAGCAAGAAAATCCCTGAGGAAGTAGAAGGAAGGAAATAATAAAAATCAGAGCAGAGATTAATGACATAGAGACTAAAAAGACAATACAAAAAATCAATGAAACCAAGAGCTGGTTCTTTGAAAAGGTAAATAAGATTGATGCACCTTTAGGCAGACTCACTAATAAACAAAAAGAGAGGACCCAAATAAATAAAATCAGAAATGAAAGAGGTGATATAACAACTGACCCAGCAGAAATACAAAGGATTGTAAGAAAATATTATGAGCAATGATATGCCAACAAATTGGACAACATGAGGGAAATGGACAAATTCCTAGAAGCATACAACCTTCCAAAGTTGAATCAAGAAGAGGCAGAAAACCTGAATAGGCCAATCACAACTAATCAAATTGAAGCAGCAATCAAAAACTCCCAGCAAACAAAAGTCCTGGACCAGATGGATTTACAGGTGAGTTTTACCAAACATTCAAAGAAGAATTAACACCTATTCTATTCAAACTATTCCAGAAAATTCAAGAGGAAGGAAAACTCCCAAACTCTTTTTATGAGGCCAGCATCATCCTAATCCCAAAACCAGATAAAGATACTACAAAGAAAGAAAATTACAGGCCAATATCCCTGATGAACATAGATGCTAAAATCCTCACTAAAATACTAGCAAACCGGATCCAGCAATACATTAAAAAGATCATACATCATGACCAAGTGGGATTTATTCTGGGGATGCAAGGCTGCTACAACATCCGCAAATCAATAAATGTGATACATCACATAAACAAAATGAAGAACAAAAATCATATGAGCATATCAATAGATGCAGAAAAACCATTCTACAAAATCCAGCACCCATTTCTGATAAAAACTCAGCAAAGTGGAAATAGAGGGATCATACCTCAACATAATAAGAGCCATATATGACAAACCTACAGCCAACATCATACTCAATGGGCAAAAACTAAAATCATTTCCATTAAAAACAGGAACAAGACAGGGATGTCCACTTTCACCACTCTTATTCAACATAGTACTGGAAGTTGTCACCATAGCCATCAGACAGGAAGAAAACATAAAAGGCATCTAAATTAGAAAGGAGGAAGTAAAACTGTCATTATTTGCAGATGACATGATATTGTACATAGAAAACCCTAAAGACTCCAACAAAGTACTAGATTTGATTTGATAAATGAATTTGGCAAGGTAGCTGGATACAAAATCAACATCCGGAAATCAATGGCATTCTTATACACCAACAATGAGCTTTCAGAGAGAGAAACTAAAAAAGCAATACCATCTACCATTGCAACTAAAAAAATAAGATACCTAGGAATAAACTTAACCAAGGATGTAAAAGACCTGTATTCGGAAAACTACATGACACTGAAAAAAGAAATAGAGGAAGATTTAAACAAGTGGAAGGAGATACCATGCTCATGGATTGGAAGAATTAATATCATTAAAATGTCCATACTACCCAAAGCAATTTATAAATTCAATGCAATTCCTATTAAAATACCAATAGCATATTTCACAGACCTAGAAAAAACATTTGAAAAATTTATATGGAACCAAAAAATACCCCGAATAGCTGCAGCCATCTTGAGAAAAAAGAACAGAGTGGGAGGAATCACATTACCAGACTTCAAACTGTATTACAAAGCCACTGTAATCAAAACGGCCTGGTATTGGTACAACAACAGGCATATAGATCAAGGGAACAGAACAGAGACCCCAGAAATAGACCCACACCATTATCGTCAGTTAATATTTGACAAAGGAGGCAAGAGCATCCAATGGAGTAAAGACAGTCTCTTCAATAAGTGGTGCTGGGAAAATTGGACAGATACATGCAAAAGATGAAACTAGACCACCAACTTTCACCATACACAAAAATAAACTCAAAATGGATAAAAGACTTAAATCTAAGTCACGAAACCATAAAAATCCTGGAAGAAAACATAGGCAGTAAAGTCACAGACATCCCACGTAGTGGAATTTTCACTGATACATCTCCTAGGGCAAGAGAAACAAAAGAAAAAATAAACATATGGGACTACATCAAACTAAAAAGCTTCTGCGCAGCAAAAGGAAACAGCCTCAAAATACAAAGGAACCCCACGATCTGGGAAAACATATTTGCCAAGGATGTATCTGATAAGGGGCTAATTTCCAAAGTGTACAAAGAACTCATATTACTCAGCAAGAGGAAGACAAACAACCCAATTAAGAAATGGGCAAAGGCCTTGAATAGACACTTCTCCAAAGAGGACATACAGATGGCCAAGAGACACATGAGAAAATGCTCAACGTCACTAGTCATCAGAGAGATGCAAATTAAAACCACAATGAGGTATCACTTCACACCTGTCAGAATGGCTGCCATCAACAAATCAACAAACGACATGTGCTGGCGAGGGTGTGGAGAAAGGGGAACCCTAGTACACTGCTGGTGGGAATGCAGACTGGTGCAACCACTGTGGAAAACAGTGTGGAGGTTCCTCAAAAAAATTAGAAATGGAGCTGCCTTTTGACCCAGTGATTCCACTCCTGGGAATGTATCCTAAGAATCCTGAAGCATTAATCAGAAAGAATATATGTTCCCCAATGTTCATAGCAGCACAGTTTACAATAGCCAAGATCTGGAAACAGCCCAAATGCCCATCAGTAGATGAGTGGATAAAAAATTGTGGGACATTTACACCATGGAATACTATGCAGCTGTAAAAAAGAAGAATCTCATACCCTTTGGGACAATATGGATGGACCTGGAGAATATTATGCTAAGTGAAATAAGCCAGGCAGCGAAAGACAAACATCACATGATGTCACTTATACGTGGAATCTAAATAACTTAATAAACTGATGAACAGAATAGATTCAATGACATGGAAGCATAGATGAGGCTGACGAATGTCAGAGGGATGGAGGAGGGTGGATGGGTGGAGGGGGAGAGAGTAACCAAAGAAAATATATGCATTTATGCACAACCCAAGGACACGGACAATGGTGGGGAGAGGGACTGGGGAGGGTGAGGGGACGAGGTGGACAGGGTCATTGGGGAGAAAAAGGGACATCTGTAATATTTTAAACAAAAATAAAATTAAAAAAATTAAATAGATGAGCAAATCAGTAGTCATTAAGAAAATGCAATTCCAAACCACAATGAAAAATTACTTCATTAACAAACCAGGATGATAATAATAATGATACAGAAAATAACAGATGTTGGAAGGATGTGACCAAACTGGAATGGTTGTGCATTGCTGGGGCGACTGTAAAATGATTCAGTTACTATGAAAAATTTTCAAGGTTCCTCAGAAACTTAAAAGATAGAATTTCCGTATGACCCGTAACTTTATTTTTAGGAATTATCCCCAAAGTATTGAAAACGGGTATTCAAACAAATATATGTACACACATGTTCATAGCAGCATTATTTACAATTACCAAAAAGTAAACAGCCTAAATGTCCATCAATGAATGAATAACAAAATATGGTATTTTCATACAATGCAATATGATTCCACCATAATGAAAGAATGAAGTACTGATACATCATGCAATGTTATATGAACCTTGAAAATATTATGCTAAGTGAAGGAAGCCAGACTCAAAAGATCACATACTGTAGGAATACATTTATATGAAATATCCAGAATAGGTAAATCCACAGAGGCAGAAGGCAAATTGGTGGTTTCCAGGGGCTGTAGGAAAGGTGGAAAAAGGAGAAACTGCTCATTGGGTATGAGGTTTTATTTGGGAGTGATAAAAATATTTGGAACTAGATAGAGGTGATGGTTGCAGACAAGGTAAATGTACTAAATGCCAATGAAGTGTTCATATTAAAAGGTTAATTTTATATTGTGTTAATTTCACCTAATACATTTTTTAAGAGTTGAAGCAGAATCCTTAACTTACACTGCACACAAAAATAACTTTCAAAAGCTAAAAGCATCAAACGTAAAGAAGAAAACAGGCAAAATTGAAAATTTTAGTGTAAAGGCTTCTTATACATGACACAAAAAGCAAAGCAATAATAATAAAAGAACAAATGATAAACTGGACTTGAGCAAAATTTTAAAACACTGCTAATTGAAATATACAGTTAAGGAAAAGAAAATACAACCCACAGAATGGGAAAAGCACTGTGTGTGTGTGTGTGTGTGTGTGTGTGTGTGTGTGTGTGTGTGTGTGTGCAACAAATAATTTGCATTCAGAATATAAAAAGAACTCTTTCAATTTAAGAGTATAAGCAATGAAATTGACAAAAAAGATAGACAAAGATTAGAGAGGACACTACACAAAATAAGATGTATGAATGGCCAATAAGTACATGATCATATGATCAGCATCAGGAAAGTGCAAATAAAACAAGATACCACTTCATATCTACTAAAATATCTACAACTGAAAAGATCCTATTCATTGCTGGTAGAAATGTAAAATAGTTCTATCACTTTGACAAATATTTTGGCTGTTTCTTGTAAAGTTAAATACATTATACACTTCATTCCTTTGCACTTGCCTAAGAGAAATGAAAATAATTATGTGTACAAAATGATTTGTATACAGATGTTCACAGCAAAGACAGCAGATCAATGGCTTCCAGAGTAGAAGGAAAGGACAAGGGACACAAGTGAAATTTGGGGGATGATAAAACTATTTAATATCTTATTGTGGGTATATACATTGTCAAAACTCATTAAGCTGTATACTTAAAATGGATTCGGTTTACTTAATGCAAACTATACTGTAATAAAGTTGATTTTAATAAAACAGAAGGGAGGGGAGCCTGAATTGGGACTTGAGCCTCTTCAGTAAGATTTCCACAGGCAACTCCCATGAGGAACGCTTCATTGAGGTCCCTGTTTGAGCCAAGGAATGCGGAGGCAAAACATTGTTGGAATAGCTAAGTTATTCACTTGTTCACTTAAATTTACTAAATGGCATGCTGTATTTCTTGAAATATTCAAAGTATTTATTTAAATTTCCTCTGGGTGTGAAGGACCTCCAAAATTAGTTTAGGAATAACAAACTTGCATATATGTAATATATATAGACAGACAGACATATATATCTATACTGCAATTATCTAAATATTTAATTTCCACACAATAAATAATTTAATATTTAAAAACCTTAAAAGCTTTCTAGGAAAGCAAAGTGGGCAGAGTAGTTTTAACAGTTTTTTCCCTATGTCTAAAGATAAACTTGCCTTCTTGTTTAGATATTAGTTTTAATTTTCTCTACAACTTCCACTCCCCAATTTTCCTATCTTTCTTTTGGACCATTTTATCTCTAGTCAGACAACACTATTTAAGGAATTATACCTGTTTTTTAATATGTCAAATATTGGTATGCATATATTTATCTGACATAATGTCTAGCCAATGCTTCTAGAAATGAACAAAATAAAAAGTGTTTTTAAGTCATCTTTTCACTTTATGGTAAAGATCAGAGATGAAGAAAGTTGATCAAATAGAAAAACAAATTACTATACCTAAGGAAAGGCAACTAGATTTCACTAAACTATACTGGAAGAGAATATAGATCTTGTTCAACAATTATCATTTATTGAACACTTACTATATGTTAGGCATTAAGACACTTTAGACTAATAATATTAGCCTAATTAGAGGGTTGAAGAGTCATAACTTAAACCAACCCTGATGTCAATGCTTATGCTCTAAACTAACCCTTACACTGTACTACCATAGTAACTTTAGAACTAGCTATTGCGGGGAGTTTATACTGCCATAAAAAAGGAAAGGATGTGTCCTACCTACTGCAAAACACCAAAATGCTAAAGCAATCCATCAATAATTCCTAAACCTCTGCTGCCCAGGATAAATTCTCTGAGCATTCTCTCTCTACCCCCGTTCTAAAGTCTAACCTAATTTCCAAATCATGCTCTTTTCAATAATTTGCTGTGATAAATTACTACAACAATGTGGAGAAGCTAAATGTACCTTCCACACTACACTTTGACTACCTGACAAAGGAATGACTAAGAATGTGCAGAATTCTGCCTGACTGGTGTGGCTCAGAGGTTGAGCATCAACCTAGGATCCAGGAGATCACAGTTTGATTCCTGGTCAGGGCACATGCCCAGGTTGCAGGCTCAAACCCCAGTAGAGGGCGTGAACGAGGCAGCTGATCAATGACAACTCTCTCATCATTGATGTTTTTATCTCTCTCTCCCTCTCCCTTCTCTCTTCCTTCCTCTCTCTGAAATCAATAAAGATATATTGTAAAAAAAGTAAAAGAATGTGCAGAATTCTAAAAGACGATGAGTGCATCATGCCTAGTGGGATGTCACTCATATTTTTCCCAGCTGTATTCACCTTTACCATTTTCTAGACAGAATCAGAAAAATCATCATCCTCTCAGCAATAAAGCCCCAAAAACTCTATCTCACTTTTGCCACACCCTCTCTTGCAGCTTGGCTATGGAGGTAACTCTCAAAACTCACTGAGGCTGACACAATTTTCTTCCTTAGGAAAACTGTAAGATGCCGTGGGAATTAGGGCAGGAACAGATAATACGATCCAATACTTTCAATCAATATTGAGAAACAGCATAAACTAGTTAAAATGATTTTATTAAGGTTTTGGAATAAATTATAGAATTTATAAGTGTTTATTAGAGTTACTACATACTGTAATATTTTATAAATCTTGAATATTCTTAATTCAATCAGAAAACACTCAATTAATTGATGCATGTTTAAAATTCTTTCCTTTTTACCAGAAAAGAATTTGTATTTTATAGCAACTTTTGTGCCAATTTATATAAAGATTTTGGATACATTCACAAGGCCTTAAAATAAAATGACAGGTTTCACACATACATTACACATTTGCTCCAAATATAAGTAAAATAGTTGGATCCAGCATTCAAAATCACTCCTTATTGTGTTGATAAAGTGAAACGTAGAAAGATGTTTGTCGTAACGAGAATATGTGTTATACTTTATATGGAAGAATGCATACAAATTAAAGATGATTCCTCTCCATTGTGTTCAATGACAAAATTATATTTTTCTTAGTTTTGCTTACATGTCTACTTTTTCAGCTGTATTCTTACAGATAGGTAAGAGTTTTGTTATCTTGTTATTAATTATTACTGGCTACCCCTGGAATTTTTTACTTTTAAAAAAAAAACCAAAAAACAAAAAAACTGAAGTTCTACTTTAAGAAAAGCAGGTAAAGAAACACTCTAAAATTGACCTGAAATATTTATTAAAATACTAAAATCATGTCTTAGTTTTCATCAATTCACATAGCCTTCTTTTCCTTTAATAAGAATGATGGCATAAAAATTAGTTAACAGTAAAATGTGTTGTTAAATTTTTTCAATTCGAAAAATGTTGAAATATAAAGCCATAATCTATGAACAAAATAATCTGACAAACAAAATAGATCCAGAGACATGGAAACATGGAACAGACTGATAAAACTCAGAGGGAAGGGGGGAGGGAAGACCAGGAAGAGATTAACTAAAGAATTTATATGCATAACTTGGACACAGACAATAGTGCGGTGAAGGCCTGCGGGGGGGGGGGGGGGCAGGGGAAGGGGTCAATAGAGAGAAAAAAGGGGACATCTGTAATACTTTCAACAATAAAGATAAATTAAAATAAATGAATACTTTTAAAATATTTTCATTGCAAAAGTAATAAACATTTACTATAAATTACTGAGAAAATACAAAGAAAAGTTAAAAAAAGACCTATAATTTTACTATCATCACCTATGTCTTCCTTCTCCTTTTAATTTTAAATAAATATTTATCATAGAGAAGTCCTATGTTAATTCCAAAAAAAAAAATCCCCAAAAAACATTTATTCTGATGTTGCATTTTTAAGGACAATGGTAGGGAAAGATGAAACTTTAGGCCCTAGAGTATTCTCCTCAAAACGAACCAAGTTATTGTTCTCTTGAGCATACATTCTTATTCATTGTGATTTCATAAGAATCTAATTCTATACTCCTGTCTTCTATAATAATTTATTATTCTATTAATGTTTGAACCCAATAAAAATATTTACAGAATTTTTAAGTACCATGAAATAAGGACACAGATTAAAAAGTAGACATGTAAGCAAAACTAAGAAAAAGATCGTAATCTGAAATATCTTAATATTTTCAGTTTTTTTTCAAATTAAATCAGGACCTGATTTTAAAATAAAGCCTGGGTAATATAATGTTTACAATGCCTCATGAAAATCAGAAAGACCTGATTTTGAACTCACCTTTGTTTTACAGCATATAGTCCATTTCAAATTATAACGATTTAATCATCTGAAGAAAAAGATGTTTCCTTTTCCCTATCTGAGTACCACAGCATACAGAAAAAATGAGAATATGGGTATAAAAATCTACTAAGATGTAGATAAGTTTATAAACCCATGTTTTTAATATAAGGGTTGTCAATCTGCAAATTCAAACATATCAATCAAATTAGTCAGAAAAACAAATGCAAGTCCCTGAAGATGAACCTCTGTTTCAGCCTCTAAGAATGGTGACCTTTCTCAGTTTAATCTCACTTGATATTTTACATTAGTCTGTGTGTTTTTTTCCATTACAGATAAAGGCATTGAGGCTATAATAAGGTCTAATAAGTTTGTGCTGTAACAAAAAGAAGTCTTTACTGCAACTGTAGAGGAAAATAGAATGCCTAAGTAGGCTGTAAAATATAATTAAGCAAATAGAATTGGAAGAAGTAAGAGTTAAGAATGAATTTATTCAGTAAACCAAATTACTATAAATTGAGTATACTCACTCAAGTAAAAATTATTTTAAAAAACCAGGAACTCAAGTGGCCATAAGAACTAAAAAAAAAAGTGAAGGGAATGGGTGATGGGGAAATACACAACCTAGGAAGATGAATTTTGTCAGATAGTGGAAAGTTTCACTATATCCCCAAATGAAGAAAATGTATAGCTTATTTTTTTTAATTTAATTTCATGGGATGACATTGGTTCACAAAACCATTCAGGTTTCAAGTGCACAACTCAACAAAACATCATCTGCACACTGCATCTTGCACGCATTGTCCCAAGCAAAGTCTCTTTCAGTCCTCATTTCCTCGCTCTTTGCTCACTTGTATTTAAAAAATGACAACATAAAAGGATCTGAATCCTTCATTTTGAAGCATAACTATGAAAATTAACATGACCTTAAAGCTGGAACAAATTGACTCATTCACAGGCTGCTAGGATAACTACTCAGACGGAATACTAAAGTTTAAATACAGTAGTCACCCCTTATCCAATGGGGTATGTGCCAATTGGACGCCTGAATCTGAGGATAGCATTGAACCCTGTATATACTCCTCTACTTTTTTCTATACATACATATATACCTATAATAAGCTTTAGTTTATAAATAAGCAAAGGAAGAGATTAACAACAATAGCTAATAATAAAATAGAACAATTATAACAATATAATGTAATAAGTTATGTGAATGTGGTCTCTTTCTTTCTCTCAAAATATCTTATTGTACTGTACTCACACTTCTTGTAATTATGTGAGATAACAGAATGCCTACAGGTTGAGATGAAATGATGTGGGCATTGTGACGTAGCCTTAGGCTACTACTGACCTTCTGATGATACATCAGAAAGAGGGTCATCTGCATCCTGGATCATTGAGCCACTACAATGTTCATGATTGGATGTCAGGAGCAGACAATGTTCATTGCTGGGAAAATTTAATATTTTCAGACCAAAGATCATTGAAACCATGGAAAGCAAAGTGACAGATAAAAGGGACTACTGTAAATGCTTCACATTTCACAGGACTTCCTGAAACTAAACTCAAAATGGATAAGGCCATTTCCTACTAGGTCATCGTTCAAACATTTGTCCTATAAAATTAAGTCAAAATGAAGGAAAGTTAGGAAAAAAATCCTTCCTCCTATCAAAATGAAAACTCATAGACACAGGCAACAGTGTGGTGATTGCTAGGTGGGGAGAGAAAGGTGAAGGAGGGTATAGGTGGGATAAATGGTGATGGATAGAGACTTGGCTTAGGGTGGTGGACACACAATACAGTGTAAAGATGATGTGTTGTAGAATTGTGCAAACTGAAACCTGTATAATTTTGTTAACCACTGTTACCCCAATAAATTCAAAAAAAAAAAAAGGGAAAAATTTAAAAATAAAATGAACTGTATTTGTTCTAAAATATTTGTAGTATTTATTTATTTGCTTCCTGCAACATTATCAAAGAGAAATGAGATGGTTAAATGAAGTAAAATAAGGCAATAGGAAATAAAAACTATGGTAATAATCCTAGTCTTCTCTTTCCTTAAACCTCACAGGCAAGATCAGAAACATCTCTATTCACTGATTAAAGGGATATTCTGTGTATGAGAAAATTAACCATAAAAACTTTACTTTCCAATAATTAAATGAAAGGCTAGCTGATGTGAAGTATTACAAGAAGTAGAAAATATGATCGCTGATCTTGAAGGAACTTCTAAACTATAGGTTTAGATAGATGAATGAATCAGTAGGTAGGTAGATAGGCAGGTAGATAAAGATGATAGATTAGATAGATGATGATAGATGATAGATAGATGATAGATGATAGATAGATGATAGATAGATGATAGATATAGATGATAGATAGATTAGATAGATAGATAGATATAGATAGATAGATGATAGATGATAGATAGATAGATAGATAGATAGATAGATAGATAGATAGATGATAGATAGATAGATAGATAGATAGATAGATAGATAGATAGATGATAGATAGATGATAGATAGATAGATAGATAGATAGATAGATAGATAGATAGATAGATGATAGATGATAGATAGATATAGATAGATGATAGATAGATATAGATAGATAGATAGATAGATAGATAGATAGATAGATAGATAGATAGATAGATGATAGATAGATAGATAGATGATAGATAGATAGATGATAGATAGATAGATAGATAGATATAGATTAGATAGATAGATAGATAGATAGATAGATAGATAGATAGATAGATAGATAGATAGATAGATGATAGATAGATGATAGATAGATAGATGATAGATAGATGATAGATAGATATAGATAGATGATAGATAGATGATAGATAGATGATATAGATAGATAGATGATAGATAGATGATAGATAGATAGATAGATAGATAGATAGATAGATAGATAGATAGATGATAGATAGATAGATAGATAGATGATAGATAGATGATAGATAGATAGATAGATAGATAGATAGATAGATAGATAGATAGATAGATAGATAGATATAGATAGATAGATGATGATAGATAGATAGATAGATATAGATAGATGATGATAGATAGATTAGATAGATGATGATAGATAGATAGATAGATATAGATAGATGATGATAGATAGATTAGATAGATGATGATAGATAGATGATGATAGATGATAGATTAGATAGATGATAGATAGATAGATGATGATAGATGATTGATAGATAGATAGGTAGATGATAGATAGATAGGTAGATAGATAGATAGATGATAGATAGATAGATAGATAGATGATAGATAGATGATAGATAGATAGATAGATAGATAGATAGATAGATAGATAGATAGATAGATAGATGATAGATAGATATAGATAGATTAGATAGATAGATGATAGGTAGATGATGATAGACAGGTGATGATAGATAGATAGATGATAGATAGATGATAGATGATAGATGATAGATGATAGATAGATAGATAGATAGATAGATAGATGATAGATAGATGATAGATGATAGATAGATGATGATAGATCGATGATAGATAGATAGATAGATAGATAGATAGATCGATGATAGATAGATAGATAGATGATAGATAGATAGATAGATAGATAGATAGATAGATAGATAGATAGATAGATAGATGATAGATAGATGATAGATAGATAGATAGATAGATAGATAGATAGATAGATAGATAGATAGATAGATGATAGATAGATAGATGATAGATGATAGATAGATAGATCATGATAGGTGATAGATGATAGATAGATGATAGATAGATGATAGATAGATAGATAGATGATAGATAGATAGATAGATAGATAGATAGATAGATGATAGATAGATAGATAGATAGATAGATAGATAGATAGATAGATAGATAGATGATAGATAGATAGATAGATGATAGATAGATAGATAGATAGATGATAGATAGATAGATAGATAGATAGATAGATAGATAGATAGATAGATAGATAGATAGATAGATAGATGATAGATAGATAGATGATGATAGATGATAGATAGATGATAGATAGATAGATAGATGATAGATAGATAGATAGATAGATAGATAGATAGATGATAGATAGATAGATAGATAGATAGATAGATGATAGATAGATAGATAGATGATAGATAGATAGATAGATAGATAGATGATAGATAGATAGATAGATAGATAGATAGATAGATAGATAGATAGATAGATAGATAGATAGATAGATGATAGATGATAGATAGATGATAGATAGATAGATGATAGATAGATAGATAGATAGATAGATAGATGATAGATAGATAGATAGATAGATAGATAGATAGATAGATAGATAGATAGATAGATAGATAGATAGATGATAGATAGATAGATGATAGATGATAGATAGATAGGTATAGATAGATATAGATAGATAGACAGAGATATATGTATATAGATGACTATCTAGTTTTAGAAGTCTGCTCAAAGGAAATAATCTGAAATGCAAACAATTTTGTTGAAAAACTGTTCACAGCAGTGTTATCAGAAAAAACAAAAGCAGGCTATGTTGGAACAATTGCTACTGGACTTGCCTTCTTGTCATAAACAACCAAAAAACTCTACAAAATATGTGAAAAATGCTTTCAGACATTGGAAAAAGTTACCAAAGACTGTGGTCTCAAACTTATATCAAACATTCTCCTGAAGGTCCAAACAATAAGATAAAGTGGGGAGGGGAAGGAGTATGCAGACTAGAAAGGAAGAAGTAAATCTATCTTAATTCAGAGAATACACAATCATGTATGTAGATATTTCTAAGTTAGCCATAAAAGAGCTACCAGAAATACTAAATTCATTTAATAAGATCACAGTATACAGTATAGAAAAAATCAATTGTATTTCTATATACTAACAATGTACAATTAAAATAGAAAAGAAAATACAATAACATTAATAATACTATTCAAACACATGTATATTTACAGATAAAATTAGCAAAGAATTTATATGACCTACACGCTGAAAGTATAAAACAATACTGAGAAAAATTTTAAAAGACCTTTACAAACAGAAAGATATACCATGTTCACTTATTAGAATACTGAGAACTGTTAAGACATAAATTTTCTCCAAAATGATTTGCAGATTAAACACAATCTTATGAAAAATTTCAGGAGTTTTATTTGTATGAATTGATAACTTTATTGTAAAATTTATATAGAAATACAGAGAAGGAGGAGAAGGAGAAGAAGGATGAGAGGAGGAGGGACAGGAATAGGAAGAGGAAAAGGAGAAGGAGGAGTAGACTGAAAAAGGAAGAGGAGGAAGAAGAGGACCAAAATTTTGAAAAAGAAGAACAAATTTGTAGAATTACCACCACCTGATTCCAAGCCTTATTACAGAAGTACAGTAATGAAGACAATGTGCATAAGTATAGACATACAGATTAATAGAACAGTTTAGACTCCAAAAATAGACCCACACACACATGGTTAATTCATTTTCAACAAAGGTACGAAGGTAATTCATCGGGGAAGGAACTGTCTTTTCAATAAATGGTTCTGGAACTAGTTAAACACATGGGGGTGGGGGAAAGCGGTACTGAACCAGTACCCTTACCAAACACCACACACAAAACAACTAAGTGGGTGAAAAGCTAAAACAATAAAAAACTTTGAGAAGCAAATCTGGAAGGAAATTTTAGTGACTTTGGAGTAGTCAAAGATTTCTTATAAAGGACACAAAGCCATAGCCAAAAGCAGGTGATAAACTGGGCTGTGCCAAAATTAAACTTTTTTTTTACTTCTGATAGCTCTTTATTTAAAGATCTTAAAACAAAAGCAAGCTTAGGAAGGGGGATACAGGAAGGTGGGGACCTTCCCCCAGACTCTAGTCTGATTTGCATGAACATCAGGGAGGAAGATAGGAACCCAGAAAGGAAAACAAAGGAAATCCTGAACAACCAGGCTAGGGTCTGTTCCAGGCCTGGATCTTATGTCAGAACCAAGGGCCAGGGAAGGAAAGAGGGACACTCTTTGTCTGCCAGATGTATGCCAAAGTCCACCCACCTGGCCTTTCTCAGGCCTCCAGGAGCTTCCTCAGGAAGCAGAGGCTGAGAATCTTGAGCTGTTCATCAAGGTCCATGTGGATGATGCCAGGGACAGAGACAATAGTTTGGTGAAGGCCAAGGGAGGGGCAGGGGGGTAAGTGGAGGTGGGCAAAGGGGGGGGGGAGACACCTGCAATAACGTCAGCATTAAAAATGTTTAATAAAAAAAGAAAAAAATTAAACTTTTATTCTCTGAAAATGCCAGTTAAGAAAATGAAAAGGCAAGCCACCAAATGGGAGATCATAGCCACAAAACATGTATGTATCAGACAAAGATGCTATATCCAGAATATATAGAGTTGTTACTACTTAATTATTAAAAAACATTTAAAAAGAAATGGCCTACTGATGTACAGAACATGGAGAAATTTCAAATATATTACCTTAAGAGAAAAAAAGCTAGACTCAAAAGATTACAGCATAGAAAATATAGTCAATAATACTGTAATAACTACATATGGTGCCAGGTGGGTACTGGAAATATCTAGGGGGAACACTTTGTAAAGTATATGATTACCTAATCACTATGCTGTACACCTGAAACTAATACAAAATAATACTAAATGCAAACTGTAATTGAAAAAAATAATAAAATTTAAATTTAAAAGAAAGGAGACACATTGGATGATCCGATCTATATGACATTATTTAAATAAAAGTAAAATTACAGGAACAGAAAATAGATGTGTGATTGCCAGAAACTGTGGATAAGTGAAGGGTTATTTTTAAAGGGAAGCAGGAGGAAATATTTTGAGGTCATGGAACTTTTCTGAATCTTGATTATGGCAGTGGTTACAAGATTGTATGCTTTGATCAAAACTCACAGAATACCCAAAGATAGTAAATGTCAGATACAAGTAAAAATTTAACTATAAAGAAAACTACAAGGAGATAGCAATAATTAGACAGCAAAATGACTAAAATTAATAAGAGTAACAATAGCAAATGCAGGCAAGGATGAGAAACAACTAGAACTTATATACATTGGTGGAATGTACAATGGTACAACCACTTTGGAAAACAATTTAACAGTCTTATAAAGTTAGTGGGGTGAAGGTCTGGGGAGGGGACAGAAGTAGAGAGGAGGGGGGTCAATGAGGGAAAAAGGAGGACTTTGTAATACTTTCAACAATAAAGATTAAAAAAACAATAAAAATTTTAAAAGCCACGTTTTGATCACTGAGCCTTATAAAAATTAAATACACAAATAAAATGAAGAGGCCGGGAAAAACATTGGTTTGGTTTCTTTCAACCTTCTGCTTATTGAGTGTTCATAGCCAAAAGAAGGGGAAAGGTAGAGTGATGGGGATTTTACGCTTTACTGAGCAAGTCTGCAGATGTCTGGGACCATCCTCTGTAAAGTATAATATTCACCAGTCCCTCAGGAAACAATCCCGGTTTAACACAGCAAATATCAAAGTGCAGGTTTGAAATCTGTTCAAACCAATATGGATATGGTTTAGAATTTGCAATGGTTGGATACTTTTAGGCCTACTATGCAAAATATTATTTGCAAATAATTTATGTGCTAGTTAGACAAAGTTATGAAATCTGGTGTCAGAATTTTGATTCCTCTGTGATGTTGCATCCTAACCAAGGTAAGTATGCATCCCAAATAAAGTACTTCTACTGATAAAAAAAAAAAAAAAAAAAAAAGATTTGGTTACAATCCAACAATTCAATTTCTTGATATTTACTCCCCCCCAAAATGAAAGCATATGTCCACACAGACTTGTTCAGGTTCATAACAGAGGAAATAAGGGAAAATTTTGAAGATACTTTTTTCCACTGACTCAGTACTCAGTACTTTTCCACTCCTAACCTTTGTCTCCTTCCTCCCCTAGGCTCCTAGGTCCATAAAACCGAAGGAGCTTTTTGTTTGAGGTACCTTCAGTAACACAACTTGACCCTCCAAGTCTGTCTGTACTGACCCACTGATCTGGAGCCACTGCATGGAGAAACATGTAAATGGGTGGGAGCAGGAGTTGGCACTTACCCTAGTTTAGCCTCTTGCTTATACAATCACAGTAAGCAATTATAAGCTTGACTGTTACTTTAATTTTGGCTTGTTTTAATTGGCTACTCAGACACTTAGCAGGTCAGCTGAGCTCTTGACAATATGACTGTTTAAATAGGTACAAATTATTTCTTAAAAATGTTTTAACATTTTTAAAAAGCTCAGTAAATAAGAATGGAAAAGGACCTCTTCAGTCTGTAACTATGGAAAACGTAAAGCTAGCACAAGAGTGAAATATTGAATATCTTCCCTACAAAAACTGGATGCCTCTTCTTACTACTTCTATACAACTTGTACTGGAGGTCCTAGCCAGTGCAATAAGGCATACAGATTGCAAAAAATAAAAAGCATAACTCTATTTGCAGATGATATTATGTACATGGAAAATACAAAGTAACTACTAGATCTAATAAATAATTCAGCAATACTGTTCTATATCTTGATTTTAGACTACACTTACACTATTGTATGCATCTCTCAAAACTCAGAGAGCTGTGCATAAAATGAGTAAACTTTAAAATTTGTACATCATACCCTACAAAAAATAGTAATATCTCAGGATAAAAATATCAATATAAAAATGAATTATAAATCTTTATCTTAGCAACAAGCAACTGAAAATAAAATTTTAAAAATTATATCGTTTAATGTGAAACAAGAATATGCATAGGAAGACATTGAACAAATGCTGTGCATGACTTCTATGATGAAGGTAATTAAAAAATATTTGAATTAATGGGGAGGTGTACTGTGTTCATGTTGGAAAAAACAATAATTTTAAGATTTCAATTATTCCTAAATTGATCAGTACAATTGTTACTATCCCTCTAAAAATCTCTAAAGGTTTTTTAGTAGAAATTTACAAGATGAATCTAAAATTTATATAGACTAAGTAGTCAAGACAATCTTGAAGAACAAATTTAAAGGACTTATACTACAAGATTTAAAGAGTTATTATAGTGCCAAAAATAATTAAGACAGTGTGATATTAGCATAATACTAGACAAACATCAACAGAACAGACTAGTGAGTTTCTACCTAGACTATACATATATATTTCATTGATTTTCAATAAAGTCATCAAAGCAAACCAATGAAAAAGGGATTTTTTTCAATATATGGTACTGGAACAACTGGTTATATGGGGAAAAAGTGGGCCTAAAGATGAACTCTAAAACTATAAATATTCTAGAAGAAAACATATGATAATATCTTTGCAACCTTGGAGTTTTAAGATTTCTTAGAGAGGACACAAAGACACTGAAAAAGAAGGGGAATGATGAAGCTCGGGGTAATGGGAATATTCTATATCTTGACCTGGTTGGTAGTCACCAAAGTGTATGCAATTGTTAAAAAATAATTGAGTTGTTCACTGCTATGCCGTACACCTGAAAATAATAAAAAATAATATTGAATGTAAACTGTAATTAAAAATATTTTTTTAAATAAAATAAAATGTTTATATCAGCTTTGCCTGTAATAGCCACAAACTGGAAACACCCAAATATCCATTGACAGGTGAATAGCAAAACAAAGTGTGCTATATTTATACAGTGGAATACTACTCATCAAGAAAATAATGAACTATGGCCCTGGTCAGATAGCTCAGTTGGTTAGAGCATTGTCCCAATACATTTGATCCCCAGTCAGGGCACATACAAGAATCAATCAATGAGTGCATAAATAAGTGGAACAACAAATCAATGTTTCTGCCCCCTCATTCCTCTCTTTGTAAAATCAATCAATAAAATAATAACAATAATGAATTATGGATATACACCACAGCCTGGATGAATCTCAAAGGCTGAGAGAAAGAAGCCAGAACAAAGCCAGTACACACCAAATGACTCCATTTACATATAGCTCTAGAAAATAAAACTAATGTACAGAATGCAGATCAGTGATTACTTAAGGATAGGGGATGGGAGTAGGATGTGGTATTCCCTTCTTAAATGGGGTATCCATTCCTAAATAGCTTAATAGAAAATTATTGACAATCAGTAACTTAACCCATTAATTCCACATCTTGTAGCTTAGTGCTATCCAAATAAATCTACCATTGGCCTAAATTCAAAATTTATTCAACAACTAGTTACTGAGAACTAACTGTATATACTAGGGCCAATACAAAGATATGCAAGACAAAGACCCTGGTTTCATGGATTTTCCAGTTTAGTATCTGAAAATGACTAATTTTATTTTTTGGGTGATTACAAGAGGGAAAGAGGGTGAGGGAGGTAGAAAAGGGTAAAGAGGGGATAAATGGTGATGGAAGGAGACTTGACTTGGGGTGGTGAACACACAATACAATATACAGATGATGTATTATAAACTAGTACACCTGAAACCTATATAATTTTATTAACCAATGTCTCCTCAATAAATTCAATAAAAATTTTTTAAAGTTACTATAATTTTAGCTCAGTGTCTTTCTTCATCAGTGTCTCTGCTGCTGTAATTTGTATATCAATAATTTTTCTGATTTAGCAATTGGACTGAAGATGGTAGGAAAGATATGAGTACAATCTAGTATCTTCATTTTCTATTTGGCATTTTAACTGCACCTACTAGACTGAATAAAATTACAAAATCATATTATTAGCTCACCAATCCCTACACTAATGTAGTATACTGGTGAGAGAACTAGATTCCATTTCTGCCTCTGCAACTAAATAACTGCCTCTTTCATCAATCATGGCAATTTCCTATAGATGGAGTTGTTCTCTGTAAAGTAGTGGTTTTCAAAAATTTTGGTCTCAAGACATTTTCACTCTCTTAAAAGTCATTGAGGACACCAAGAATTTTTGTTGATGTGGATTATATCTATCAATATGTACCATATAAAATAAAGCTGATAAATATTTAAATTATTCATTTATTCATTTAATAATGAATTCATTACATTAACATATATCCATGCAGTTTTTTGGTTTTAAAAAATTTATCTTTACTATTGAAAGTATTACAGATGTCCCCTTTTTTCTCCATCGACCCCCTTCACCCCTCATCTGCCCCCCCATCCCCAGGCCTTCACCACAGTATTGTCTGTGTCCATGGGTTATGCACATATTCATATAAGTTGTTTGGTTAATTTCTTCTCGCCCATCCTCCACCCCCACCTTCCCTCTGAGATTTGTAAGTCTGTTCCATACTTCTATATCTCTGGATTTATTCTGTATCATGTATTTTTATGAAAACTAATTATAGTTTCCAAAACAAACAAAAAAATGAGAAAAGAGATGGTCTTACTTTTTTGTAATTCTCTCTGATGTCTGCCTTGATATAACACAGATAAATATTTATATCTGATTCTGCATTCACTCTGTTATAATATATTGTTGTGGCTGAAATATATGAAGAAAATCTAGCTTAATGCAGTTATATATTTGGAAAACAGACTACATTAATAGTCTCTTAAGATAATTGTGGCTATTCTTTGATACTATACCAAAGCTCTACAAGTGGTAGACTCTTTGTTTAGTTGCAACACAAAATCTGAAACTTTATCAATTAACTTTTGTAATTGATCACATTAAAATTCATTGATCTATCTTGCCTTCAAATGGATCTTTCACCCATGCGTAATTTTGTAACATCATTCATTAGTCATTTGGAAAATATTAGGTCGCTGAGATTTGCAGAACTTTTAAATGTTAATACATTTTATTATACAATATCAAAAGTCATACACATTAATATAATTACAAATCTCATTAGAAAAGGCTGAGATTTAAGAAGCTGTCAAGTTCACAGTGGCAGATTTAAGTTTTCGAAAATTTGAATTCTTACTTGAAAAGCTCAAATTTTTTGATGGGCAACAAATATTGCCTGTAGTTTTCCTTGAAGTGATAGACTCACTGTGCTCATGTTCAAGAAAATGCCTGCCAAATAACTGTTTGAATAACCATAGGTTGTCTCAACTGCTCTCTCAAGTAAAAATGTGTTCCATACAAAAATCAGCTAATTCAGACCACAACTCAAATAATTGCACCCATCCTTTCCCTAGAAACAACAATCTTACATCAACACACAGAATCAATTTGTGTATACTTCCTATTTTGTCATACAGAGTGTTAAAAGATGTAGTGAAGGGATTAAGAAGAAACACACACACATAAAACCAACTCATAGACACAGACAACAGCATGGTGATTACCAGAAGGAAAGGGGGTAGGGGGAAATAGAATAGGGTAAAGCAGGGATAAATGGTGATGGAAGATTTGACTTGGGATGGTGAATATAAAATACAATATACAGTTGATGTATTATAGAATTGTACACCTGAAGCCTATGTAATATTATGAACCAATGTCACTCCGGGGTTCAATAAATTCAATAAATAAAAATTATGTACACTCAAGGGTCAAAATTTAATAAAATTAATGCTGCAATGAGGATGTTTTTAGGTAAAAATGGCCTTTTATTTCCTGAGAGTATAAAGAATACAACTACAGGGATATTGTGGGTTTGGTTCCAGACTACCACAATCAAGTGAGTCATAATATTTTTCTTGTGAAGGGTCTTGCCTTCAGTTTTTAAAAAATGCACCATCTGTGAAGCTCAATAAGGTGAAGTACAATAAAATAAGGTATGCCTGTACTAGGACAATTGGGTACACTGCACTAGCAGTTTTACCCACCAACAGTGCAAGTGTCAGCACAGTGAGAAAGGCAAAACAGCCTTCATATTATTGTTAAAATAGCTATGTTCCTTCTGATAGGATCACAGGAACCCAGGGGTCCACACACAGCACTCTGAGGACCACTGACCCATAGGATCTTTAATGTCCCTCCAGCTCTAAAATGTCTATAATTATGTAAAATGTCAACCTCTTTCATTTGTACAACTCTATAAAACATCCCTTTCCCTATTAAGTAAAACATCTTACAGTTAACAAATTTATTGTCTTACAAATATTTTATTAAACTGATCCTGAGGACAGTGTCATGAGGTCATGAAGCAAGAACTATTTCTTCCTTCCTAAAAGAACCTTGATTTTATTCAGATTTTCCTACCCTCCAACTTTTCCAAGCAGCAATGTGCATGCTTTGTTGGGGGAGGGGAGGTTAGGTAAGTCACTAGAGTCACTGGTCTAACTCTGCCTTTATGGTCTGATTCCACTTGCTAATGTAGTGGTTGTTGCAAACATACACATATAACACAATTCTAACCAATGATATATAAGGGCTATTTTCAGGGTGGAGATGTGGGACTCCTGAGAAGATTTTATTGCTAATAAAAAGGGACACAAAGGAACAGTTAATATAATTCTTGTACTGAACATTGTGGTGTATGCATGTGATCCCTGGAACTGAAGCATCCATCTTGCAAATATGAGGGGCACTAATCTGAGAGAGTAAGCTGATAGGCAGAGCACAACAAAGCAGAAAGTGGAAAGAACCTGAACCATCAGGTTCTTTGGCAGAATTAATCAACCTTGTATATATTCTACCTCCAAACTTCTTGTTATGTGAGCTAAAAATTTTCCTTACTGTAAGACAATTGAATTAGTGTTTTCTACCACTTGCAACAGAAAACAACCTATCTGATATGAAAAGGCACTATGATGCCTATCTTTCACACATGGAAATGTTTTACTACATCAATTAGATTATGATTCTGGAAAGAGAAGGGCCTCTCCTCCTTAAGCAAAATCCTGGAGAGTTCAAAATACAGAATACACTAAACAATTTTTCACTACTATCCCACTCTTAACACCATTCCTCCCCCATGACCCAAAGCTCAAATATTTCCTTCAATATTTCATTAATGTCAAACATATTATAAGAAATTTTGGAAGCAAATAAGCCAGTTCTCATAATATGTAGAAAGGATGTTATTTTACTTAATTATAAGATGATACAAATGCCAACAGAATTTCTTAAAGTCCTATTTTAGTATTTACTGTCATAAAACCAATTCCATTAACCTGACTAGCACTTGCTCATAAGTGATGCTTAAGTCTCTCTACAAGTTAATAAGTAGACCTATTGTTTACAATTAGATTCAGTAAGATAAAAAAATAAGTTAAAAACTGAATTTAGCAAAAGCTTGTTCTTTTGTAACATTTGCCTTTGGTTGTCTTTGGTCAGCAGAAAGCAAGGGATTTAGGGTTCCCATCTCAATAATGTAGCAGGTACCATCACATACTACACTTTTGGTTAAGGGCCAGTGGAAACTGCTAAAGGATCAAAGGACAGTTGGACCTGGACAGATTATAAAGGTAAATAAACTCAAGCACTGATGCATAAAATGAGGATCTAGTTTGTTAAAATGAAAGGAGCCTATGTATTGGAGATTACACTAAAGATGCCTGTCTAAAATCCTCAAGAATTACTGCTACTAAAAACAAATCTTTGTAATAAAGGTTTAGTTAGGTGGCTGGGTGGTTCATTTACAATGTTACTTAGAGAGAATATTTCAAAAATTAGTTCTGTCCCATGGTTGCTGTTGTCAGAGGGGATGAGATGATGGAATGACTACATTTTAAAAAGAAAAATCATTAGAGGACAAGACGAAATCAGCTGACCAACTGGCAATCAATTGAGCATCAATTCCATAGTCATTGTACTAGAAAGAAAAAAAAATTATTACAACTGTCTCATAGGTACTCTTACAGACTACTGATAGGAGGACAATTGGTAAAACCATTCTGGAAAGTAATTTGGCAAGAACAGATTCTTATCATTCAGAAGCTTAAAGTTCAGCTATTCAAGTGCCACTTGGAAAAGCCATAATGCATAACAATTTGTGATTTTGCAGAAGAACATATTTGAAATGCACAAGCTGCAATGTTGGCATAAAGGCAGTAAAGTCACTTAGCTAGAGAGGAGACAGGAAGAGAAAATAAAGTGTGAGTGGTACAAAAATGAATGCAGGCACTGGCCACGTAGCTCAGTTGGTTAGCGCGTCACCCTAAGTGGAACAACAAAAAAATTTCTCTCCCCCTTCTCAAAATCAATTTAAAATAATGAATGGAAAAATCTTCATTTCATATGTTCTTACAAGTTTGTTTCTTATAAAAGGAGATGGGAGATGGAATAGTGTCACCCAAAATGGGAAAAATAGATTAGCAATTAATAAGAGTAAGGTTCTAGAGTATTATTAAGGAAGAGATGAAAGCAAGGGACAGAACTAGGCAAAGTCACAGCCATTTAAATATAAGCCTTATAAGCAGCTACATGGTAAGGGCTTGGGAAGGGGTTGGGGAGGGTGGGAAAAAGAGCTCCCATTTCAGATGGATTCCAAAACTGTCCTCATTGAGAGGGAACATCAGTGGTTTTGGAGTATGTTATACCATTGCTAAAGCTAGGAAGAGGCAAGTGGAGGAGGTATTAATGGAAGGCAAGCTTCATCTCTTGTCCAAGGGAGAAATGTAGGGGGACACATAGTTCAAAAAATTAAAATTTAAGGCCTTGAGGACTAATGGCCTGGGCAATTACAGTAAAGTTGTTAAAGGATGGTTTGATGGTAAGCTTATCTTTAGAATGAACTCAAGTGACAAGTCACAGGAAGGGGTAATGAAAAGGGCAGTGGGAGTTATTCAACTTTTCAACATGACTTTATTATTCTGTAATATCTGTCATATATAAAATAGAGACTGAGGGAAATCTCATTAGCAGGTTCTAGAGCAATCATTAATTAACTGTGTGACCTTGGACAAGTTATTTAACTACTTTGTGGGCCTCAAATTCCTTGTACATAAAAATGGGAATAGTATTATCTACCTAGCAGGATATAACATGCTAAAAAAAATTAGCTAAATGCTAAAAAAATTAGCTATTCAAGTTTACCTACTGATATAGCCTTTCTAAATGTCAGGGCTTATTGCACATGTCAAAGACTAAAAATACTGATGGCCTTTAACCCACTAAGACCCTAATGAAGGAGGCAGCACTAAAAAAATAATATAAAATATGGAATAAAAAAGTGTTCATGGCAGTATTTCTTACAATGGCTTAAAGAACTTGAAATTAAAATATGCATTATTCTATAAAAGTGAACAGGTAAATTAACTGTGCTGTGTATAAATATAAATTATATGTAATAATTTAAAATATTTTAAAACTAATAATTCTAATAACATGAAAAAATGATTCATAAGTGAAAAACATTAAAATATAAAAATGTATGTAGACTAATCCTGGTTTTTATTTTAACTAATTTACTTTTTATTTTAGTTTTTTTAGTAAGAAGGTAAATTTTAATGTATTTTGCATGTGAATGGTCCAAACACGAATTAAAAGACAGACTGTCAGATTAGATAAAATAAAACACAGCTGTTTGCTTCTTTGCTGATCTCAACAAGCTGATTCTGAAATTCGTATGAAAATAAACCACTAGAATAGAAAAAACAATTCTGTAAAATTTTTAAAAAGTTGGAAAACTCATAGTACCTGATTTTACCACTTAATATAAAACTACAGTAATCAAGACAGGATGGTATTGGTGAAACAATAGAGCATAGATCAATATAACATAAAAGAGTCAGAAATAAACTGGCAAAAATACAACCAATGCATTTTTATAAAGTTGCAAAGGGAATTCAATGTAGAAAGTATTCTTTTCAACAAATGGCACTGGAAGAATGAGATGTCCATATGCAAAAAGCAAACAAACAATTAACCTAGACACATAGGCACATATCTCTTATCTTATAAAAAGGTTAACTCAAAATGAATTGTGGACCTAAATGCAAAACCTGAAAATATAAAACTTCTAGAAGAAAACATAGGAGAAAATTTGCCTCATCTTGGGTTTGACAAAGTAGGACACTCAAAGCATTGCATAAAAGAAAAAAAAAATTGATAAATTAGAATTTATCAAAATTTAAAACATTTGGTCTGCAAAAGATATTCTTTAAGAGGATGAAAAGATAAGCCACAGACTTGGAAAAATATATTCAAATCAAATACCTGATAAAGGTCTTTTATAGAGGATACAAAAAGAACTCTTAAAACTGAGTAATAAGAAAACAAATAACCTGATTTTTTTTAAATCTTTATTGTTGAAAGCACTACAGGTGTCCCATTTTTCCCCCACAATTGACTCCCTCCACCTCGCTCCCACTCCCTCCCCAGGCCTTCACCCCATCATTGTCTGTGTCCACAGGTTATGCATATATGCATATAACTTCTTGGTTAATCTCCTCCCACCTTCCACCCCCTTTCCCTCTTCCCTCTGAAATATGATCATCTGTTGCATGTGTCACTGTCTCTGGATCCATTTAGTTTGTCAGATTCTTTTGTTCATTAGCTTCTTCTTAAAGAAGACCTTCAACATTTCATCTAGTACTGATCTACTGGTGATGAACTCCTTTAGCTTTTCCTTGTCTGAGAAGCTCTTTATCTGACCTTCAATTCTAAATGGTAGCTTTGCTGAGTAATCTTGGTTGTAGGTTCTTGTTTTTCATCACTTTGAGTATTTCTTGCCACTCCCTTCTGGCCTGCAAGGTTTCTGTTGAGAAATCAGCTGACAGTGCTCCCTTGTAGGTAACTAATTGCTTTTCTCTTGTTGCTTTTAAGATTCTCTCTTTGTCTTTAACCTTTGACATTTTAATTCTGATGTGTCTTGCTGTGGGCCTCTTTGGATTCCTCTTGTTTGGGACTCTCTGTGTTTCCTGGATTTGTAAGTCTATTTCTTTCCCCAGGTAGGGGAAGTTTTCTGTCATTATTTTTTCAAATAGGTTTTAATTTCTTGCTCTCTTTCTCCTCCTTCTGGCACCCTAATAATAAGAATGTTGGGTCTCTTGAAGTTGTCCCAGAGGCTCCTTATACTATCTTCATATTTCTGGCTTCTTTTTTCTTTTTGCTCTTCTGGTTGTTTTTTTTGTTTGTTTGTTTCCTCATGTTCCAAATTGCTGATTTGATTCTCAGTGTCCTCTACTTTACTGTTGACTCCCTGTAAATTAGTCTTCATTTCTGTTTGTGTAGCCTTAGGTATTTTATTAGGTCATCCATGGTCTCACTTGTTTTCGTAATAGTCTTACTAATATCCTTGAGCACCCTTATAACCAAAATTCTGAACTCTGTATCTGTTAGCTTGCTTGGTTCTATTTCATTTAGTTCCTATTCTGGAGATTTCTTCTGTTCTTTCCTTTGTGACATGTTTCATTGCCTCCACATTTTGGCTGCTCCCAGTGTGTGTTTCTATGTATTGGGTAGAGCTGCTATGTCTCCTGGAATTTGTAAAGCGGCTTTGTGTAGTAGGTGTCTTGTGGGGGCCAGTGGCTCAGCCTCCCCAGTCACCTGAGCTGGGCTGTCTAGGTGCTCCCCTGTGTGGGCTGTGTGCACTGTCTTGTTGTAGTTGAGCCTTGGCTGCTGTTGGCATCACTGGGAGGAATTGACCCCCAGGCCAACTGGCTGTGCGAACCAGCTGCAACTATAGTCAAAGAGCTGCTGTGTTGGAGACACCCCTATGGAGCAGAATTTACTTCAGTGGAGCTTTGGTGTTCACGAAGGGCGCCCCTTGAGTGTGTCACTCGTGGATGTGGTAGGGTTGTAACCCAGTGTGGTCAAGTCTGACTACCGGGTGCGCTGTCTCGGGGGCCTCCCAGGAGATGCAAAGTCAGCCTCTGCCAGTGCCTTGCCCAGGGCCACCCAGCATGAGCTACACAGCAAACTGTAGTTGGCTGCTACTTGTGCTGGGCTTGGAGGTGCCCAGGAGAGGCCAAGCTATGAGCTGGTGCAGCTGCTGCTAGTGCCAGGCCTGGGGCCACTTATCAAGCCATATGGGGCAGCTGCTGCTTGTTTAAGAGATTTTAGGAAAGTCCTAAACACGAGACTCAAGAGGCCATGTGCATAGAAAAGCCCCTGGAAATGGCTTGGGTGAGCTTGAAGACAGGGAGGGGTGAGTCTCCAGGAATCACAGGGCGGGGCCAAAGGTGTGAGTCAGGTGCTGGAGATTCAAATATGGCGCCTGCCTGCCGGCTCTGTGTGGGGAACGCTCGCCAAAGGAGCAATGGCCTCTGCCAGCTCTTCTGCCTCAGAGAAAGCTGCCCCTCAACCCCTCGCCCCAATTTCAGGCAAGTTAGTTCCTCCCCAAGTGTCCCAGATTCCTTTCAAGCTGCTGCCCACCGCTGGGGCTCAGAGGTAGCGTGTCTGAATGAGTCCGTGCCCCGGCCCTTTAAGAGAAAAGCCTGGGGCTCCTGCAGCCTCTGCGTCCTACAGCGATAGTCCCCACTGGTTTTTATAGCGCAAAATTATGGGGACTTCTCTTCCTGGTTCTGGAGCTCTAAGCTAGGAGCCTGATGTGGGGCTTGGACCTCTCACTCCCCGGGAAACCTCCGCCACCGATATATCCCTCCCGGGTTTAAACCGCGGTACTGGGTGTGGGCCCACGCCTAGTCTCCGGGATTCAGACCCAATCCTCCCATGTCTCTGTCCCTCCTACCGGTCTGGGTGCTCCTTCAGTTCCCTGGTTGTATGGCTTCTGTTCAGCTAGATTTCAGGAGGTTCTGACTGATGGTTGTTCTGTATTTTAGTTGTAATTTTGATGTGGTTGTGGCAGGCGACGGGTACAGCTGTTACCTATGCCGCCATCTTGTTTCTCCCTGATTTTTTTTTAAATGAGAAAAAGATTTGAATATACACCTCACTAAAGAATATATGAAGATTACTCTCTTCTATGGAATGGGGAAAATATTAACTTTACTAGAGAGAAACCTTGCAGATACCACCTTAACCAAATGATCAAGGTAATATGACCAGCAATGTCACCAATTTACTTTTTAAAAAGATTAGATATATAAGAAGGAAAATCAAAAAACCTGTAAAAGAGGTATTTCTGTGCTATTGGCAGCATTGTAGACAGATTATTGTCTTTGTAATGTTTTATATCTTCAAAATTTCCATTGATCATGTATTACTTTTGTTATCAGACCAAATCAACATGTAAATTGGTTGAATGAATGAACAAATATACAGTTATTGCCTCCAGAGATTCTATAATTAATAAGGAGAACAGATAAATTCTCACAAAACAAAATTCTTTTAGGACAAAATGCATTTAGATACTAGAGAGGAAGAGGCTAAATGTTACAAATGTTCAAAAGGTAAAATTAGCAACTGATATAATAGTAAAAAAAAAACTTTCACAGAGAGACTATATTTATTCTCACTAGCATAAAGACAGGGACCCTATCTATCTTTTAGTTTTATCCACTGTGTCTAGCACAAAATGATTTTGTGGACAGTACATATCCATGAACAACATAAATAAAATTCTTAAGTACTTATAAGTTGCTAAATAAACATCTGTTGAATGAATGTAAGCATTACACTGAAATTGAGCAAATATTTCGATCCATAGGATTTTAATAAAGATGGAGAGCCAAAATATGTATGCAGTGCTCAAGAAATTTTAAGAAAGCTCATCTAGGCTAGAATGGAGTGTGTATATTTTAAAATGTAATGAAAAATAAGGTTACATGAAGGGAAAGATCATGATAGTCCTTGAAAATCCGACAGAGAATTTGAGAGTTAATACAATAACAAAGCGTGAGTCAATAAATAATTTGTAATGGCAATAATGAAAACTAAAATTTATTGAGCATTTACTATGTGCTAAGTACTATTTTAATGCTTTACATAACTTCTCTCATTTTATCCTCAAAAGAATCTGTCAGGTATGTACAACTGGTCCCCTTTTGCCAATGAGGAAATTAAGGCTCAGAGTGTACTACTTGGCTGAAGGTTATGCATCTCCCAGTCAAATTGCAGGTCTAATTCCAGAGGCCAAGCTCTTAAAGACGCTGTATGAGACCTCTACAAAATCCACAAAACATGTCTGAGGAGTGATACCAGAAAGCAGTGAGATCCCATGACATCAAAAATGTATGTTTATTCTGTGATCTTGGACTGGAATCAGTGGTATCAGTACAAGTTCATGTTTTTAGCAAGCAGGCACACACACATATATGTATACAAAGATGAAATTTTTAAAAATATAGAAGTCTCTATGTGTCTGTGTACATATACTTATATTTTCTAGTTTTGTCTGCTGAAAAGGCCTAAAAGTAATGACATCCCAGTAGCAATGAGCATTCTTAACTACCCATATCCTGATCTCTAAATAACATCACCCAATTAAAAGAATCAGAGCTCCTTGGAGAAAATGCTGATTCCAGGGCTGGGACAGGGAAAGTACAAAATGATCCCGGAACCTCTTGTGGTGCCAGAATTTAAGGGAATGCTCAAAATATGATGGAGATACATTGAAAGGACACAGGAGCCAAATGAAAAGGGCTTCTATTGGCCAAATCTGGGATAACTTCAGCAAAAAAAAAAAAAAAAAGTAAAAATAGCGTAAGCCATTATAACACATAGAATAAACAAATATCCATAAATCATGCTACTATAAATAAATAACTGAATAAATAGCAGAGAAGGTAAAATTGTTTGTTACATTTAAAATTCAATTTCAAAATGCAGAAAATGTTGAAAACTGAAAATCACCATTTAGCAATTATCACAGTAATAATTATTCAGACCAGAATCCTCAATAGATGCTAAAATTAGCAGGTGAAAGCTTGATGAGACAGGATATTTACACTGTCTCACAATATCGCCCCACATAGTCTCAAGATTTGCTCACTTTGTAACTACAAAGGGAAAAAAACAGTGACTTTACACTGGATAAACCTGGCAGACACAGCCTTAACCAAGTTATCATAGTTAACCTCAAGGTAAAGAGTTTCATGTGTTGCATATACAAACACCAAAAGCCAAATAAAAACACAGGAGAAATTATATAGGCACGCTTACATAGTCTCAGAACAGATACATATATAAACATATGCACAAAACTATATATAGATAGTTGACTGGATAGAGTTGGATATGATGGGTAGGTAAATTTGTAAAAACAACAAAAATGAATTGAGCATCTTAAGCAAACATACCCTGTTTCATCACAATAGACATACACCTGAAAAGTTCAGTATATTTAAATTTATTATGAAAACTGACTAATTAAAAAAAAAACAACAATAAGGCAAATCATTCTCTAGAATAACCATCTACCACAAATTAAATTTGTTTTATAAATCTAACTTTTAATATATGTGATTGTTTAGAATCATACAACCTGCAATAAGCAATTGCTTTCTAGGTTGCTTTTAAATGATATCTGTTTACATGCACATGCATATAGAGATCAAACTCTGATCTTTTTATTCTAAGCCAAAGCTATTTCCATTATACCTGCTGCTTCTCCTAACATCAGCAGGAAGGGACATAATCCCCATTTTATCATTTCCATTTCACCTCCCATGTCTTTCCCTCCCCCACCCCCCAAAAGTGGCAGAGATCCAAACACTCTGAACAGCAAATAAATCTCTATAGAGCATGTACAAAGGAGGCAGTATAGGACAGTTGTTAAGGGTAAAGAAACTGGAATAAAACTGCCTAGATTCAAATTTCCAGCTCTACAACTTATTACCTATGTGATTTTCAGCAAGTTACTTAACCTCTATGATCTGTAGCTTCTTGATCTGTAAAGTGGAGATATCAATGATATATATCTCATAGGTCTTTTGTGAAAATTAAAGATGATCATGTATATCAGCATATTAGCACAGTGCCTGGTACATTGTAAACATTCAAAAATGTAAGTTATGATAACAATACTGACAAATGCTCTCTATGGAGCAGTATACTTCTCAGAGGAAAAACTGTTTGATGGCCATGAATCACACTGCAACCTTTAATGAGTTGTTGCCTCTGATCACAAGGGAGATAATACATTTAAATTAGAGAGAACTATCTACTCTACTGAACACACACATACACGTAAAACTTAACATTTGCACAGTAGGAGTCATGTAATTTTACGCACCATATCCATAAAGTAGGAGTGCACATCCTACTGACAGTGAGTCAGTACAGGTATAATTACCATTACATAAAAATACGTTATTTCCATCCCTAGAAATGACTTTTCCCACCTAAAGTTACCTTTTTCTCTTACTGCTAACCTTTCAGCATAAGGGTTACTTTATTCCACTTAATATACATTCTACCTAAAAAAAAAAAAAGTCCACATATTTGTGACATCCCAATTTGGCATGACTTCAAAGATAAAGAAATCACTTAACTGTGAAAAATTAAAGCAATTTAAGTAGCATTGTTCTTCCTGATATAAAAGTCCCAATATTAGACTACTTCAGTCAAAAACGAACCCCACTACCATCCAGATTACTCTGGATAAGGTCACCAATATCCCCAGTACTAGTATGGAGAGCAGATACCATTCATATCTTTGAAATGATTAAAACATTCATCTAACTATGATATTGATGCATGAAACAGAAAAAACAAACCCCTGGTTTTATTAAAGGTACAATATCTTAATGATAGAGAAATGTAATATAAAATGGTCTTTAAAAATTATATAGGATGAAAAAGGAAAAAGAAAAAAAAAAAAACTTCATGGTGTCTTCTGTAATTTCTTCACGAACACTTAATCTTTAAAAATTCCAAGAAAATAGGCTTGTTACTAAGCTTTATCAACCATAAAAAGAAATCACATTTTAATACAATTTGATTTAATATAAATTAATGTATAGTATTTCTGTACATACCTATATGATTGGTATCTGGTGCACATTTATTAATAGCAATGTCAAAGGAAAAAAACTGAAATATTTAATCAGATATCTACAAAATCTTTGCTCCTGGGCCAAATGCCGTAAGCAGTAAGCACCTAGAAGATATTTTTAGAAGCAACTATTTTCAACAACACAATTGTACTTTTATCCAAGAGTCTGTAGCACTATTGAGTGATTAAACCTTACCCCATTAAGATGTTCTAAATCCAAAAAGCAACTTTAAGTCATCTATTTCGATGGAGGGTAAATTATGGCAAATATAATTTAAAATATTTGCTACACATGGCTTTTAAACAGATGTGCTATCATAATTATGGTGTGTTTATAAGTAATATGAAAGTTAGCTTTCGTACCTTAAGAACACACTTTCTGGAAGATAGAAGGAGCGTAATGTAATGTGTGGCATGCTGAGTCTATAGAGAAGCTAGACAGCTAACTTAAAAGTGGACCCAGATAAACTATAATGTATAAAGAATTGATAGTCACTCAACTATGTGAAGGCCTAAGCCATGATCTCATACTGAAGTGTTTTTAAAACCACCTGTTATGATCACTTATACATAACTTGAAATAATTTGACACATACTTTCTTCTTTTCTTCAACCTTTTTTTCCTAAACCATCCACCACCCCCTACCCTCATCCAAGGCAATCAGTCTTATTAGTTTCTTGAATATTCTTACAGAGATATTTTACTTTCTGAATTCTTTAGAGGTTAAGTGAAACTAAGGATGATGGGCTTTAGGCTGGAGAACTATTCTCTGGCAAAGCCATCATTCCTTTACATCTGCCTCTCATACCCAGGACAGTGGGTGGGACTAGCCAGATACACTTCTAGATTTATTAAGGTTTTAATTCTACATTCCTAAAACAGAGTGGAAGTTTTTGCTCTGTCATTTCACACGTGTATCCTCCTCCACTCTTTTAAATCAGAACACTCATTCTGATTTAAAAGTTGAAAAAACATAACTTTTCCTTTAAATAGGTGATGGGCAACTTCTCAGTTTTTTCAGGTGCCTTAGAAAGTTAAAAAAAAAAAAAAAAAAAAAAAGGGTAAACAGAACCCCAGAACTTAAAAAAAAAAAAAAAAAAAAGCAAAAGCCTCAAAAGACCCGAAGCCTGAGGCGATAGTCTTTACTTCTTTCTTCCTGGTATGTTACCTGAGCATTTGCAAAAAGGATGGCAAAGGGGGAATGCAGTCTCTACGGAGGTTTTACTGACCAAAGGTTAAGGTAGGTTCAAATTGCTTAAGGAAAGGGGAAAAGGGAAAAACTTCATGGGAGCCCTTAACACTTTGATGGAAGCTCGAAATTAGAAAAGCCAAAATATCAAACTATAGACAAAGTTTAAAGAGTGCGTGGGTTGGGTACAGCTAGTGAAACGGTTAGCCGGCAGGCAGGCAGGGAAACACCCAAGGGCTAACTGTGGGGAGGAAAGTTTTAAAACCTACCAGAGCCTAGTGATCTATTAGCCTGAGTTCCCCGCCCCAGGCTCTGCTCTGTTCCCCGGAGTAGCTAGTTGCAGGAAAGCAAGCAGCCCTATTTTTAAACACTTAAACCTCTCCCTTGAATTTCAGAAGGCTTGAGTTACCAGGGTTAAATTTAAATGTTTCTCCCTAAACAAGTGAAGGCAAATTTGAATTCCCTAGCCAAGGCCAAAGGTAAAAGAAAGGAAGGGAACAAAAAGTGATTTCAGCTTGAGAGTAAGGTGATGGGGTGGGGGTGGGAGGGTAGAAGGAAGGACTTACCGCAGCCTCTGCAGGCTGCCCCCAAAGACACAGGGCCAGTAAGAACAAGCCGGCTGCCAGGCTGACTCCACGCAGTTTCATTCTTCTCCGGCTCCCGCAGCTCCTTCAGCACCCACACGAAATCCCTGGCTGGCTCTGACCAATTGACATAATCTTGAGGGTTTATTACACGACAGCTAGAGCCGGACAGGGAAAGCGAGGTGCCCCAATTGTGCAGGTCGGCTTGGGTGAGGAGAAGGAAGCTTTTTTAGAGTGGAGGGGGAAAAAGAAAAAGAAGCAAAAGAAGCTATTCTTTCCTCCCTCCCCCTCCCCTCCCCAAAGCCGGTCTCTCGGGAGCACTTTTCCCTTCCGTCCAGACTTGTAAACTTTTTCCTCACGCAAATCCCACAGATCTACTTTCTTCCCTCTCTTCCCTCGCACGCCCCCTCCCCATCAGCACTGGGGAATTTGAGGATCACTCCGCCACAGTTTTAGACTGCACCAGCAACCTGCGAGGGAGTGACGCTCAGTTATCTGGGGGAGGGAAACTCCCAGACCAGATGACTGACCACTGTGAGTGCAACCGGGAAGCTTTTCTATTCGTTCACTTGCACTTTCCGTTGATGCTACTCTTCCCTTCCCAGTTCCACTCTCATTGGTGTAAGCACACAAGCCAATTAGAAATAGACCTGAGCTGGGACTACTTTTTTTAGCGGAAGGAAGTAGGACGAACTTTTTTATTGTTAATGATTAGAAAGAATTTTGGTCGCTGCTTCTTGGGCTGCTGGTGTTCTTTCTCTTCCACCTGCTCGCAGGAAACAGTTTGCACATACAACAGAATATGTGAAAATATTAGAAATATGTAAATATATTTGTATAAGTAAATATATGCTTATAACCAAAGAATTAAGAAAATAAACATACGTATATCTGTGTGAAGACTTTATTGAGGGTTATATGCATATGAGATTTGGGAGCATTCAGTAGATATTAGTAATTATTATATGGTTGAATGTTATTGTAATACTGTCATATCATTTTATTTAGCTACATTGAATGTCATAATTAATATTTACCTCTTATTTTGAACTAACTTTAAAGTTATTCACTCTCATTGTGTTTCAGAGGGATTTAGTACAGAGAATTAAATAGCTGTCATGCAATTTTCCTTAAAAGTAACACAAACACCTAACTAGAAATATATATTGACTTGATGGCGGTTGTATAGATATCTCCTAAAAAGACCTGAATATTACTTTTATAATTTTGATATGTAGATTTTTTTTAAGTACCAACAGGTCCAGAAAATAATTTATGTGAATTCCTTGGCGGGTCTTATAGGGATTTACTGAAGAATTCTTCAGAACATTTTTGTTATCTCAGACCCTAGAATTTACCACTTTAGAGCCTTTCAAGGCTTTGGAGCTATTTCATGGGGCCCCACTCACCCTTAGGTTCTACTCAGTTTAGGATAGATTTATAACTTCAGGAACCATCAACAGCAGCACCATCGCCACCACCACTACCTCCCAAGAGCTTAGTATACAATCTATTACAGTGAGTGTTGTATGCATTTGGGCAAGTCTGAAAGCGCACCTTGGGGCCCACTTGTCTATATAAGAGTTCTGTGCCTTAATCTATAAATATGTTATGTTGTAACAGTTAATAGTGCTTCATGGAAGTGTGTGATGCATAACTGCTTACATCTTAAAGTATAGTTCTCTATGGGTTGTACATGAAGCTGTGGAGATGCGTGGGAACGCTGTGTGTAGAAGTGCCTGAAAGTGAGAAAGACTACTGGCTGCCTAAGGTAGGGTGGATGATTGGCAGCACACAGCCCTGCCCCCTTCCCCTCCTTTCCTTCCTCGGCTGGTGCAGGGAACTATCTTTTGAGTGCGACAAGTTGTAGCGGGCACCGCTGAGGGTGTTTCCCTTTGGGGCATTTCTTATCTAGGAGCTGAATTTAGTTTCTTCCAAAGTGAGCCACTTTGCCCCCCTACCCTGCCCTCCTGAATAAGGAAGCAGCCTCCAAGCATCAGCGGAGCCCCAATGAGCTCGGGCCGCGGAGCCGCTTAGCAGTCTCCCGAGACCCTGCTCTGGAGCAAGCGGAAAGCATGCACCCTGGGTGAGCTGTTGCTGCCCGGACCTCCCCTCCTCTTTCCTACTTTGAATTATTTTACCGAACCGGGACTATACATACTTGAACTCTGTCATTGTAGAGAAAGTGGGGCCAGGCAGAAAAAAAAAGGGGGGGGAGGAGAGGGGGTAAGGGGTCCATGGACAAACGCAAGACCCCGGAGCTGAGAGAGCCCATGTTACTCACCCTCCCTCCCGTTTCAGGTTGTGGCTACTCCTGGTTGCGTTCTGCCTGAGCAAGAAACTTGCAGGAGCGGTAAGTCTCGTCTCCCTACCCCTTTCCCTCCTCTTCCTTTGACCCCTACTCCATCCCACCTCTTATGTTTGTGTTAGGGGGGTTACAGAGGGTTGTCCAGCAAAACAGAGGTTACATCACTCTCATTTCTAGTGGAGGTAAATGGGGTTCTTAGAGAGGAATAGCACAGTGTCAGGTTAATGCCTTTGGGAATCAGGCATATTTCTCTCCCAAAACCTTGTAACAGATTGGGAAATTAAAAGTAGAAGACATAAAACATACATTTCTGAGCCTTTACTGCACGACTTGAGATGACTGTTATCTGATTCCTTTCTCTGCATCAATCTCCAAGACGGAAAATGTAATTTTCCCGGGTCTACAAGAATGAGAATTTGGCACACAAGTTTGAGGGGAAGGAGAGCCCCTTGAAAGTGCTGTGAATGTTGTGGGAGCTGAGCTTAAGTATTTGTTTGTGAATCCTTTGACAGTACAAGTTGACAACATCTGGATTCTTTAACTACCTGAACTGAACTGATACCACTAAATAATGTCCAATATCTGCCTGATGTTTCCTTTTACTCTTTTTCGTTTCATCAGAAAATTAAAGTGGTTAGAATAGAAAAAAAAATGTTAAAGTTAACATTTAATAGGCTGTTTAGATATCTTACATAAATTCAACGAGTGACTGCAGGCAAAGGAATTTCTGTAGATATTTGGTCAAGAAAATTTTAATGGATCCCAGAAAGTAGTGAGACCTCTAATGGAGTTACTAGGATAATTTACCAAGTGTGGAGTGATCCGAATAATCAGAGATGCTGCAGTTTTCCAGTCTCACTAGCTATTTATGCTGACAGAAATAAAATTAACTGTTGAGTTCAAATATGAAGTTGTTCAACTATTGACTACTATTTCACTGCTCTATTTTTAAAAAAATACACCTTTTAATAACAGCCAGTCATACACTATATAGATGACAAATGAATATATATTCCAAATATTTACTTTGTGGGTTTTGACAATTTTAACTGATTGGCCCTAATTTAAATATTTTAAATCCTATTTATAAAGCCATACTTAATTCAACGCGTTAAAATTACCTAATACCTATATGGAAAAAATGGATTACATTGTCCTGGCATATGTCTTTAAGAAAATATCAGAATGATGCGAAATGATTTCTCTTATGAAAAGAGGATGATGCCAGAAATCTTGAATTTTAACATTTTGTGACCTCTTAACTCAGAACGTCAGCTCTTATGTAAGTAAATTCTACACATTGTAAGTAGAAGTGTTGATCTAGGGTTCTGCATACTTCTCCATCTGATTCTTCCAGCATACAAGTTTAGTTATATGTTACCTTGAGTCCCAAAACTATGTTTATTGAAAATGCCAGGTTTTGATTAGTTAACAATTTGTCCAGGAATCTTGCCACTTGTAAAATGTCATGTTTGGGCAGAATACCCTCCAACGAAACCTTTATTTTCAGACTCTGATCATATTCAGTGTAGTTTTGGGAAAAGCATTAACAAATCAATCTATACAGCTGGAGACTTCCCAAACACTGCATCCTATCACTTAATATCCTTAAAAGTCAGCAGAGGATGATGCCTTCAATTCTTAGAAGCATTGAAGGGTGTCTCTAAAATCATGCACTGCTTTGGTGAACTTTTTTATTCATTGTTCTACAGTGTCATCTGCTATGTTAGTGTGGTCCTCTCTCGTAAGACTAAAATAAACCTTGAGATTCAATGACAGTACTTTCTTAGCTTAAGTCCAGCACTGCTACCTTTACTTATTGTTTACTTTTGCATAATAGCTTTGACATTGTAAAGTGTGTGTGTGTTTTTTTAATTTTTTGAGAAATGGAAGATAAAGAGAAGAGTCACAGGGTAAGTTCTCAGAAGGTGACTTTTCTGAGGGGAAGTTTTTATTTTTCTTTGTTCTCTTTATACTGGATTCTCATCTATATTGGCTATTTCTCATCATCTACTCTAAATTCCAGTTTATCTTCTGGGTTTGTAATATTTTTCACCTTTCAGATAGTGTTAGACATTTGAATTATTTGTACCTCGTTTGACTAATATTAAAAAATGACTATTATAAATAGATCAACAAGAACTGTGTTGTGCTTCACTATGAGAAAGTGTCTTCACTGTGAGAGTTAAGTTGCCAATAATGGAATATTGGTGAGCATTTAAGATAGCATCATTTAGGTGCTTTTGAGTTCTTTCTTTGTCTGAGTTCATAAAGTAATGCTTTTTATTAAAAAGATGGAAAGCTAAATGTTAAAACCCAGGAATAATGAATGCATTTCCATTAAATTTCTTTTAAAGGAGTGATGATCTTTATTCAGGTGAAATATTTGCACAATTTATCTGAATGTGATAGAGTTTAGGATTTCAGAATATCTGTAAATATTTTTAGTTATTAAGTGCCTAAGACACAGCATACAAAAGTGTATCTAAACAGTCTCTCTAACTCTCTAGAAGTTTACTTTCTTAGACAATGGTAGTCATTGAGTTCCTTTAAAAATAGGATACTTAATGATAAATAATTATCTACATGTGCATACATTGAGTTAGAAAAAAGACTAGAAAGACCCGTATCTCACTATAGGTCAACACGTCTAGGAGTTAAAAATGTGTCCCAAATTAGCTAGGGTCCTTATGTTTTCTTCCCAATTTTCCCCAAATCTGCTTTCAGGAAAGGCACTAATACAACCAAGCATCTTTAAAAGTCATAGCATACTGGGGGAGTTATGTATGGGGAGAACAGGCAAAGGTGTGAAAATATGCATCAATTGTCCCTTTTGCAAAGAGCATAGGTAAAATGCAGTTAGCCACATTCAAATCAAGTCCAAATTGAAATACCAACTTTTTTTCTTAAAATCGTAACTTGCCCACATTGATTCTTTCAACTGTGATTTTCTGTGGTAATTGCAGTCATCAAAGTATGAATTGAGTGTTAAGGTTTTCCAGAAGTGGAGAAAATCCCTTCCTACTATTAGGATTAAGAGCATTTGCCTTATTGGGGGCTATGTCTCTATTCATTTTTTCTTTTAAAAACAACTTCATTAAGATATAATTTACATACCATAAATTCACCCATTTTATGTATACAACTCATTTATTTATAGTACGTTTAACAAGCTATGCATCTATAACGATATCCAGTTTTAGAACATTGTCATCACCCTAGTAACATCCTTCATATCCATTTACAGTTAATCCCCGTTCCCACCCACAACCCCAGGCAAAAATGAATCTACTTTTCTATCTCTATAGGCTTGTCTTTTCTGAACATTTCATATAAGTAGAATCATATAATATGTAATCTTTTGTGTTTGGCATATTTCACTTAGCATAATGCTTTTGAAATTCATTCATGTTGTAGCACGTATCAGTATTTTACTCTCTTTTTGTAGGTATTTCATTATGGATATACTACATTTTATGTATGCATTCACAGTTAATGGACATTTGGGCTCTTTCCATTTGGGGCTATTATGAATAATGATTATTTGAACATTAATCTACACATTTTTGTATGGTCATATATTTTATTTCTCTTGAGTAGATATTTAAGAATGGAATCACTGGGTCTTTTGGAAAAAATTATATTTAACATTTTAAGAAACTACAAGACAGTTTTCTAAAGTGACTGTACTACTTCACATTTCCATCAGCAATCTTTAAGAATCCCTGTTTCTCCACGTCCTTTGTCAACAGTTGTCATTGTGTGGTTTTGATCATAGCCATCCTGGTGGATATGAAATAGTATCTCAATGTGTCTTTTATTTGCATTTCCCTAATGACTAGTGGTCTTAAGCATCTTTTCAAGTGCTTATTATCCACTTACACATTTTCTTTGGAGAAATGTCCATTCAAATATTTTGCCTATTTTAAAATTGGGTTCTCTTCTTATTATAGAGTTGTAAGAGTTCTTTGTATATTAATGGACACAAGTCTTTTGCCATTTATGTGATTTGCAAGTATTCTCCCCTAGTCTGTGGCTTATCTTTTCATGAGTTCTTACAATAATCTTCTGTTTTGTCTGTTAGCAAATATCCTATAAGAGCTAGCTATGAATAATCACAATACATAACATATATATGTGTATGTATGTACACATAATATATATCTTGGGATAAATGGGGATACTGATATGGATGTATAAGTACATCATAAAGTGAATTATCAAATGTTTATGTAAAAGGATAATACATGGATGTTAATGTAATTACATTATTGGCAAGTCAAATACAAACATATTTTAAGACAGTAGAAGAAATAGATATAATTATTTAATGTGTTAGTAAAGAACCAGGTATATTACCATATCACAAATTTGTTTTCTTATATATTTTGATGATTTGATTTTAAAATAATTGGTTTCTATTGAAATTCTATGTATTTTATTGAGTACATTCAAAAATATTATTCTGAAAAGGAATCCATAGGCTTAACTAGATTACTAAAGCAATATATGGCATTAGTAAAGAACCCTTAGTTTTCACAATTGGTTTTTACAACAGAGTATCACATTCTAAGGCTTGTTCACCCATAAGAGGGCATTTGTAATTACTATAAATGCCAACAATCTTTTAGATTTTAACCATATTATTTAGCCTTCAGTAAATATGCCCCCATATTCTATAAACTCATTGTCAAGCCAGATCACAGGAGCATTTTGCTGTTCTCCTAATTATTTCATTAGTATAAGAATGAAACAAATAAATTGACCTCAAATATCAAATACATATTGTTTTTTGGTTGTATGTGTTATATGGATAATTCAATGATTTCACCACCTATGCTTGTAGTATAGACTTGTCCTAGGCTGTATAGATGGCAGGACGTAAACATATAGAAAGAACATAAGAGAGCAGCATGCTGTATTAAATTATGAAGGCCTGCTCTGGACAGTTACTCAGTGGTTAGAGCATTGGGCCGGAGCACTGAAGGGTCTTAGGTTCAATTCCCAGTCCAGGACATGTATGGGAGGCAACCAATCCATGTGTCCCTCACCTCTCTCTCTCTCTCTCTCTCCCTCCCTCCTTCTCTCCTTCCTCCCTTCTACTCTTTCTAAAAATTTATGGAAAAAATATCCTCCAGTGAGGATTAATGAAACAAAATTATTAAGTCCTTTTAAACTTGACTAAATGTCCCATTGAGGTAGATCATAGGGTTCTAACTTGTTTTAAAGTCTAACTAAATGTAAATAGAAAACCTGATAAGCATCCCCAAGGGAAACATGATGGAAAAATTACTTAAAACAATTATCCACTCATTACTCTCTTACCATCTTTATCCCTCTCCCAGGATTTCTTTTTATAATTTTATTTCTACAAACAACACTGAAGTCTCCTTATTATAAAAACATGTTTTTTAAAAGTATAGCTTCATTTTTCTCTGTGACTCTAACCACCTCAATCATAATATCACCAAATTCCTGGTCGTTGTCTACTCTTCAACAACCATTTAACCTTAAGCCTCTTACAGTTTAGACTGATTCTGCTCCACCAAAACTATTGTCTTTTAAGTTACTAATGAAAAGTCCAATGGTTTCTTTGCAGTCCTCATTCTATCTGACTTCTCTTCTGTACTGTTTGGCATTTTACTATCATTCTGAAATTACCTTTCCCCCTTTGACTTCCAAGACATTGTGCCTTATTGTTTCTCCTTATACTACTCTGGTATTTTTATTTTACTCATTCAACATTTATTGATTGAGCAACCACTGTATCCTAAATAGTATGCCAGGCTCTGGTGACACAGTGGTGAACAAGTCAGGCCCGATATTTGCCAACATGAAGCTTATCATTTTCATCACTCTCTGGTCCCAAAATGGTGTGTTTCTTCAGCATTTTATCCTTAGCCTTCTTCTTGCCTCAGTAGTATTAACCATGCCTCCTATACATTGATGACTGGTAAATTTATATTTTGAAACTAGACATCTCTCTTAAGCTCCAAACCTGTATTTCCGATTACCTACTAAGCCCTTGTTCAATAAGCCCTATATCAATAAGTTGATATATAGAAAGTACTTAAAACTAGAGCTTAGTATAAACACTCAGCCAGCACTAGCTATTTTTATTTTGTATTGGCCCACAGTGTATCCAAGAAGAAAACTATTTTCTAGTCCTTCTAGGACACTCCAACCTGATGCTATCATTTTTTTGACCTTTGATACATGTCATAACTATCCACCCAGTTTCAAGCAGAAAACTATAGAATCAGCCACCAATTCTTATTATCTTCATTCTTCTCACTAAATTCTGTTAGTTTCACCAAAAAGTGGTAGAATCTAGGTTTTCCATTCATATTATGTTGGCTTCAAACCTCAACAGCATACATAAATAACCTCTTAGTTTTTCTACCTCCTGACTCCATTCTAATCTCTAGATTGCTACCTGAGTTATTTCACTAGCAACAAATCCAATTATATTATATCTTGATTTAAAACCTTTTTTGGTTTCTTCTTTCTTCCAGGATTAAAATACACACTTCTTGGCTTGCAACATTTAAGGCTCTTTATTATCTAGCCCCAGCTACTTTTCCATCTTTGTGTCTGTTTTTTCCTGCCACCCATCCTTCTCAAACTGATAGTGAACATTAAACTTTATTCAGACTGAACTTTTCTTCATTCCCAAACCACTTTATGTTCTATTACAGTTACATCTCTTTGCTTTTGCATATGCTGTGCCTGTATCTGGGATGTTCTGCTCCATCTTTTACACCTTCTATACCTACTGAACTCCTCCTACTCAGTCTTTACCCAGATAAAATGTCATTTCCTCTATGAAACAGACCTCTCCAGAAATAATCATTCTTCCATCCCTTGTACTTCTAAGGTTCTTTAAACCCCTTTGGTAGAACCTACTATGTACAGTAATTGTGAATTTCCTGTGCTTATATTGCTATGTTGCCCTCTTCAGCCTTGTATTAACAATGTCCAGGATAATGCCATGCATATATTAGGTAATCAATAATGAATTTCAAACAATTAAACAGATTTACTCCTAATGGTCTGCAACAACTGCAAACCGTTTTCCCTGTCTATCTTAGGAATTACTAATGCTAACTTTAATACCAACTGCTTTGATGGAAAAATAACAACCTTGTTAAAAAGCATTTCCCAATTTTAACACTGATATATATGACAAGATGAGAAAAATGGAGCTGTCAGAGAGGACTCTCTCCTTTGTAGATGGTATATCTATAAGAATGGTCATGTTTCTTAATTGTCCCCCTCATCTTTTTTTGCCCTATTCAATCACTTTAATAATGACATCCGATTCCTCATGCTTTACTTTTACAAAGCACTTCTTCAATATTATTTTATTACTTGCACAAGACTACCCTGTGAAATACATAGGGAAAATATTCTCAGCCCAGAGAGATTAACTGATTTATCCAAAATCACAAATTCAGCAAAGAATAGAATTTGTGTTAAAAGCCACTATGACGTGCTGTCTCTCTAAAACAGGCTTTTTGTGATCTCTTATCTGGACTCTCACAACAAATCTGACTGTTCTTGTTTCAGTCATCCCCTGCCTCCCATCCACTTTTCTGATATCAAGTCTTTCTGCAAGCAAAAGGCCTATTCTAAAACGTAAATATGATCGTGCCACTCCAACATTAGTAAAAGCTTCCTATACCAGTTATCAACTGGATTTGCCTACCCATCTGTCACCATCTCTTATTATTGTCCTTATACTGATGTTTAGATCACAGTTATACTTTGATGGTGGATCAACATACCATGTTTTTCCTTCTGTTTGAAACACTGTCCTTTTCTTATTCTTTGCCTTCCTCTTGTCTCTGCAGATGCACCTATTATACTTTCCTGAAGGCCCACTTCAGTGAATACTTTCCTGAAGTCTCCCCTTTTTTCTATCCTTTCTCTCTCCCTTTGTTTTTCCTCTTTCCTTCAGTGGATATTTATTTAGTGCCCACTATGTGCCAAATGCTGTGATTGTTCCTGTTGTTTGAAGGACCATGGCAAGTACTAACCAGTGTGGCTGGAGCAGGTGAAAGGAGGGAGGCAGGCAGAGCACTGTGTGCTATGAGGCTGAAGGAATGGGAAAGGTCCAGACCTGCCCCGCACTCTTATTTGCTCCCTGACTTCTCAGAGCATTTGCCTAATGCCTGTGCTAAGGTGTATTTCTCTGGATGAGGTATGGTAGGCATTATGGTTATTACTGGCGATGGACTCTGTGTCCAGCACTGACAAGCCCTTTATATATGTAGGGATCACTCCTGTGGCACACATCTGTTCCATCCAGGTTTATAAAATGTAGTCAAGACATAAGGTATGTGTCATTTTTCAAGCTCTTTCAGAGTTCCACGTTTAAGTCTAGAGGTCTATTTCCTGATATTTTCCCTTTATGGATTATAGTGTGGTTAAAAAAATAAAAAGCTTCAAATCTTGAGTAAAATTTTCCTAGGTTCAAATACAGACTCCAACACTAACTATAGCCGTAGGAGAAATCACTAAATATACTATTAGCTCTAAAATTATTACTATTGTTGTTATTCTCCCAGCTCTCACTGTGATAGCTTTTTTACTAGAAATGGGTTGTAAGCTCATTTGGGGGCCACTTTAGAGAAAATTGCTAATTATGTGTTGAATTTGTATTTCAAGCTTCCTAAGGGATAAAAAAGAGAATTGTTATACTTGTTCCACTTTCCCCAAGCCACTTCTACCTATGCTGCCCTACCTTTGTGACCTCCTGTGGAGACCAGGAGACCAACTAAATATTATGTCTGAAGATACTTCCCCAGGCATCTTTGAAGTCCCAGTTTCCCTTTGTATAACAACTAAAGGGCAAAGTTTGCCATTATCTTTCAATCTGGTCTCCTTGTACTGAGGGAGAGTTGGTGCTCCTCAGAGGAAATTTCCCTGCCCATAAAAACTTTACAGCATTTACCTCACAGAGACCAGGCTTTCCCAGAAATGTCTGGGACCTCTGGCCAAGAGACAGGATTAATATTTTGGGAGACAGATTTTCTCTGGGGGAGGGAGTGAAAGTTAAGTGGTATTTTTCCTTGTTCTCTAAAGCTTTGAGTGACCTCTTTTTTTTGCATTTCTTAAAGAGGCTTGTTTTATTTTTTAAATTGATTTTAAAGAGAGAAAGGAGGAGAGAGAGAGGTGAGAAAGAGAGAGATCTATCTGTTGCCTCCTGCAATCGCTAATTTCAGGAAATACTGACATGATCAAGAAGTCTTTTGTCCACTCTTATGACAGTTTCCTAAACGTATAACTCCTTGTATCATATATATCCAGCATAAATACACATACCAAATATAAATACACATATAATTTTATTTGTTTATTCACTTTTTAATATTTTTATTATAAAGACTGACACTCTAATCACAGTCTTTGCCTTTAGTTTTTTCCTTCTATAAACTATCTTCCTAAATCACCACTTTTATCCTTCCCTTGATCAAGAAGGTGTAACATCATCCAGATTCCCACTCAGTTAAGGCATTATATTTCCCCCTGGCCTGTTTCGCACAGTGATTAGAACATTGGGCCTGTGGACTGAAGGGTCTCAGGCACATACCTGGGTTGCAGGCTCGATCCCTGGCCTCAGTTGGGGCATGTGATGGAGGCAACCAATAGATGTGTTGACATCTCTCTCTCTCTCTCTCTCTCTATCTCTCTCTCTCTCTCTCCCTCCCCCTCCCTCCCTCCCTCCCTCCCTCCCTCCCTCCCTCCTTCCCTCCCTCCCTCCCTCCCTCCCTCCCTCCCTCCCTCTATTCCACTCTCTCTGAAAAGCAATGGAAAAAATATCCTCAGGTGAGAATTAAAAAACAACAACATTGTATTTCTCCCCTACCTCCCAAATCTCTCCCTGGTGGACGACCAGAATAATTGAAGGCATAATGATCAAGTTGGAAGAGGTCTGTAGCTTTCTCTGTTTTTATGTCCAACACCTGTTTTGAGCTCTTCAGTCTTGAAGCCATGAGAAGAGACGGAGGCTCCCACTCTCCCTAATGTCTGTGATAGCCAGTTTTTACTCTCTCAGTCAGAATTTCAGCCAGCAGGAAAAAGAGAGTTCCCTACTCGTTGTGTACTTTAGGGCCAAATTAACAGCAGTCCCTTTTTCTATCTTGAAGTCTCTTTCTGTGCAGTTCTTTGTGTATATTTCTCTGTAAATTTGGTTATTCCTTCCTGTATACCACTGAAAGTATGTATTTATTTAAGGTTTGTTATTTGTAAGTTTGTTTTCTTTTTAATGTTAACTGTCTTTTACTGTCTTTTCCCATTTTGAAACAACCTCAAAATTACAGCAACATTTCAAAATATAGTACAAAATTTGTTTTCTTTAACCATTTGAGAGTAAGTTGCCAATATGATGTCACATGACTCCCAAATATTTTAGTGTGTACTTCCTACAAACAAAGATATTGTGTTATATAATCATTTTTTTTTCTTTTTTCTTTTTTTTTAAAAAATATATATTGATTTCAGAGAGAGAAAGGGAGAGGGAGAGAGAGAGATAGAAACATCAATGATGAGAGAGTCATTGATCGGCTGTCTCCTGCATGCCCCCAACTGGGGATCGAGCCTGCAACCTGGACATGTGCCTTGACCAGGAATCGAACCCCAATTGCCTGGATCCTAGGTCGACGTTCAACCGCTGAGCCACGCCCAGCCAGGCTAATCATTTGTTTCTATTTAAAAAGTTTATGAAATATTTTAGGCAACAAAATGTTATAATACATATAAATATTATATAAAATAATATGGTGAACATATGTAATAATGTAATGAACATAATATAATGAATGTATGACCATAACCCAGCCTAAGAAGTAAAATATTACCAATGCAGTTAAAACCACCTGTGTACCATTCCCACAGCCCCACATCCACCATCTTGAATTTCATATATATCATTCATTCCTAAGCTACGGTCCCTAAGTGCATTTTAGGTAGACTTATGAATGCCCTGAAATTGTATACAAAATTAGATACATATGTGCATTTTTCTGGGGAAAGGTCCATCATTTTGATGAGATTTATATGGATAAAGGTAAATGTGTGTGAAGTACCAGATTTCATGACAAAATAGCACACAGTTAGTACATATCCTTTCCTGCCAGTCATTTATTGTTTAGGTCTTTGTATTCTGGCTTTCTCCCCAACCAATTTACTGAAATTGATTTCTTAAAGGTCACTTTCTAATCACCAAATTCAATTACTTCTCAGTTTTTATCCTCATTGAACTACCAATAGCATCTTATTCCTGACTCACTTCTAGAATCACTCCCTTGCTTCTGCTTTCTTTTGACATTCTTCAGTCTACTCACTTGAAAAATATAATACCTGCCTCATATAGTTTTGAGTAATAGAGTTATAAGGTTCTTATAAGTTGCTTGCTTGTTGCATGTGTTCAGTAAAGTGTAGCTAATATATTTTTTTAAATGTATCTTTATTGATTTCAGAGAGAGGAAGGGAGAGGAAGAGAGAGAGACTGAAACATCAATGACGAGAGAGTCATCATTGATCAGCTGCCTCCTGCACACTCCCCACTGGGGATCGAGCCCGCAACCTGGGCATGTGCCCTAACCGGGAATCGAACTGTGATCTCCTGGAACATAGGTCGATGCTCAATCACCGAGCCATGCCAGCTGGGCAATTGTAGCTAATATTGATAGTTAGTTCTCATACCACTGTGGTTCCATATCCTACTGCCCTATTTAAGGTGTTGTTAATGGATGGAAGTCATGCCAAGAAGACAGCTTGTAATTACTGCCTCAGTTTCCTGCAGAGTTGTTCATTACCTTAATAGTAGCCCTATACCTATAAGTAGTCCAGGTTAAGGCAGGATCAATAATCCTTAGAGTCTTCAGAAGAAAATAATTTATGTGAAGACTAGTTAGCCTTAAATTGCATAGAGATATATATTTTAAATGTCATCCCCCAACGTTTGTAACACTATTTTCAGCCTGGTCACTTTTAAGGGCTCAGATGGTAAAAAGGTAGTTCTCCCTTCCTTGTTTGTTCACCTTTTTGCCCACTTTGCTACTAAATAGATTGACAAATGAAGGTGCCAACTCTATTACAAAGGACACCTGTTGGCTTCAAACTGACCGAAGGCCAGTTATTCTAGACAGGCCATTGAAGAGCCATATGACTTTTATTCACTATTTACTTGAAACAGAATGACAGGAAGAATTTATATCAAATTGCCAGTCCCCTGAGTCTGCCCTGCCCTGAGCTCTCCTCTTTACTTTTACATCCACTATTAGCTGCCAGTAACAGTGACATACTTTTGTTCATATGCATAATAGAACCTTACAAGATTTGTGGGCAAATCTTCTGAGAAGCACCCAGGCCATTATTGAGGCTCATTTGTCAAGAGCAAAGCAGCCAAATTATCTTTGTCCACTGTTAAGTAGAATGCTTGACTTCATAAGTGCCATCCCTTCAGTCAGGATAGGGTAAGTTATATTGCTATAGCAAAAGACTCCTAACATCTCAGTGCCTCAAAATAACAAAAACTTTATTTATTATTTACATTGCATGCCCATTATGTGTCACCTAGGAAATATTATGTGTTCTTTAACTAGGACCTAGATGGAACAGTTATCACCTGGAACATTGCTGATTGTTGGGGTGAAGGGAAAGAGAGCTCTGGAAGTCTCACACTGCACTACCAATTAAATCTTATTTCTGCATGTGACACATGTCGTTTTTCTCATATACTGTTGGTCAGACTTGATCAGGGGCCAGTTGGAGGCCAGGAAGTACAATCTTACCATGTGCTATGAAGGTGAAGAGCTAGAAATATTCAGTCACACTGTTGCTTAATGTGCCCTGTAGAAAGATATTGCTGGTCTTCCTAACCCCTTCTCTTTCCCTGGGACATCTTGTTAAGTGACTTCCTTTCAATTTCACTCATTCATTTTTCCTTGATTTTGCAGAAATCAAACTGCTTCATATAAGTTTGGTAATTATTGTGCATACTGTAAGCTGGCTTGTTTAATGCAAAGTGTTTTTTCTCCTGCTATTTACTCTCATAGTAACAGAGTAGTTATAATTCTGTGATCCTCTGACCATAAAAACCTGATTAAATGACTTACCCAAGATTATGTAGTTAGTTGATATTAGAGGAACCTAAACTAGAATTCAAGTTTTTTGACTCAGTCTGTTTTCTTTTTATTACATCAAGTCCTATTATAAAGAAAGTTGTATAACTGGCAACTGTGTAATTTACTCCCAGAGACAACTGATAACAACAGACTCTGGTCTTTAATCTTGAACAAAAAGAATTTTCCATTTAAATGTCTCCTTTTGAGTATTTTGATGAATTCCATGTCATAAAATCAGATTTCTTTGATTCTTATGCTGATAACTTTGCATTCTTTCTTGAAACAAACAAGTGGCTCTGAATAAATCAATGACATGATCCTGAATATCTGTAAGACTCAAACAGAGGACTTTCACCACCCCTGCTGCATCTCAATCTACAATAAGGCATTGTATGCACTGTGTTATTACAGGTTTATTTCTTACTATTACTTAGAATATGATACAAAGATTTAATTTAACAAATAGCATGAGTAGGCTGTTGAGAACATTCATGAATATGCTGTGTCAACCTCTGTCAATTTGAAGTTTGTTTTTGTGTGAACTGCTGTGGGTTTTTCTCATGTATAGCTTATTATAAAGCTCTTCAATGATGCTTCTTGTCTTAATCAAATTTACTTCTGATAATGGCTTAGGAAAAGGCCCAAGTTAAGGTGACTACCACTAAAAATCATAGGTAATAAAGGAGACAATCCCTAATATAAAGACAAGTCTTAACACACAGGCACAGAATTCTTGTCAAGATATCAACCAAATATGATTTGGGTGGTACAGAGTATCTTTAGGTACCATGAACCTCTGCCCAGGCTCTGTAGAAGAGCCATGAACCTCTGTAGAAGAATACACCATTGAGTTTTTATATAAATTCAATAATACAGTAGTCTCCTTCATCCGCAGTTTCGCTTTCCACAGTTTCAAATGTGTCTGATCAACTGCAGTCTGAAAATATTAAATTTCCCCAACAATTCAATGTGCACCTGACATTCAACCATTTACAACGATATGGCTCCATGATCCAAGATCACCCAAAAGCAGGTGATCCCTTTTCTGACATTGTCAGAAGGTCAATAATAGCCCATGCTAAGTCACAATGGCTGTGCTATTCACCTCACTTCATCTCACCACATAAGCATTTTATCATCCCACATCATCACAGGAAGGGTAAGTACAGTACAATAGGGTATTTTCAGAGAGAAAGAAACCACATTCACATAAGATTTATTATAGTATATCTTTGTAATTGTTCTATTTTATTATCGCTATTAATTTCTTACTGTGCCTAATTTCTAAATTACAGTTTATCATAGGTATGTATGTATGTATGTATGTATGTATGTATGTATGTATGTATAAGAAAAAACATAGTACTGTATATAAGGGTCTGATACTATCCATGGTTTTAGGCATCTACTGAGGGTCTTGGAAGCTATACCCCATGGATAAGGAAGGACTGATGCATAAATTGTAGATGAGGAAGAAGGAAACTTTTCTAAGAATACCACACAAAGCCCATTAGAATGATGTTCTACATTTTTCTAGTACTTTGTTTTCTGCCATGAAATGATCTTGAGTACTTTTCCAAAGGTAAAATCTGGTATATTATCATATATAAAAGCACAGGGATAAATATATGAGGACACTGGTTATTAGTGCAAGTCAAAGCCAATATCTGTGGTAATAAAATATCTTCCATAATATTTTCTCAGAGTCCTTTGTTGTAATAATTATCTACCAGGTCAATATTTTCCTCATGGTAAATTTTATACATGAACAAAGCAGAGAGAATAATACATTAAGATTTCGTGTTCCTATCACCCAGCTTCAACAGTTGTCAATTCATGGTTAATCTACTATGAAGCCTTTATAAAGATTATTATAATAATTTACATTTTATGGCTGTGAACTGTTTTTAATGCCTTTTCCCTTTTCATGGCAACTATAAGTATAAATATTAGACTTTTACATAAAGAAAGATAATTTATTTACACCACTAGGAAATAGTATCCAAAATATTCATTTCACTAGAATAAATAGCTCAACCACATATGTCATCAGCCAGTTTCCTAAGAAATGCTTAGAGGCAAGGGGGCCTGCATTCTTTTGTTAGGATTTATCCATTAAATTAAATCAAATTTCTCATATTGTTGTCCACAAACCTTTGAGTGTCAGCAAATGTATTTTTGGGGATCTACAAGTTCTTAAGTTTAAGAAACATTCTTCTGATATCAAACTAATAATAATCCTTTTGACTGTTTATTCTTGTACTCATTTTGAATTCTTTTACTAGTACTTGTCTTTTAAAATAGCAATGCATTATCAGGAAGCATTTTTATGAAATAAGATTTAGTGTCTTATGTCAGTGTTTCTCAAATAGACTCATCACTCCATTCTAGAGTTCTTTAGAGCTCTGAAGGATGAGAAATAACACTCTATGGGAAAAACAGAAAAATTTGAGTTTTATCAAACAAGTTGCCATTGATACAAATACACAGGCCCTAAATGTTACACTGATTTGCCCTCAGTGAACACAGTGGGCATATTCAAGTGGAGAAAAAAGGTTTCCCAAGAATATGAGAATAATACTGTGTAAATAAAATAATATTCTCTTCATTTGCTTCCATTAACAAGTATTGAAATTGACAACAGTGAAGATCATAGTCTTTTTATCACGCAGAATTGAACATTATTTTATTTTTATACCTATGTTATATGGAAATATAATCTACTATGGGGAGGATACCCCTCTGCTGACACATAGCTTACTTAGTGACAGTTGGAGAATTCTAAGTATGTTTTGGGATGAAAACTTACTAGTGCTTTTATTTCTCACTTCGGTTACTCTCTCCCCCTCCACCCACCTGCCCTCCTCCATCCCTCTGACATTCATCAGTCTGATTTATGTTTCCATGTCATTGAATCTATTCTGTTCATCAGTTTATTAAGTTCTTTAGATTCCACATATAAGCGAGATCATGTGATGTTTGTCTTTTGCTGCCTGGCTTATTTCACTTAGCATAATTTTCTCCAGTTCCATCCATACCATCCCAAAGGGTATGAGATCCTTCTTCTTTACAGCTACTTAATATTCCACAGTGTATATGTCCCACAGCTTTTTTATCCACTCATCTACTGATAGGCACTTGGGCTGTTTCCAGATCTTAGCTACTGTAAACTGTGCTGCTATGAACATAGGGTTGCATATATTCTTTCTGATTGGTGTTTCAGGATTCTTAGGATATATTCCTAGAAGTGGGATCACTGGGTGAAAAGGCAGCTCCATTTTTAATTTTTTGAGGAACCTCCATACTGTTTTCCATAATGGTTGCGCCAGTCTGCACTCCCACCAGCAGTGTACTAGGGTTCCCCTTTCTCTGCATCCTCACCAGCAGAAGTTGTTTGTTGATTTGTTGATGGTAGCCATTCTTACTGGTGTGAAGTGATACCTCATTGTGGTTTTAATTTGCATCTCTCTGATGATTAGCGATGCTGGGCATTTTCTTGTTCCTTGTTTGCTTAAGGTGCTCTTTATATCAGGTAGTATACTTTGGTGGAAGTCCCTAGAGCTCATCTGTTTATATTTCATGTGGGCAGTTTCTCCTTTCCCATTTTGTAATGAGTTACTATTGCTGTAATACTCATTTCCACACCATAGTTTGAGTGCTACATCAGCATGTAATATGTGTACACAGTTAACAAAATCTCTTTCATGTGTGCTATCTTATTTTACCTTGACAAGAACACTGAAATAGGAAAGAAAAGTGTTATACAGTATTATTGCATTTAGGATGAAAAAAATGGAGGCTCAGATACTTCTTACTTGTTCAAGGTGGAAGTCTTCACTTCACCTTCTGCTACTATTATATCAATCTTGACTCCACTTGAACTGTTGAAAATATATATAGAGAGAAATTTTTATGCTTAAAAGGAAGACAGAAATGAATCCTCAATTACTATATCCTTCACCAAGTATGATGTCAGGCATACAACAGACACTTAATAAATGCCTGTTGGCTTGGCTTGTTAGATTTTATACTTAAATGGAGAAAAAGATAGAGGAATAAAATAAATTTTAGGTAAGGCTTGCCGTTAGTTAGTATGTGGCTACTCATTAAGATGTATAATCTCCAAATCTTCCTAAGAACTCCCTACTGCAGAAGCGCCCCAAATATTTTTCCTGCCATTTATCACACACTGTCTAAAATTAGGCTATTATAGAGCCATTCCTTTGGCCACTGATACTTGTAAACATTATCCTAAATTATATATATCTTTAAAACTTAAAAGTCATTTACACATTAGTAAAAAATATGTTTTTTAAATTTTTGCTGAGGATTTGGTCAGGGTAGTTTTTAAAAAAGATTTTGGAGCATGGATTGCTACTGTGGAGAGTTGTGAAGGAGAGCATTAACAAATTGTTTATTATCTACTATAACAACAATAACTAATACTTGTTGAGTATAAGCTGTATGCCAGACTCTGTGCTTTAATTACTATAATTAATCCATTTTACAAATGAGATACCTGGGCCTCAGAAGAGTTAAATAACTTGCTGAGGGGGTCACAAGGCTAGAAAGTGGCAGAACTGGGATTTAAACCAAAGTCTGACTAATCCAAATCTCTCATTCTTAACCATTACCCTGTATTACCTAATCAGTGGTAGTAAGGAGAGGCAGTGAAGAAGAATAGAAAAGGATGTATAAATGGTTGCTAGGAAGATAACCCAAGTCAAACATTTACTTAAGTCACAATGGAGACTGCAAATCTGTGGGCTCAAGTTCTATGGCTGGTATTTTGGCCTGGCTTCCCCTAAATAACCCCTCCTTTTTCATTCAGCATTGCTAGCTACTTTGCATTTCCTTGTGCTTATTTGGTTACCCATTTTGGTTTTCACTGTTGTTTCTCAAGTGGAGCCTAAGCAATATAGTCAGATCTCTTTTATATAACACTTATCCCCAATGTGCATTTCAATTGTTACTTATAAATTATCATCATGCAAGGCTACTAGGAGTGACTGATAATACACAATGAGAGTTGTTTTTTGTAACTAGTATATTTAAAGGTTGATAATTAACTTTAAACAACCCATTCCTACAGGCTAGAATGATGAATAACAATGATGAAGACATAACCTTTATACTTTTGTTTAAGGCTTTCACATGTTATCTGAGTTGACCTATTCACCAGTTATATGAAATAGGTAAGGATCATTATACCCATTTTATAGATGACATGGGCTGAGATTTACTAATTTTAAGTGGCCACCTGGCTGATAGATAGGAAAGCCTTTACAAGAGCCACAACCTGGAATCCTTCCTTTTTTGATAAATCATGTAGGTGGGTAAGGGGTATGTTTCTCTGATTCTAAATTGATTGGGGGTATATATATATGTGCTGCTAGAGAATAGTGTGTGGAGGGAAGTGATGTTTGTAGACCATTAAAAAGTGTGTGTACTTGAGACAAAGTAGTTGGGGACAAGAGAAATCCTATGCATCTGCCAAGGTAGATTCAAATTACACTGCCTATTCAAAGCATGCTATGAATATTCTGCTCTCCATTAATCTCCTTTCCTCTGAAATTCTCTAATAATTGTAGTCTAAACTAGAGGTTAGAAACTGGTGACCCATGGCCCAAATTTGGTTCAAAAACATGTTTTGTTTTCACCAGTGCTGCTGTCTGCTAGAGGTAGGATTTTATTGGCTTTGTTGGAGAGGAGGGAAGAACTTTGAGCCTACTGATTTGTCACAACCCCTCAACAAGGCCCTCCAGATGCTCTGGTGTGATGAAATACAACTATACTGGGAGATTCAGGTTTCAACAGTTCATAGTTTAGGACGTATGTGGTTCATTGAGCAAGATGACCCCCTTCTTCCTCAGTAATGATGTAGAATACATTTAGGAATGGTGTCAGCATTAGCTTCTTCCCAGTTGGAGAGAAAATAGAAAATGGCACCAAGCTTTCTGAAAGATTAGATCACTGCCTTATTATATTTCTTTCTGCCTCAGAGCATTTTCCACTGAAATTTATTAAAGTCTTGTAGCTAACAGATAGATTGAATACAGTCTTTTTCTCCTCAACTTATTAGTCACTGTCTACTGAGCATAACTGAGAGGTTTCATTAGAGCGTTCCATTAAAAATCGTCATTCACTGCATTTTCCATGAATTACCCTTTGCTGTGTTTAGTGGCAGTAGATTTAACCTTCAACCCATGCAGTTTATACGAAATGAAGTTGGGAGAGAACGAAACTTTTAATTAGTGTCTCCTGAAGATGTGATGATTCTGAACAGCTTTGTACAGAAGAGAACCACTAGATATTATCCACACTGCCCCAGAAAACCAGTAGTAATAGATTTTTAACTACTACATTGCTGTTAGTCTTTGTCTCCAGCGTGCCATGTACCTAAGCTGGGGAACCAGTTCTGACTGGACTGTCTAGAAGCCAGGCAAGGCCAGTACACTTTCTTTCTAGCAAAGCAGTAGAAACTGCCTGAATGCTGCTAGAACCATGGCAGGTCAGATTATCTCTTCTTTTTGCAGCCCTGCAGAGCATGTTGAATCAGCTCAGATGGACTGGTCTGACCTTAGCCCTCAGTGTTATGATTAACTTTGTAAGCCAGACAATTCATAGACTTAACTCCAGCAAGTAGATTATTTCCCCTCTTTTAAAATGTGTTAAGATTAAGCCTATCATCTTACACCTGAATTTTAACATTAGTACTTTCATTTGGAGATTCATATTTTTACAAACTAATTTTGTGTGGGATTGCAGTGCTAACTCTAACATGAAGATTCCCAAACAAAGCCTTTTTAACTTGTATTACTTTAACTAATGTAGCAATCCTCTTGTGTGCCATTGACTAGGAAATATTCAGGATATGTGACCTACTCTTCCAAATTTCACAATAAGTTATTACCAACTTTCAGCTTTCCCCAAACAAGAGCAAAAGGGTCAAATGATAGACTGCCCAGCAATGACTAACAAGACCTTTCAAAAGAAAGTTACTTCCTTAGTTTTGATTATTTGGCATGCATACACCAAATCAATTTTGTGGTACTCCCAGCTGTGCTAACTTTATAATTGTGCCAGAATTTTTTTTGAGTTAGCTGTACCATGAAATGCAGTGTGTTGTTTTCTGGATCAGAGAAATGCCTTTATTGTGTAGTGGTTGTTTGGCTAACAGGTGTGTACACACTCAGTAGTTATACATACTGGCTGTCAAGTTTCTGGAAGCTTTTCAATGTCAACTGGGCTCCCTTTTCATTCAGTGGAGTTGATGTCTGAAGTGGTGGGATGCCAGAAGACCACTGGAGAGGCAAAAGCATTTAGTGTTTCTGTCAAATGAGTGAGGGCAGAGGTGGGATTCAGTGATCTTTCCACAGCTCTTCTACAAACAGAAAATGGCTCCTCAGATGGCACATGATGATGATGATGATGCACCCTTAGTCTTCACTTCTGTTCCTTCATTCTTTCTGAATTTATGGCAGTCCTGGATTTAGTAGAGTGCTCTGTCACACTATAGGCTTGAAACATGTTAAATGGTGAGGAACTATCTCTGTTTTCAAATTTCCAGTGAGAGGTACATAGAAACTCTGTCCAGAAATACTGCATCTCATATTTCTGAGAGAACATAATTCTTTATTTGCCCTGTGTTGTGCCAGATCCTCTAATATAGAGTGAGTAGTAATAAACCAGTATTTACATACAGTACTTTCTTTGGGAAAACCAGATAATCCCACAGATCAACTGACACCATCTCTCACTTCTTTAACTGGGCAAACATTTTGGATGAGTCCCAAAACACATTTCCTGCTTTTCAATTAAAACAAACACTAATGTTATTCCTGCTAGTCTTTTCTTTTTCCCTGATAAAGCTTATCTCTTGCTCCTCTTCATTAAGATCTAAGCATGCTTTTGTGAAAATGCCTATTTTAGCATGTGAAATGCAACCCTCAAAAGAAAAAAACATCCCTATGGCCTCCCTTCCATGGACTCCATAAATCTCTCTTCTTCCCTCTAATCACATTCTTATCCTCATCATTGAGCACCCCCTCCCTCCAAATATAGTAGTAGAGAGAAAAACATGAAGCTAAAAACAAGCACTTGAAATGCCTTCAGGTTTTAAAATAAAACTTAATGTTCTAAGCATCAACTTTGGTATGCACAGGCATACCTGGATTTACAGGTCTCAGATGCTTATAGTTCTAAGGCAGTTGAAGTACTTCTCACTTTCTGTTTTTCCTGCTACTGGATTAGAATACCCTGGATACATGAAATTCATAGACGACCTAGTACCTTTATCTACCACTTTCTTCCAAGGGGATGGGAGTAATGAGAACTTCCTGAGAACCAATTGGAGGATCTCTGGCCCTGCCACTGTGGCCTTAAGCAATTCACCACTTCCTGAGTTTCTTCTTTTGGAAAATGGTGATAACAGTATCTGCCCTGCACACCTGACAAGTTTGTAGCCAGCTTCTTACATAACAGTGAATGTGTACACAAGGCCCCACAAAACTTTAAACTTATATTATTTCAGACACCTCCCTTTCCTGTCACAGAGGAGACAAAATTGCCTACCACTTCCTGTCAATCGGCAGCTAAAAGAAATTAAAAGATAAATTTATTATAATCACCAATCATTTTTTGTAGTTGTGTTATATTTTTAAGGCATTGTCCACTTGCCAAGTAAAATGTACTTCCTCAAAAAGACTTTATTATCCTGGTATTAATTATGATTTACTGGTAAGATTTATAAGATCTTTACTACTGCCTGCCTTGTCCTACTTCTGGGCTTATCTTTCTTGTGTGTAGTTTATTTATTTTTCATCTACCTCTGCTGTGCTCAAATTCTTCATCTTTGCAGATGCTGATTATTTTACCTTTTGATAGCTTTTTCTGCCCCTTTTTAGTATGAGTTGATGTCTAGACAGATAACAGTTATTAAAACTTTGGGAAATAATTGTTGTCCCAGGTGGGCTAGTGTAGTTTGCTTAGGGGCAAACATTCTCTGTGTACACTTTTAAAAAGCACAACTTATTTGTCATGCATTTGAGATGTAAACTGAGTTATAGATGCAAATGTCACTTGAGAAAATAGAAATTTGAAGTGGTGAAGTAACATGAATGGCTGGAGTCTCGCTGGCGAGGTGCAAAGCAAGACTTTGTTTATCCTAAAATGGTGATAATCAGTTGTCAAAGAGATATTTATTGATCAATTATATTAATTATATATTTATAACTAACATATTAAGGGATGGGGTTAATTATTTTTTAATTGTAATACCTAGTTCCTTTCCTAAAGAAATTGACTAAGATGGCCTTTATTTTCTAACTTTGATATATTTCAATTTTATCATGTTTTATCCAGAAACTGCTACTACTGACCAGTATACCTTGTGTACTTATTTAACTGAGAAAGTTACATATCAGTACCTTCTGGAAAACTCTCATAAAGGCCAACCATCCAGATATCTGGCATATTACCTCTTTTATATGTCTGTTTCCCCATCTGAAGTGAAAACATCTTTGAGTGCCTGAGTTGTTTTAGTATATCCTCTCCTAGGTACCCACCAAAGTGGTTTTGTTCAAAGTAGGTGGTCAATAAATGTGAAATTGGTTAATCATGGAATTTAAACTATAGAGAGGTAAAAAAATTTTGGAGGGTAAGGAGTGATATAAATCACATTGACTTAGTGAACATACAACAATATTTTCCACTGGTTTCTCCATGTTAGGCCTATCAGACAATGTTTGGAGAGAATTGCACTGGTTCCAGAACTTTGGGCCCCTGCCCTTGAGATGGGAACCTTCAGGAAACATAGTGATCACTTCCCAAACACCCTCAGACCCTCAACAGCTGCTTAAGAAACTCTTTATTTTCAGTTTGTGGCTTTCCCCAAGATTCTTCCTCTTGGATTATAGAAGGAGGAACTTGGAGAAGACTTCAAGGGACAAGCTTAGAATAAACTGCTTAAGATACACAGAAGGGTTGATCATTCCTAGCTCAGGGAAAACATTTTCTACAAAATTTTTAAAATGTAAAATTTACATAGGTATAGTAACTGCACATGGTTGCAGGTTATTTGTTTTAATAATTGATCTAGAAGCTTAAAAGAATATAAATAGAAAAAATGTGTGTGGAGTTGTATAAGTTACTTAATTTCCCTGAGCCTTGGTTTCCCAATTTGTTTAATAATACCTATCTCAAAGTGTTACGGGGGTTAAATAAGACATTGTATGTAAAGTCTTTGCAAAATATCGCAGGCTTTTCAGAATGCCTGGCACATAATAAGCACTCAGTAAATACTAACTGGCACTGTCATGGTCACCAGCAGCAACAGCTGCATCAGTTTGCATTCCTTAAATCATATGGCAATAGATTTGGTCAAGATTCCTTAGCTCCTTGCATCTTCACAGTTTGGTGGGAAACACTTTTTCAAATGTATCTTACAACATTGTAAAATACTTAATTTTTTGTGTCCATCTCTGTCAGATACTGACTCTAGGTTCTATACAATTTAGGAACCATTGGTGTAGATGTCTGACTAGGTTTCTGCAAAGTCTACACCTAGCAGATTATGAGCTCTTTGAGAGCAGGGACTATAATCTACTTATTTGTGTATTCCTTGTAGTGCCTGGGACAGCAGATGTTCAGAAACTATTTCTTGGATTATATTCAAGTTTATTTCTCTATATTAAAAAAGAATTTTCATCACTTCTAATCACCTTCCCATGTAAAATTAGACTTTTTTCTTGATCTTTCTCTTCATTATCTCCAAAATTGCTTTAATTTTTTTATTGTCTCCTGAATCAAAGGTCCCAACCATTTTGTTAGTAAGGAGTTCCTCAGTTTCTCTGCTGGAATCTCCAGATTTTGAAAGCCTTAATATTCTCTAAAGAAGGAAAGAAAATTACTACTGCTCAACAGTCACTAAGAGGTCACTGCCCTACCTTCTCAAACCAGAGTTTGGGGCTCTGCTGTGAGTTTGTGTTTAGCATTAATCACTCATGGGAGAGGCAAGAAACAATTTATTTTAAACTTTGAAGTTTCTGGTTATAAAAATTACTTTTAACAGCCATCTAAAAATCATTAGCAGTCATAGTGAAGTCATTTGATTACATGTAATTTGCTCCCAGAGTTGAGGTTTCTGATAGTAAAATCACAGATGTCATAAAACACTGATGAATACAACCTGTTCTTACAATCCAGTAGGCAAATTCATATTGCCATTGCTTAAACAATTAGAGAGCTCTTGCCTTCCTGCCTCCCTTTCTTCCTTTTTTCATTCCTTCCTTCCACATTGATGTTTCTTTCTCTCTCTCTCTCCCTTCCACTCTCCCTAAAAATCAATGGACAAAAATATCCTCACGTAAAGATTAAAAAAAAAAAATCACCAAGAACTTAAAAAAGTAAGACACCATAAGCAGTTTCACTCTGCTATACTTTGAACCCAGATGTAAGGCATATTCGTTTCATCAGTGCTCTGAGATTCAGCTCTAGCCTTGAGCTAAGGGCAAAAATAAATTGGCTGTGAAAAATCTGGGAGTGACTATTAAAATGCTGATAAATTAAACTATCCCAAGATAAAACTAGTAATGAGACAGTACATTTGTATGTGATATGTGTGGACAGTCTTTATACATTGCAATAAAGAAGCCTTACACTTTAAAACACTGAAGAGAGGAAAGAGTAAAGAAGGAGAAGAGAAGGGAGGGGTGGGGAAGGAAGGGGAGGGGAAAGAGCAGAATTAAATTATGAATATAGGGATTTCTGTTTCCTAAAGGTAGTAACAGCAAAATATTAGCCCAGCAGTAAATGCTGCAGAGAAACCATTTCTTTAGCACTTTCCTAGCAAATACTAATCCTTACTAACCTTCACCTCATAATAAAGGAGGCTTAGTGTTGGTCTTCAGGAAAAAAAATATTTTATTTGCAGCCATGTAGTCTGGATAGAATGTCTTATAGAAATTATAAAGCATGCCTTGACTGGTAGGCATGATGACAAAGAATAGCTTTCAGGCACTGAAAAAAGCACAGTAAACTCCCTGAATTTAGCCACCTCCACTATCTTCCTCAATGTGAAATAGAGTACTCCTAACTTAAAACTCAGTGTGACCTTCCTGTTGTACAATAGGAAAATAGAGTAGGCTGGGAAGTTTGAAAGCTCTATTATCTGGATTCATATACTTGGAAGGGCTTTTCCATGGTCCTTTTTCATTATCAAGCTTTCAAAATGGTTAATAATAAAATATACTAGGGTGAATCATTGGATTAATTCAGTGGTTATTAAAATCTGCTGCCTTCCCTGAGTGTCTCATCTTCTATACAGCCCTAGCATTTTGTGTATTGAAAAGAACATTGCCTGAAGGAGAGACACTTGGACAAACAGTATGTTTGGAAACAATCCAACTAAAACTTTGAGGCATATTCCTGACCCAAATAGGAACATATCTTATTGTCTTTTTGCCATAGTTTTGCTTGATTTGTAATATCTAAAGAGTCACAGTTTTGAATAAATAGTAGTTTAATTTATACCAACTTGGAACGTAAATGTAAATTGGCAATTTACAAATTAGACAGTTCTAGTACTTATGAAAGGCAGAAAACAGGGATTCTTAGGGTCTATTTAAAACCATTAACCAGGGAAGATTCTAGTGTCCATCAAACCTAGTAAGCATTTAGGAAATTTTTAAACTTTTAAAAAATATTTTATGGCTGGCTTTAGAGAGAGAGAAGAAGGGAGAGAGAGAGAGAGAGAGAGAGAGAGAGAGAGAGAAACATCGCTGTGTTGTTCCACTTATTTATGCATTCATTGGTTGCTCCTTGTATGTGCCCTGACTGTGGATCAAACCCAAAACCTTGGCATATCGGTACAATGCTCAAAACAACTGAGCTACCCAGCCAGGACTGGAAATGTTTGTTAAATTGAACTGAATGATATCATAAAACAACATTCTCTGTTACTGCCTTGATAAAAATTCCTCAATGGTTTCCTCTTAATAAGAACTCCAAATTCAGAATTATCTTCCCATTCTGTATGCAGCAGTAGTCATCAGCTTTATTTCATACTAACTACTAACATGCCTACTTCACCATGGCCAAATAGATGCAAAGCCTCCCAAGCCCTTGAATCCCCACACTGCAAGAATAATGTTCTCCCTTCAACCCATTAATTTACCCAAACCTTTCACACCCTTCCATTGACAGCATGGGTTCCACATCCTCTACTTTTTCTACTCTGACACTAAAGCACCAAAGTACTTATTCCTAATTTTCTCTTTTGACTTTCCTTCTCATTGGCTCTTATCAAGTATACTTATTGGTTTCTTCAAATTTCAGGTTTGTCAGTGTTTTTTCCTCAATCAGATTATCAACTCCTAGAAGTAAGGGGCTCTTGTTTCATATATTTTTGTTTTCCCTACCTTTTTTTGCTGGGTTCTTAACATAGGGAGAAGACCCATTAAGAATCTGTGGCTAGAACTGTATTTCAATGTAACATACTTATTTTAATCCTATGTCTTTTTTATTTTTAAATTTTTCATTGAAGTAAAAAACGCATCCAGAAAAGTGCCCAAGTCATAAATGTGCAGCTCAATGAAATTTTACAATGTGAACATAACTGTATAATTAGCACCCAGAACAAGAAACAAGAGTATTACCTCCACTCCAGAAGGGCCCCTCCTGCCCTCTTCCAATGAGAACCCTGAAGGGTAATACTTGTCCTGACTTGAGACAACATAGATTCCTGTTGCCTGTTTTTGAACTCTAAATTATAAGAATCACTGTTATGCATTTTAGTTTATGCATTTAAAAAGATTATTCTGAGAAGGTGTCCAAAGCCTTCACTAGATTGCCAAAGAGTCCATGGCACCCCTCACCCCCCCACACACACAAAAGGGCCAGAACCCCTGGACAACCACTTATGCCTTTTCATCTGAAGGATTTCTAAGAGTCTAATTCTTCACATAAAATGAGGGGAAATTTGAAGAACTAATTGCAAATATAAAGTATGACTCAGAATCTGATAATGCCTGAAATAGATGGGCAGTGCCAAAGGTTTGCAAAGATTGATTCATCGTTACTCTGTTCTTGCTGCTAGGGCAGGGTGGGGAGAGTACTTTTTAACTGAGCAAAATGGGCTTTATTTAACTATTTTATCATATATTGCTTATGGCTTTGTGTTTTTCTTTTTAAAATAATTTTAAGGATAAGTCACCTATTTTGTGAATTAAACTCTCATATCACTTAGCACAAGGTCTTGCATGGAAAAGAAGCTCAATAAATACCTGATTATTCATTTTGTGCTTCAGCTGGCCATCCTGAAATGAAATGTCAACTAATTAATTATTTCAAAAAAGTACATCTTATCTAATTGGCTGTTTTTAAACAAACTCCAATGGAATTTATTTGTTTGGTGTCATTTTTAGGAAGGTATGTTTGGACTTGAGAGTGAACAACACTACACGGACCTCCAATTATAGACAGAAACCGATCTACCTAATCTTGTTCTTATTGCTGGGCATTTTTGTTGTTCTGAATATCTTCTATTCACTTAATGTCATTTTGAGTGCTTACTGTGCACCCAGCACTGCATTCAAGGGCTGTGGCAAATGAAACAAAAATAGAGTATGCTGATCCCAATCACCCAGTAATTTAATAACTAATATGAGAAATAATATAAAACAAAAAGAGCTAAAGAAAGGTGCAAGACTGACTATAAGCAACAACAATAAAAAATTTTTGGACTTTAAGTGAGTAACCTCCCTTTGTGGAAGTTGGAGAAGGTGTTTAAGAACAGATCATCATCATATTAGCTGATTAGAATTTCCATACAGGCAAGGTTTAGGGACTGCCAATCTGATTAGTAGAGAAGGCTGAAGGACTTGTCTTGAAGCTGCATTTACATTAGCAAACATATTATTTTTATGCAGATTATATGTTTATTTATGGTGGATCTTGAAGAATAGATGGGGTCTGGATTAATGAAGGAGACAGCTTCTTCTTGGCTGAGGATTCAGAATCTATTGTGTATAAATGCCTTTGTGGAAGATACGATGTGTAAGACACGTTTCCCATTCTTAAGAAAGTTGCAACCTATATGGAGAGGCATGATATACATGCATAGAAAGTCATTACAAATAGAAATAATTTTAAAGTGTCAAGTGCAAGCAATAAGTGATCAAAAGAGAGAGCTCAGAATTTACTTTAGTGGTCAGGGAAGGCTTCCTGGATCAGGCAGACCTTAAGCTAGGCCTTGAAAAAGACCTGGTATTTGGATAGGCAGAAAAAGAGAGTGCCCCAGTAGAATTACACTGATTGCCTTCCCTGACTTCCAAATCATCACTGAACTCTCTTCCTGTGACTCACCTTCTGAATTATATCATTTTATGAATCTTAAGTGAATGGTGCCTTAAATCGTTTTTCAATTGTAAGCTTTATTTCCCCAACCAGCCTGTTGAAGAATTATATACATGGGGTGGTAGTGCTGGATCATACCTTTCTGTCCGGAAAGAGTTAACAGAGCTTCTATAGGTATCTCACTGCCAGGAGTTCAGGCACTGGGCCACAGACTTTAGATAAGAGAAATGCCTTTGTGCTGGAGTGCACTTAATGAGGGAGAATACCTCTGTCCCAACACATTTGATGAATTCACTCAGTTTTGGAAAACTCAAGCCAGAAGTTAAGATGAGTAAAGAAAAAGCTCTGTTCACTTTCTCCATTCCAAGGTTGTGAATTCATTCTTGGGAGACCTTGAGAAGGGAGGGTGGAAAGAGTAGAAGGAGGAGTGGAGGTGGGGGGCAGAGTTTCTGACCTGAATTCCACAACAGAGGAATGTGTGAACAGTGAGAGGCACAGGTACAGGCTAGTGCTCTCACACACCTGGAGAAAGCAGTTTTTCTCCAACTTCCATTACTCCATAAACAATTGACAGTTTGCTCCAAAGAATTAATATTTTTTCTGCCTTTCCCCAGACTTTGGGGAATGATAGAAGGGTACTATGAAAAAGGAGGAGAGGGAAAATAACATTTTTAAATGCTTATAAGGATGTCCAGAAAGACAACATGAATGGTTTAATGCTGGTTAAAGCTTTCCTGGGTCAGCCATGTTTTAATGAGAAATATGAGGAACACGAATTGTGTTTATTCTGATTTATCATAAAACTGCAAGCTGGCTAACTTCTAGAGAAAATGAGGTCAGCCTCTCTTATTATGGAATCCTTTGGAAAAGCTAGTTAAATGTATCTTGGACTGTTTTGGTGAGGGACTTTTGGGACAGAACTTAAATTCAGAAAATGCAAAACATCTGCTGGCACAAGCATAGCATATCTGTTCCAGTTGCCATGCAAACTGTAAAGGCAAATATAAAATATAATCCAGGTCACATAAAAAAGGTGAAGGAAATGTGGAAATTGCTTAATCAGAGTGACAGGGTCAACTGAAGTCAAGTCATTTCTATTTTAGCAGGTGTAACCTGCTCTAGTTCTGGGGTTAAGAACAAACCTGAGATACCTAGAGTTATAGTATCCATTCATTGTGATTTTTCCCCTCTATAGAACTTTTCCTTTGAGTTTGATGAATGCTGTCGAGGGGGCTTTTGCTCCTTACCTAAAGAATGATCATTTTAGCTGATGGGGCATATTTCATAGTGCACACAGGATCTGCTGTCATGGAGAATATTCTTCCTCAATCCCCAAACTGCTAAGTCCTTCCCACTTTAAACTGTGAGTCAGAATCTGATGTTCAAGATAACATATGGAAAGTCGTGCGGTAAAATGTTTAGTCTTTCCTAGGAAAGGATATTCTTATTCTTTTCTGTAGTACATTAAGAGATGTAGGCAAACAGTGGTAATTTGGCCGAGGCTGGGGTGGGATGGTGATACTATTAATATAAAAACAAGCTTTCTTCAATAATCCCATAACTATACCTTCCTAAAGAAAGTAGTGTATGGCAACACAGAACCCCAGAACCTATATTTACACAAGAATAATTTTTAGTATCAGTTTTTATTGAGTAATAATATACATTAAATAAAGTATACAAACCATAACTGTTCAGTTCAATATATAAAACAACCATCTAGATAAAGATATGGAACATTTCCAGAATTGCACCAGACTCATTTCTGTCTATCACCATTGATTAGTTTTGACTGTTCTTGAACTTCATGAAAAATAGAATCATACAGGGTGCACTCTTTTATTTCTAGCTTTTTGTCTCATCAGGTCTTTGAGATTCATTCATGTTGTTGCAAGTAGTATTTACTATTAATTTTAATGCAAATTAATCAGTGAACAATTCAGAGATTCTACAAGTAGATAATAAATGCTCTTATATTTCAGGCACTGTGCAAGGTTAGGAATATGTAGTTCAGTTATATGTGGTCCCTGCCTTCAAGGAACTCAACAGCTTTAACATAATATAGCTGCAGGTTAAAAGTAATAATATAGCTACACCCCTTCCTAGTGATCAGTGTTTACAAGGAGTACCTTTCCCATTCTTTTTTATTTGACCTAGCTATGTCTTTATAATTATTTGGTAACAGCTTTATTGATATATAATTCACATAGTATATTATTCAATTCACTTATTTAAAGAGAACAATTCAATGATATTTAGTACATTCACAGATATGTGCAACCATCACCACAGTTAATTTTAGAACATTTTCACCATATCAGAAAGAACCCTGTACTCATTAGCAATCACCTCTCTATAACATCTACCCAAATCCAAAGCAACAACGAATCTACATTCTGTCTCTAAAGATTTGCCTATTCTGGACATTTCATATAAATATATGTGGTGTTTTATAACTGACTTCTTTCACTTAGTTAGCATAATATTTTCAAGGTTCATTAATTTGTAGAATTAATCAGTACTTCATCAGTACTTAATCAGTACTTCATGAATATATTATTACTTTATCCTTTTTGTGGTTGAATATTATTTCTTTATATGGATATATCACATTTTGTTTATCCATTCATCAGTGTAAGGACATTTGGATTTTTTTTACCTTTTAAATATTTTAAATAATGTTGCTATGAACATGTGTGTACAAATTTTTGTGTAGACATGTTTTCATTTCTCTTGAGTATATATCTAGGAGTGGAATTGATGGGTCAAATGGTAACTATGTAAAATTTTTAAAGAACTGCCAGACTGTTTTCCAAAGTGACTGTACCATTTTACATTCCCGCTAGCAGTTTATGAAGGTTCCAATTTCTCATATCATTGTCAGGACTTGTTCTTATATGACTTTTTTATTATAGTCATCTTAATAGGTGTGAGGTAAAATCTCATTGTGGTTTTGATTTGCATTTCCCTAATAGCTATGATGTTGAGCATCTTCTCATGTGCTTATTGACCATTTATGAATTTTCACTGGAGAATGTCTATTCGGATCATTTGTTCATTTTGATTCATTGTCTTTTTATTATTGAGTTGTGAAGGTACTTTACATATTCTAGATACAAACTCATCAGATATATGATTTTCTCTCATTCACTGGGTTGTATTTTTAATTCCTTTACAATATTCTTTGAGCCATAAATATATTTAATTTTGATAAAATCTATATTTTAATTTTTTTGCTCATGTTTTTGGAGTCATATGTGTCTATTGTGTGTTAAGCTGAGTAAGAAAGAGTAAGTGATCACATCAAATATTATTAATAACAATATCATCAATTGCATATGATGACATATACATGTCAGACTTTACACTTAATGCTATTGTTACTGATAATGTTGTTGTTATAGTTGTTGTTGATGATACTCTTGTTACCAATAACTTTTTAAATGAATATGATAATGGTTAACATTTACTAAGTGCTACCTATTTTCTAGGAATTATAATTATTTTCTTTACACACATTACCACATTTAATCCCCACAATGGCTTATGAGCTAGGTACTATTATTCTAATTTTGCAATTAAGGAAGCTGAAGTACAAAGAAGTTAAGTAACTGCCCAAAGTCAAACAAGCTGGCAAATACTGCAGCCATATATATTTTTTTCCATTTATCTTTATTGTTGAAAGTATTACAAGTGTTTCATTTTTTCCTCCCATTGACCCCCTCCCACCTCAGTCGCACCCCTCTCCCCAGGCCTTCACCCCATTATTGTCTGTGTCTATGGGTTATGGATATATGCATATAACTTTTTTGGTTAATCTCTTCCCACTCCCCAGCCCCCTTCCCTCTTCTGTCTGAGATAGGACCGTCTGTCACATGGTCCAATGTTTCTGGGTTGATCTACTTTATGAAAAATAATACTCTAATAATAATAGTATTCACTATGTCCAGGGCATTGTAATAAATGCTTTACATGCATATATCTCTTTGAATCCTTTCAACAATGCTATGAAGTAGGTTATTATTATCTTCTTTTTGAAAATTGATTTTTAGAGAGAGAGTAAGGGAGAGGGAAAGAGAAACATTGATGTGATACTGGGACCAGGGATCGAGCCAACAACCTGGGCACGTTCCCTGACCTGGAATCTAACTGGCAACACTTTGGTGCATGGGGCGATGCTTAACCAACTAAGCCACACCAGCCAGGGCTATAATCTTTCTACAGATGAGGAAACTGATGCCCCTGCTAATTTGGTAATTTGTTCAAGGGCACACAGCTACTTAGTGACTCAAAAATCCTGAGTTCTTGATTTCTGGTTTAGTATCCTTTATAATGAAATTTCAAAAAGAGCAGAAAATCTGGACAGTTTTCCCATTCTCTAAGGACAGTTTGTAAACTGAGGAGGTAACAATGTAGCAGAGAATTTTTAAGTTGTATTTGCCTTAGGGGTTCTAGAGTTGCCTTTAAATTTCTTTCAGGGAGCTGTTGAATAAAAGATGAGAAAGACCAGTAGTGATGAAAGAGATTCCAAAAGTTAATCAATACTACAGATTGTTCTGAATTGAAATTGATGTTATTGTCTTGTGGAAAAGTTCCTAGGTCCAATGTGTATCCAATCCTCTGTCCATTATAAAGCTCAGTAAATAACCTATGGGACAGAGGAGACCTCACTATTCATTCTGGCCAGGGCATGATCTATGTTTTCAGTCCTGAAGAAAACCAGTTTTCAAAAAGTGATTCAGTTAAACTTTTTTCTTCATTGGCAATTCAGCTATTTATGAACTGGTCTGCTGAGATAATCCCCTTAAGCTGTAGAGACCACTTCATATAGGAAAGAATATCAACAACATTTTTAATTCACAGAAGTAAGAAATCATCTTCAATTTAATCTATGTTAATTAAATATATTAAGATTTCCATTAGCTTGTATTCTTAAAGTAGTGGATTGACAGCAGAAACTCCCTTGCTGAAAAAAATCTTGATAATAAATAAATCCAGGAGATTCCATGTTGAATCCTTACTGTGTTGGGTTAGCTAGTGGATTCTTGTAATCATTACCAAATATTAGTAGCAGAGGGATTTATAAGACAGACCACCATGTTAAGTTTTCTGAAGAGCTCTGGTTTTTGGCAATAATGAAGTGAAAGGACACAAAGGGAGTCTGAGAGCACAACAAATAGAAAACACTGAATCTTCGACTCTTTCAGGGATGTTTTTCTTTCTGTACCATTCATTCTCGAGAGTCTTTTAAAATTATTATTTTAGATGTGGTATGAGAACAAATATGGTATTTTTCACCTGTATATGCTATAATACTACTAGTGTGTCTCTATCAACTATGAGGTGTGCTGCAAGTAACATAATAATAACATACTAAAATTCATGGATTTTTTAATATAAATAAAACAGACTCAAGGTCATCCCTTGCATTAGTCAGAATCTCAGTGGAATGGAGTTGACACAGTTCAAAAGACTAAAGAGAATTTAATGAAGTGACAACTCACAAAGTGTGGGCATTCTTCGTGGGCACACAACAGAGTAGAAAATCTTGGAGAGTCAATCTGGAGGAGCAAGCAGAATATCCAGCACAACTCTTACAATATGTTAGGCCAATTGCAGTGACAAACAAACCCCAAATTTCAGGGGATTAACAAAATAACGATCCAGTGTCAGTTCAGGGAAGAATCAGATGCCTCTTTTCCATGCAGTCATTCAGAAACCCAAGCTCTTCCATCAAGTTTGTGCGTTTGCCTAAGACAGAAGTCAGCAAATTTTTCTGTAAAGGGCCAGGTAGTAAATACTTTAAGCTTTGTGGGCTGTACAGTCTCTGTCCCAACTACCCTTCTCTGCTCTTGTAGCATGAAAGAAGCCATATATAATACTAAAATAAATAAATAAATAAATAAATAAATAAATAAATAAATAAATAAATAAATAAATAAATAAAAAGAGTGTGTCTGGGTTTCAAGAAAATTTTATTTACAAAAATAAGTGGCAGCTGAATTTGATCCTAGGACCATAGTTTGCCAACCCTGGCCTAAAGCATCACAGTCCTCCTTAGAGTCCTCTACATCTCAGGGAGAATAAGAAGAGATAAAGTATGTGGAGGATTGTGTGAGCTGTTTTTATGGTTCACACCCAGAAGTGGCACATAAGATTTCTACCCACATTCCATTGGCTAGAACTCAGTCATGTGGCTGCACCTAACTTCAAGTGAAGCTGAAGAATGTAATCTAATTATGTTCTCAGTAAAAAGAGGAAACAAACCTGGTAAACATCTAGCCAATTTCTGTTACTTATTACTTCCAACTTTGCTCTAAACCATTATTTCCCAAAGCGTGTTCCATATATGCAATACATGTATTGGAAACTTTCTTAGGAAAAAAAAGGCTCTGACGTCATATAAGACTGGGAAATATGTTCAGTAGATTCTCCATATGCATTGAGATTTATGATGTGTATTAACATACCCAAGGTTCTGAAATGTCCTCCAGTATATAATTGTTTTAAACTTTAGTAAATGCTGTTTTATAATAAATTCACTGGTGCTCACTTGCTTTCTGAGTGGGCTATGAAGGGTATAAGGCTACAGGTAATGTTGGGGGTATTATTTGCAAACCCAGATATGCTCATGGTAATTCCTTTTGCATGAAAATTTTTTTTTTAAAAGTAATTATAGTCTGGCTGGTGTGACTCAATTATTGAGCATCAACCCAGGAACCAGGAAGTCACCAGTTCTCTTCCAGGTCAGGGCACATGTCTGGGTTGCAGGCTCAATCCCCAGTAGGGGGCATGCAGGAGGCAGCAGATCAATGTTTCTCTCTCATTGATGTTTCTATCTCTCTATTTCTCTCCCTTCCAGTGCATGCACATAGCTGAAAACTAAAAGTACCATTGCTTCTTACCCTTCCCTACCATCCATACCAATTATTTGCTTACTTCAATTTCTGTTTGTATACTATTGCTATGCTCTGCCTCACATCTCTGGTATGCTGTCTGTCATGCCACCTTCACCATCAGCTCTCCCAGTGGAATATATATTATATGAATCCAAAGACTTTTGTCTGTTTCTTCCATCACTGTGGTATCTCCAATGCCTACAATGCTGCTTTATGCATAATAGGTGCTAAAGGGATGTTGCATAAATGAAATCTTGTACTGTAGACTAGATTCCTTCTTAAACCTACTTGAGGTGCTTTTATAACAATATAGATTTCCAGGTTTCTAGAATTAGAATTTCTAAGAATGGGATAAGAAATCTGGAATTTTGAAAAACTCAGGTGTTATACCTTCAAATACACAAATTCTCAATTAAAGGATGTTATGTGCCAACAGGGAACAAAATAGACTAAGTCTCTTATTTCATGGAATTTTGTATTCTGGTGAGAGAATCACAAAGTAAAATAGTTAACAAATAATATATAATATCTCAGGTAGCATTAAGTCCTGTGAAGAAAAATAAATCAAAGGAGTAATGGGATACAGAATGTTAGGAATGCATACAAATATTTTAAGGAGAGTGGTCAATGAAAGGTTCTTATTTTTCTCTGATTTCCACCATCTCCCAACTACACTCAGCCCATTCTCCACCCTTCTTTGCCTTGTTCTCTGTCTGTGGTAGGCAGTCTTCAAATGACACCCAATAATTATCATCTCTTGTTATTCATATCCTTGTGTGGTCACCTCCCACATCGACTCAGATCCTGTCTGTGTTACCAACAGAATATGGCAGAAGTGACACTGTGTGATGTTCAAGTCTAAGTTATAAAAGACATTGCCGCCTCCATTTTGGCCTCTTAGATCGCTTACTGTATGGGAAGCCTGGTACCATGTCACAAGGACACTCAAATGCCCACATGGGGAAGAACTGAGGTCTCCTACAAACAACCCTCAGCAACTGGTCAATCATGTGAGTGAGCCACTTATATTTTTAAATATGTTTTTATTGATTTTAGAGAGAGAGGAGAGAGAGGATGAGAGAGGGCCACCTCTCACATGCACCTGGACCAGAGATTGAGCCCACAACCTGAGTGTGTGCCCTGACCCGAAATTGAATTGGTTGACCCTTTAATGCATGGAAAGATGTTCAACCAAATAAGCCACACTAGCCAGGGTGAGTGAGCCACTTTTAAAGTGGCTCCTTCATCCCTAGGCAAACCTTCAAATAACTGAAGCCCCAGATGACATCTTGATTGTAGTGAAATGTGAGACCCAGGGCCTGAACCACCAAGATAAGCTACTCCCAAAGATCTGACTCACAGAAACTGTAAAAGAAAATAATGTGTATTGTTTGAGCCCGGCCGGCATGGCTCAGTGGTTGAGCATCAACCTATGATCCAGGAGATCACAGTTGGGTTCCCGGTCAGGGCACATGCCTGGGTTGTGGGTTCGATCCCCGAGAGGGGCATGCAAGAGGGAGCCAATCAATGACTCTCTCATCATTGATGTTTCTATCTCTCTCTCTCCCTCTCCCTTCCTCTCTCTGAAATCAATAAAGATATATTTTTTAAAAATGTGTATTGTTTGAAAAGAAACTCAAGTGACTCTGATGCTTAGTTAAGTTTAGAAACAGCTCAATCTTTTTTCTTTATAAGTCATAACATCAGATGGACATTCACATGCATAACAGAAATTTTTAACAGTGTTTTGTTCTAACGAAGTGTGTCTATGAGAGGGTTAGGAAATATATATATCCCCAGGGCATGGCTCTGATTTTACAGATACTTGGGTACTAGGCTAAGGATACTATAAAACTCAGGCAACATGAACAATTCAGGAATTCAGGGAAGGATGGAGGGATCAAGTTTCCATTATTAACAGGCATGTATAATATGGTGACTAGATCTTTTATGAACTTTTATGGCATCCTGGGCATAACTCTAGCTCTGAACAAATGTTATGATATTTTAAGGTTACATGTCTGAACCTCACTAAGCTGATATATTTTCAAGGCCTACTAGAGTACCTCACACACAATAGATGCTCATTAAAGCTTGCTGAAGTGAAATGAATACAAGAGCCATGAAATTATAAGGGCCAGACTAGCAGTGACAGTGATGCTGCATTGAATATAGACTAGAGAAATGAGGTAGAGCTCTTTAAATGCTCCCGCATCTCTAAACAATTATTTAGATTTTTCCTGTGGGTTGGTGCATAGTTGAGGCTGCAGGTGGGAAGCAAATGGCCCCAAATTTGAGAACTACAAAGGCTGGAAACCAAGTAGGAGCCTGACTGGTATACTAAGATACTTGAAGAAAAGATAGTGTTGGAATAGGACACCTATTCTATTCCAGAATACAAAGAAGGGTGTTAAAACCAAAATGTTGGTACCCTTTTCTAAGAATCTCTGGCATCATATTAAATTTCTAAACTCACTGATTCTGATTATAAAATATTTGTTCCCCAAGCAGCATAGAAAATATCTTTTAGGATAATACTGTTTTCTTTCATCTTCCAGTGAAATTTGTCCAGATTCTGATATCAGCAATTTGTAACCCTTGAAATGTTAAGGAGAAGCCTGTCAGGCATCACAGATTAGTGGTGTTCACCAAAGAGGTAGATTGTTACACATACCCACACAGATAGGCTTCTTTCACTAAATACCAAATTTGAAAATAAAATAAAAAGATACGTAATTCCTGAGACAAGCACCATCAGAATGATAGAAAAATCTATAGTCCAAATCATTCACTTCTTAATTCCCAGAGATGCTCTTCCCCTTCAACCTAGCTGAGTGAAGAAGGCACTTCCCTGGAGATGGCAATTAGATGAGAAAGCCTAGAGCTTTCCCTTTGATTACTTAAAATGATACTAAGTCCTTGAGCCAACGTGGATGGGAATGATTTCCAGGGGACAGACATCTCAGAAAAGACAACTTCAATGCACTTTTTTTCCAGTATACTTACTTAACACTTTGAAAATACTTTTGTAAATTTTATTAAAAGAGGCTACAAGCCTTTTTAAAATGGATCACATAGCTCTCTTCTGATTTCAAATAGCTGAATAAAATTCTGCCAAGTGCTGATAATAACAATCCTTCTATGCCATGGATGGTCAACCCTTACTATCACCCTTATAGCAAGTGTGAAGTTCTAATCAGTATAATGAATGAAGTATTATTAATATTTCAAAAAAAGACACACATAAGTGCTACTCCTTTGTGAATTATACTGGTAGAATGTAGCTCTCTTTTTTTAGTCAGACTGCTTGTCCAGGGACTTTGTGATTAAAAAGACAGGAGGTTATTTACCAAATGGATAAATGAGGAGGTTGTTTTTTACTTTACTGTAGAATTCACTCACCCCTGGAAACTTTCTCTATGTATTGAAAATATGATTTGATTTATATGCCTTTTTAAATTACCTTCAAAGACTAAAATGAAAGGCATACCTGTATTTTAGGGACAGTACTATGAACAGTAAACAAATGTGTAGAATGTCCATTCCAAGTATATATACCTTGGATAACTTTAGGCCCCCACAAGTCACTTAGCCTGACTGTATCAGTTTCCCCATTGTTCAAGTGTGATAATTACAGTTTCTTGCCTCAAAGACATGTTTTGAGAATTAAACAAAGAGCTGCTTTGGAAATGAACTGCCATGTTTTCATCATCCCTTTGCTTCTAGTCTCATTTAGTTATTACAGCAGATAAACAATGTTATAAATATACCATATTTGGTTTTCACTTAATCATACTCTCTTGCAAATAAAATTTGCTTAAAATATTTTCCTACCACTCTGCATTTGGTCTGTGTGGGGCTTAGGGTTAACTAGCATCCACAAACTCTTATCTAAGACTTTTCCAAGGGCTAATTAACTAGTGCATACTTTTTCAAATTCTAATGGTAAATGATAAGGGGTCTTTTTTACCTGGTTTTACTTTTTCTTGGTGGAGAATATATTATTTTAACCAACACTTGTTTTTCAAGAAGACACTATTTGTTAGTTTAACCAATGTTTACTAAGCACCTTTAAGGCCTATGAGGGACACGGATATAAAGTAAACATTTTTAAAGGAGCTAATGGATCTGAGGATGTTAAACTAGTTATTGAAAAAACTGTAAGCTACAAACATTATGCATATGTGTGAAGGGACTCCATTAAATGAAAATTCAAGTGGGTTTAAGGTGACAGCCTTGACTGATGTAGAGGGCCTTCTTTGGGTAATAATGAACAAGATGAAATGAAGTGTGTTGGATGGACTTGAGGGGTGTGGGGGGAATATAATGGGCTTAATCAGGGAAGGAGTGCTTAATCAAAGAAGAGGATGGGGAAACAGGGAGAGGGAGGTTGTAGGAAAAAGAGTGCTGGACAGAGATGCTGGAGACCTGGGTTTAGCCCTGATGCAAACTTCACCATTCTTTAGTTCTTTGACCTTTGGCTTGTCACTTCCTGTCTTAGAACTTTAGGTTACCCTCTCCACAATGCAGAGCTTGGAACTAACTAAAGGACTTCCAACCAAGGCATTCTAAGATCTGAAAGCTTCCTCAGAGAAGTGAGCTTTAAATTTTATATCAGTCAGGTTCTCAAGTAGTCAATAGGTCTCAAGGCTAAAGAGAGAGAGAAGATTATAAGGGAGAAGAATAAACCTTATGAAGCCCCAAAATTAAAGTCCAAGAGCAGAATAAAGAAAATCTTGTGGTGGAGAAAAAATTACATGAGAGAGAAAATTCTGTATCAAATGCATTAGATCGATTCCATGGGAGGTGATATCATGTATTAGAAAGAACACACACTTTGGAGTTGAATAGACCTTGCCAAGTTATGAATCCCAATTTATCCAATTACCTGTGATTTCAAGCAAGTTCCATAATCTCTCTGAGCCAGGATTTTCTTACTATTAAATTGGAATGATGTACTTAATAGGCTTGTTTTGAAAAACTAAATGAGTGAACCTGAGCAAAGCACATTGCTCCCACCTGACTTGCCATAAACACTCAGTAAATGGTAGCCATTTATAGCTCCCAATTACTGGAACCCTGGTTTGTCTTGGCTGTTTTGCTAGACAAGTTAGATTACACAAAGGGGCCTCTTTAGCTCTTCCTTAGAGAATGAACTTTCATCATCTTTAAACTGTGGTCCTCCATGTCAGCTTACACAACAACACCTCCCCCACACTGTTAGGCTTCTTCAGCTCCCATTGCAGACCTCAGCTCCCCTCACAGAAAATAGGTTTTGAGGCATCTTGACTCTTTTCAATTTGTCAGTATCTGGATCTGCCTGGTCCTAATCAATCTAGATGTAGAGAATTGGACTGTTGGACTGTTTTCTTGTTCCCCAAATGCCTGTGGGAGTATCTGATTTAATTCCTGTCAATGTAAAGAGTTTTCACAAAATACTAAGGAAGTAATTTCCCATAGTCACACAGCCCTGACCACCCTTCCTCTCATTCACAGGGGCTTAATGGCAGCCTCTACTAGGGTAAAGACTTCAGCTCTGTTACTCAGATATGTTAGGCAAAGATCTGTTTGCCAATTAGTTTTGATTAGATAGGAGTTCCATTCAAAAGAGGTCTTGTGCATTTATTGTAGTTACTGAGATTAAGGGAGCCAGGTACTGCTGTGGGAAGCTGCCTCATTCAAAAGAGAGGCCATTCTTTGATGTTGAGAGGCCCCATCCTTCCTCAATGAGAAAAAATGACTGTTAGTTTCCTTGATTTTGCAAAGCACTTTAAAAGCACTTTAACCAACTCCTTAGCTTGGATAATGCTTCTTTGAGAGTGGGGCTTAAAATCTGTGCAGTGAAAGCAAAGTGAAGATTTTGTTTTTTACTTGTTTCCCTTGATCTCAGTGGTAGTTCAACAGACTTTTTCTCTCTGCTCTTGTTCTTTCTCTTTTTTCCATCTTTTACACTTAGCCACACACTCTTCTTCCTTGCCTCCCATGCTGGTCTTTTTTCCAAGTAGTGCCTCTGTCATGGTCTACTTTGATCTATTTCCCCATAGCATTCACCCATTATTTTTGGCACCTGCAACCCCTATCACTGTATACACACTCCTTCCATTCGAGTTCTTCTCTGTACACTTAGTTACATGTTTAATTGGAAAAGGGAGAATTGTATAGGTCATTCAGAAGAGTATAGTTTACCTTTGGGTGCTATATTGTACTTAATATCAGAACAAGAGTGTCTCTGATCTTGAAACAGCCACCTAAACAAATTTAGAAAACATTCTATGGAAGACCTAAAAGCATGAAAACCTGAGAAGTGTTTCACTTTACCTTCTTCTTTTTTGTCTGTCCACTACTTTGTCACAATGCTGGGCAATGTCAGCCCTCCAACTGATTCTAAAGACAAGCTTAAGCTAAGTGAAGCTACTGTCTTCCTCCCCTGTCCTCTTCTCCTACCCCTTCTCTTTCCTTTCATCTTGTATGTAACATGTTTGGCATTGGGCTTAGCATATAGTATATGCTTAATAAGTTATAGCTAAACCAACCCCTGGTATTTGTTATCTAATGCTGGCCAACACCTGTCATGCTATAGATTTGATTTTATTTTAAATATCTTTACTGATTTCAGAGACAGGAAGGGAGAGGGAGAGAGAGAAACATCAATGATGAAACAGTCATTGATACGCTGCCTCCTGCATGCCCCCTACTGGGAATTGAGCCCGCAACCCAAGCATGTGCCCTGACAGGAAATCGAACTGTGATCTCCTGGATCATAAGTTGATGCTCAACCACTGAGCCACACCGGCAGGGCTATGCTATAGATTTTATATAGTTAATTTATTGTTTGTGTCTTTCCACTCTCTCCTGCCCCCCACACACAATTTAATGTGGGCTTTACAAAGGCAGGGGTTTTGGATACTCACTGCTGTACCACTAGCACTTAGGATAGTGTCTGACATTTGGTAGCTGCTCAATAAATATTTGTTATATAAATTAATTAGTTTTTGTCTGTCTGTTCTTCTCTGGGGCATTTGATTAAGTGAACACTCCACTAAAGATCCCAGTAAACTCACTTCTCCCAAGTGAGGAACTGCACAAGCCATCTCACTCTTGACAACAACTGGATCTATATGAAGGCAAGGAATTACTGACCTCAAGACCAAGGAAACAACAACAACAACAACTCAAACCTATTAAATCAGCTCTCATGCACAGGTTTTTGTTGTCCAGATGTCAAGATCAATGGATAAAATGAGACAACATTTTCCTACAGAAGAAGATAGATCTTTTCCCAGAAGATGTGTGATTTGGGCTGTATTTGGGGGCTGGCTGAAACAATGATTCAGAAATCTAAGAAGGTGATCTGCTAAGCAAGGTTGGGAGAGAGGGCAGAGAGAGCTGAACTCTTGTTTCATCTCTGAGTGATTTCAGCTGGTCCTGCAGAAGAAGGGAGTGTTTTTCTTGTATAAAATCCCCAACCATGCATCTGGCTTTATGGTTTGTCTTGCTGTACTTTGGCTCAGAGATGCTGCTTTCAATGGAAAATTTTCTTCTAGAATTAACTATTACTTGAAAACTTCTAATTTGCTGGGGCCAATTAGTTGTTGAAATTTCACAGGGAATTGGAGAATCTCAAGGTTGCAAGTTTGAGAGGACATTTAGTGCAATATTTCAAACTGTACTTTATGAATATAAGTCATGAATAATCATTTTCTTTGACAATGAAAACATTGGTGTGTAGATGATGTGTTGTAGAATTGTGCACCTGAAACCTGTATAACTTTGTTAACCAGTGTCACCACAATAAATTCAATTAAAAGGTGAAAATAAAAAATAAAACTTTGGCTATTGCCAAGTGTTGGCAAGAGTTTGGGAAGTGGTTGTTCTCATACCTTGCTTGTGGGAGTGGAAATCGATGTAGCTTTTTTGTTGGGCAATTTTACAACACATCAAAAATTTAAATTCACATACTCTTTGACCCATCAATTCCATTTCTTGGAGACTATCCCACAAATATACCATATTTCATCAATTCTAAGATGCACATTTATTTTATAAATGTACATTTTATGCACATTTTAATATCTCTGAAATTAGGATGCATCTTTGATTCAATGAAATATTGTACTTTTCCACATCCACAAGTTACTATATAGATTTTTATTGCAGTGTCACTTGTAGCAGTAAGATCGAGAAAAACATAAATGTCCACAGATAGGAGACTGGTTAACTAACTTACATTCATCCCAAATAATATTCTATGCAGCTCCTTAAAAGAATGATGTTGATTTGTATGTGTTGATTTGAGAAAAATGTCTGAGATATATAAGTAAGGGAAAAAATAAGGTAGACAATACTGTGTTTAGGGTTAGAGTAGAGAGTTAGATAGGGTCAGAAAATTGCAGCCAAATTCAGTCTGTCATCTGTTTTTGTAAATAAAGATTGGTTGGAACGCAGCTATGCAGTATTGTTTATGGTCAGTTTTGCACTACAACAGCAGAGTTGAGTAGTTGTGGCAGAGATCATATGGCATAGAAAGTTGAAAACATTTATTATTTGGCCCTTTGCGGAAAAAGTTTGCTGACCAATGATTGATGTTTACGGTCTCACCCACCTCTGACATTCTATAATATCTGTACTGCTAATGGCTTGATGCATGAGGCCATTCACAATCATTAGCTTCACTTTGGAAACCTTTCATGAAATTTGGAAGTGTTACAGAGGTCCCAGCTATATGTCTATATCTACATCTATATCATCTATATCGATATCATCTATATATCTATATATCTATATCTATCTTGTTAATGCAACAAAGCATTTGAAACATTTCGGTTTGTTACATACTATGCTGGTTCTGGGGTGCAATGAGAAGCAAAACCACATGTGATCCTAGAACTCATGAAGTTTAGTCTACTGAAAGAAACAGGTATTTTCTTTTTATAAAAAAAAAAAAAATGCTTTTATTGATTATTTCGAAAGAGAGGAAGGGTGAGGGAATTACAGAAATATTGATCAACTATCTCCTGCATGCCTCCTACTGGGGATTGAGCCAGCAACCCAGGCATGTGCCCTAATGAGGAATAAAACCAGTGACCTCTTAGTGCATGGGACAATGCTCAGCCAACTGAGCCTTACCAACCAGGCTGGAAGAAACAGTTTTTAACAGAACTTCACCACATATTTTAATTTGAAAAGCAAAGCCAACTCGTTATTTCATAGTAGGTTGTTGACTGACCAGGTTTACATATAGGTTTGTGAGTACCTTATTCATTCATTTATTAGTTTGTTCATTCATTCATTCGTCATATATTTATAGAGTTCTCATTATGTACTAGGTACTGGGCTGGGCTAGATGCTAAAATATACTAATGAGAAATATGGGCAAAGTTTCTGTCCTCATGGACCTACATTCTATTGAGGGAGATATATATTGATTGAAAAAAATCACAAATATAAAATTACCAATTGTAATAACTCCTTTGAAGAAAAGAAAATGGTCAGATGGCAGCATATAAGACAGAAACATGACCTTGACCAGAGAGATCAGAGAATGATTTCTGAGGAAGCACTTAGGCTAAAATTTGAAGGACAGATCTTAGCTTTACAATAGCTAAAATCTAGAAACAGCTCAAGTGCCCAAGCTAAAATCTAGAAACAGCTCAAGTGGATCAAAAAGCTGTGGGACATTTACACCATGGAATACTGTGCAGCTGTAAAGAAGAAGGGTCTCTTACCCTTTGGGACAGCATGGATGGACCTGGAGAATATTATGCTAAGCGAAATAAGTTAGTCAGAGAAAGACAAATATCACATGATCTCACTTTTATGTGGAATCTAAAGAACAAAACAAACTGATGAACAAAATAGGTCCAGTGACACAGAAGCGTTGAACAGACTGATGAATTTCAGAGGGAAGGTGGGGGTGGGTGGGTGGGAAGAGATTAACCAAGAATTTATATGCATATGTGCATAACCCATAGACACAGATAATAGTGCAATGAAGGCCTGGGGCAGGAGGTGGGTGTGTGGTAGAAGGGGTCAATGGAATAAAAAGGGGACATCCATAGTACTTTCAACAATAAAGATAAATTTTTTAAAAATTTTGCCCGGCTGGGCATGGCTCAGCAGTTGAGCATCGACCTAGGATCCAGGCGATCAGGGTTTGATTCCCGGTCAGGGCACATGCCCGGGTTGCGGGCTGCAGCTGATCAGTGACTCTCATCATTGATGTTTCTATCTCTCTATCCCTCTCCTTTCCTCTCTCTGAAATCAATAAAGGTATATTTTTTTAAAAAAATTTTGAAGGCCAGGTAGGACCAATAATCTAAATTGTATGAGTGAGAAATGTTTCTTTTCTTGTTTGATGTAAATGGAGTTTGGGGCATCTAAATTAGTATTTTTCAAACTGCTGTTTGAATGAAAACCATTTCTATTTTTAAAAAATCAATTATATGGACCCTGACTGGCATTTCCCCCCTAGTACAATAAAATGGAATGAATAAAACACAAATTGAATAGAATGAAAATTTTAATTTCATTACTGGAAATATTTGTTTTATGAAATTATTTACAATGTGAGTCCTGGTCCAGAAAGTGAGAATCACTTATCCAAATGATGTACTGTGGCTCTATGTAATTGTAATTTATCAGATAACACCTTTGTTCTCTAGTTTCCTCTCTGTAAAGACAGAGGGATGAGCTTTTCGGGTCTTTCCTTTCACTTTTTTTAGAGAAAACATAAGAATGAGTGGGAGAATACTAGCCACCACTTACTGAGTCTTACTCTGGTGCCTGACAATGTTCAATGTGCCTTGTGTAAATTAACCCACTTACTCCTCACAACAGTTCTACAAGATAGATATAATTCATTATCCTCCTTTCAGATAATGATATTTGAGGCTGAGAGAGGTTAAGAGACTAACTAACCCAAGGTCATATTTCCTGTAACCTTAGTTGCCTAATTAATTTGTAACAAGATAAACACAAACAAACTCAAATTGGTATTGTCTAATCATTCAATAGATATGTTAGAAATGAATCACATTTGAAATGCTGTTTGAGTACCTCCTAGGTTTCTCTCACCTATTTGATGTTACAAGTTCTGTAGACCTTGCAGTTGAGTCCATCTCTCTCTTCTCCCTTCTAGAAAAAGTGTTTCCTAATTCCTGACCTGCTTAGACAGAATTTGGATCCATTTAATTCCAAGATGGCAGAATGTGTTCTTTGCAACTGAAAAGAAAGCATCAAAAAATATGACACTGATGTCACACTATCAGTCCCCTAGCCCCCTTGCAAATCCCTCCAAAAAGAATCTCTTAGGGATGGAAATTTGGGGAACAGTAGACTCTAGTAGGATCACAATAGGCCATAACAGAGTGATCAATTCTCCAGGCAGAGAGAAACTAAAGATCCATCACAAATGAAAGTACAATAGCAAGGCTTCTGAGAGGAGACTGATGCTTTCATTAAGAGACTCAAACTGGTCCCATTTCATTTTCTCAAACAAAACAGATTAACATGTGTCTCCCCATATTCTTACTCAAGCAATTTCATTCTTCTTTAACATGGGAATGTAGAGGGCAGAGAGAAATCTTTCAGTGACTAAATAGAAGAAAATTAATAGCCTTTTGGGTCAGAGAATTCTAATTCTAAAGACAGATTTTCCTTAGCCAGATAATGAGCTGCAGTTAAAGAGACTAGAATAATGCAAAGATAATTTCACAAGTGCCCCTTTATAAGACCCTCTAGTTTAAAGTGGCAATCTTCAGCATGATGTGATGAACAATTACTTTGGAGTGGGGTCATAAAAACTTGGTCTGGGTTTTGTCTCTAATCCAAGTTTGGATAACCTTGAGAAAGTAACTTCACTTCTGTGAGCCTCAGTTTCCCCATCCTGTAAAGCTAGAATGAAAACAAAACAGTTGACCTAACTCTCAGGTTGTCTTGAAGATCAGAAGACAATTATGCATAAGAAAATGAGTTTTATAAACCGAACCTTTTTATAACAATATAGTGTAAAGATGCTACATCAAGTTCCAATTCACAATGGAAAGTCCAAACTCCTCATAAGAGTTCTTTAAAATTTATCTTTATTGTTAAAAGTGTTACAGATGTCCCCTTTTCCCCCCATTGACCCCCTCCACTGTGCACCTGCCCCTTCCCATGCAGCTGTAAAAAAAAGGATCTTTTACCCTTTGAGACAGCATGGAGGGACCCGGAGAGTATTATGCTAAGTGAAATAATCCAGTCAGAGAAAGACAAATATCACATGATATCAGAAGAGTTTTTGTTTTTGTTTTTTTAAATATATCTTTATTGATTTCAGAGAGAGGAAGGGAGAGGGCGAGAGAGAGATAGAAACAACAATGATGAGAGAGTCATTTATCAGCTGCCTCCTGCATGCCCCTGACGGGATCGGGCCCAAAACCCAGGCATGTGCCCTGACTGGGAATCGAACTGCCATCTCCTGGATCCTAGGTCAGTGTTCAACCACTGAGCCATGCCTGGCCAGCCTGGGAAGAGTTTTTGATGCAGCTAATAATTTGGCCCTCCCAGACCTACTGAATCATCTTCTGCATTTTAACAAATTACCCACTGCATATTACAGTTTGATAAGTGCTCTTCTACTCAGCTCCCTCCCTCACTCACTTCGTCCTTCTCTGCACTTCTAGAGCACCTGGGATTGTTTGTCTTATTACTGAATTACTTCCAGTTAAACTATTCTTTTAAGTTTTGAGCACTTGGGGGCAACCATATATTTAATGATTTTGTACTTAAGAATCATTTTTATTTAATCTGTTCTCAATTCCACAGAGTTGTACTGTGGGTCTACTGTAGGTACAAGTCACTGTGGGTATAAAAACGAGTAAGATAGAGTACCTTGAGGAAACTCAAGTTCTAGTAAAGGGAGGGATTTTCTTTCTTTCCTTCCTTTCTTCCTTCTTTTTTCCTTCCTTCTTTTCTTCCTTTCTTCCTTTTGTTCCTCAACATTTCACAAACATTAATCTGTTCCAGACACTTCACTAGTTATTAGGAATATGAAGATAGCTAAGACAGACCCTCTGCTTTTGAGTCTAGTGTAAATACACATGACCATAAGCAAATAAACTTAATAAACTTTAGTTAGTGCTGTAACAGTGTTGCCTCATGAGTGCAGTTGAATAATTGAATAATTTGGTAACTGAGGAGATAGGAATGGCTACAGAAATTAGGGTTAAATTTGGAAGTCGAGTTTGAACCCCCAGGTAGACAAGGGTCTTCCACACAGAGGGAACAGCATGAGCGCACACCACACACACACACACACACACACACTGCACTGTAGCACTGTATGTTTAGAGAATGGTAAGTAGCCAGAAGTAGCTACTTTATGTGGGATATATGTGCTTGTTGGGGTGGAGGGCAGAGAAATCTGGATAGCTGGAGATAAGGCTCAAAACTAGCCTGAAAATCACAATACAAAGGTTCTATATAATATATATAACATTAAGAAACTTAAGTTTTCTTTTTCTTTTCATTAGACATAGGAGTTATTAGTGATTTTCAGATATTATTATCTTATAGCAAGTGCTCAATAAAACTTCCTAGAATTGATTGTCAAAAGAGAGAACAGTGTCTCTTCGAGGTATAGGCAAAGTGTCTTTTAATTTGCTTTGGATTCTGCAATCTTGGTTAGGATTGTCAAGGCGCTGCAATGGTGAGGGAGGGAAATGTGCCTGACTGAATAGATCCCCCTCTCAGAATGGCAAAATCAAAGCACAACTTTAAAGGCTCAGAACCAATTGATCTGAATAAAGTGTGGCTTATTGTGTTATTTAAGCCCAGACAGAATGTTTGATATGAGTGAAGAACCCTTGAAGGCCCCCTTCATAGGTAGCAGGTATGCAGGTGTCTGGAAAATGAAGGGGCAAGTATATATGCTTGGTATTGAGATAAGCTCACACCTGTGAAGATAAAGACTTGTGGTTTGGGGTCTGAACACCCAGATTCTAAGCCTTGTTCTTCTACAAGTTATGCCCGTGTTTGGGAGCTGAAAATGCGCCCCTGCTAGATTTTATTTTTCTCACCTGCTTCCCTACTTGGGAAAGATTTTCCAGTATGAAACCACCAGGGCAACTTCCCACTAGATTCCTTGCTTTGTTGACTAAAAGTTTGAGGAACCTCTACATAAGTTCCAGATGCAATGATTTATGAGAGATTATACACTGTCAGTTGGTTCATGAAGTCATAGACTTTCAAAGCTCAGAGGGACTGGGGAAAATATTGCCACCCCACCAAAACCCCTCTACAATATGCCTACAATAATAACCCCACTTTGTGTTCATATTCTTCCAATAGGTCCACGTTGCCTCTAGCTACAGTTCCCTCTCTCCTGTGCTAGTGAAAGTCTCTTGAGCCACTCTGAGTTTAAGGAGGTTAATCTTTGTTTTGAGCTATGGTAATATCACATTGCATCAATAGAAGTAAGTACAGCCTAGTCTCCAGACGTGATTACTCTGCATTATTCTGAGCTGGTTAGATGGTACCTCAAAGTTTATGGGTAGTTCTGGGCCATGAGGTTTAACATATATAAGGCAACTGACTTGTCTTCATAAGAGACTGGCTTGAGAAGTAAAAGCACAGAGGAAGGAACTGGGGATGTTGAGACTGGAGAAGAGACTTCTGGGACATGTTAGCTGTCTAAATATTTGAAATACTGTCATGGGGAAAAGGGATTAACCTTGATCTATATTGCCACAAAAACTTGAGTTAAAATCAATTGGTTGAATCTATGGGAAATAAATTTCAGTTCAATATGAAGACAAGCCATCTAATAGTTTGAGCTCTTCAAAGGCACAATAGGCCACCTAGAGAGGGAAAGGGTTCTCAGTAACTGTAATTATACCAAGATAGGCTGAATGTTGTTTTCAAAAAATAGAAAGGATTTTGTAGAAGATATTTCAGCATGGGATTGAGGGCAGCCCACTTGGTTCCCTTGGTGGACCCTGAGATGCTCTCAAGAAATCTTGATTCTCCAAGGAATCATTTGAAAACCACTAGACTAGATGACCTGTATAGCCTAGTTTATCCCTATGAATATACATCAATATACCTTTAGATTTTACCCATTTGTCCAAGTTCTGAACTCTTGCAATCTGCTCCATTTTTTTCCCCCCTTAAACTTGTAAGTGGGAAGATTCATGCTGTGTAGTAGATTGTATTTCTCAGGTTTTCAAACCAAATGTGGCCTTGAGCCCAGTGACCTATGCCTATTCCACACGGGCAGGCAAAAGAGTTAGTAAAGAGTTGTTATATTAAAGTTATGTAGTATCTCTCTCTCCATCTCTCCCTCCCTCCCTCCTTCTCTCTCTCTCTCTCTCTCTCTCTCTCATACACACACACACACACATACACACACACACACACACACCTAGTTTGATGAGATTGAATCTAGAGATGCCAAATTACTTGTCCAAAATCATACAGCTGCTTAATGTTAGACACAGGAATGGAACTAGAAAGACATACTCTTCATTATTGATGGAGTGGCTTGAAATTCTGAAGAGATTGTAAAACCTTCTTCCTTCTTATATACTCTGACTAAATACATATTGAATGAATTTATTTAGAAGTATGTGTTAGTAAGGTAAATCTATGGTTTCAAGATCTAAAACAATATCTGATGGTATTTTGAACTTCTTTTATCTCAAATCACTGAGGTTTCACTGACTTCCGAACCTGCTGTGATCTTAATGCATGAAACTTAAGATGACTATGAGCACACCTCTTGTTTCCAGGCTGTCTCCTGTGAAAAGATTTTGCATGCTGTCTAGGTTTTATGACTTGGATGTTCCATCCAGCTTCCTTTAAAATCCCTTGGCTAAAATTGAATGTTGTTCCTGGAATGACTTAGTGCACTGGGCTTGGAGAGAGGGCTTCCTCTCTTGGATGGCTGAGTAGCTCCTTTAATCTATTTAACCGCAAGTGTTCATTGTTCTGGAGCTCTGGGAATCTTCAAGATGAAAGCCCTCTATAAATATTTGTTATTGTTATGATAACCAGTATAGCTTCCTGAGTGATATAAATTTGTCTTCTGGCTTCTGCTTCTCATAACTTCCTTCCCTATCTTTTTCATTCTCTCTTCAGATAATTTTTGTGTTAGAGAAACAATCTATTTGTTCAGTTTATTAATCTGAGTGCAATGTGATTGGCCTTAGCAACTTTTCAGGTTGTGACTGCTAAGGGATAAAGGCATTGAAGCTGAGGGTTCATAACATAAATATATTATTTTAATCAACCAGAGGGAAAAAGGTCCTTGAAAATAGAATTAAAAGTGACAGCAGAAAAATAATTATTACATGGAGAGATCATGGGGAATGGTTTCCAAAAAATTAAAAATTGTAAATTAGCCCGGCCAGTGTGACTCAGTGGATTGAGTGTTGTCCCATGCACCAAGAGTTCACCAGTTTTATTCCTGGTCAGGGCGCATGTCCAGGTTTTGGGCTCAATCTCCAGTAGGGAGCGTGCAGGAGGCAGTCCATCGATGTTTCTCATCCATGGTTTTCTCTCTCCCTCTCCCTTACTCTCTCTCTAAAATCAATAAAACCATAATTTAAAAAAAATGGAAAATCAATATTTGCAATATACCGTAGACTATCACCATGATAGATCTGGCTTTTAGGTTCCTATAGGATGACAGTCAGACTAGGAACACAAGACCTCCCTGATCTGGCCCTAGACTAGTTTTCCAAACTCATTCATTCCTTTTCTTTCTAATGAATCGTTTTCATCTATTATTGCTTATAAAGACCTCCTCCTTCTTAAATCATAACCCACTGGTCCTTCAAAAGTTTGAGTGACATCTTCATTAAACTGCCTTCACTACTTTTACCCCAAAATATCTATCTCTGTTCCTTTTTATGAAATCTTATATGCCTGTCTATATTCTCATTAAGCATGTCATAGATTAGGACAATATATTATAGTACAATAGTCCCCATTTAAATGCCAGGGACATATTCCAAGATCCCCAGTGGATGCCTGAAACTGCAGATAGTACTGAACCCTATATATACTATGTTTTTCCCCCATATATACATGCCTTTCTCCTTATTCAACTTCTTCAACTCTGCTGGAAATGTGGCAGCAGCCGATTCATCAGCAGACACAGCCTCTCCAGTAAGTGCTATATTTTTCAGTCCAAACCTATTCCTGAATCTGTGTAACCATCCCTTACTTGCAGAAAATGATTTGGTTTCACTCATTTTGGGATCCTTTGCTTAAGTCTTCATATAGCTTCACTTTCTGATGCAACACATTGCCATCAATTTAAACACACTTTCTGTTCATGTCTTCTACCCACAAATTTAATGCCTTTTTCATTTTAACTAAGCACTTATACATTGTGGCTGTAACTTTTTTGAGGTGCAACTGAAAAACTAACACAAACTTGTTTTCCCCCTTCTTCACAATTTCACAGATAGAAGATTCCTTCTTACCATAGATCTTAGCAACCTCAGTATATGATTTTATTCTTTCCTAATTAAGTAAAAAGCATTCACCTTTTCACTTAAAGGAAGCACTTTACGGCTTCTCTTTGATATCCTAATTGCCAGCATCACTGCCCTTGCTTTGTGACATTATTAAGTATAATAAGGTCACTTGAACACAAGCATTGTGATACTGCAAGAGCCAATCTGATAACCCAGATGGCTACTAAGTGATGAATGAGTGGGTAGCATATATAGCATAGATACACTAGACCAGGGTGGGGAACTTTTTTCCTGCCAAGGGCCATTTTGGTATTTATAGCATCATTTGTGGGCCATACAAAATTATCAACTTAAAAATTAGCCTGCTATATTTGGTCAAACATTTAATTAACTCACCCCTAATATGATGGCTGGAACTGCTTCTCTTTGATGAGGCATGTGATGTTAGCTGGTACTGATGATGTTGCTAGTTGCAACTGCTTTTCCAGGTTTGCATCGATCAGTCTGGAGCACAGTTGACTCTTTGTGATGGTAAGTTTTGAAAAGGACTGCTGGCAGCAGTAAATTGTTCTGAACACAGATGCATATTTCAATGCATGACTCCTAAAGTGGGAAATTCATCATTTCTTATGTAACATTAAGAGAACTCAAGTAGTGGGAGGTTGTTGTACCTAACTTTCAACTCATTGCTTTGCAGTTGAATGATTTTTTATTGTAGGTTATCAGGCCCATCAGCTGGTTCCACATTGAACTGTGTAGCAAAGATGTTCAATTCTATTTATTTACTTTTCACATCCTTGGATCTTTCATTTAATGCCTCAATTAGTTTCACACATTCACCAGCAAATTCAAGTGTCATAAGAGACTTTTGTCCTTCCAGAGTGGGGAAATGCACCATGTCATTCCTTTCGAGTTGCACTTTCCACAGCCTTAATTTAGCTTCAAATGATTTCACATTTGAAAGCAGGGTGCTGAGAAACTGGTTGGGGCCCTGCTGCTTGACGTTCAAATTTGAGAGGTACTTGGTAATGTCCACCACAAATGCTAGATCACACAGCCACTTGCTATCATTGAGTTCCCTGACAGGTTTTCCCTCATCTCCATGAACTGCTTGACTTCATCCCACAGTTCCTAAAACTTCACGAGCATGTTCCCGCAACTCAGACACTGCACTTCACAGTGATAAACAAGATCATCATACTCAGAGTCAAGATCATTCAGTAACTCCTTAAGCTGGGATATCTTAAGCCCTCTATTAAGTTATCTGCTTGTTAAGCCCTCTGCTTTTGACAAAACTTATGTATGACACTACTGTTGACATCACATTGTTGAGCCGCAACGACTGTGCACAGAGCCTTTCTTGGTGTACGAGGCAGTGGCATATAATTAAGTCACTTGGATCAAGACTGAGACAATTCAGTGCTTTCTTGACAAATGCAATTAATGCTTTTTGGGAGCCAGCCATGGCTGGAGTTCCATCTGTGGTAAGGCGACTTACCTTTACAGATGTTAGCTCAAGTTTTTTCATTGATAAAACAAGTATCTCAAACAAGTCCTTACCTCTTGTAGTGCCATACATGGCTTCTAGTGATAGCAGTTCCTCTCATGTGTCAAATTCTGCAGTTGTCCCATGAATGAAAATGAGCAGTTGGGCGGTATTTGTTACGTATATTGTCTCATCACAAGCCAGAGAAAAAAATTGAAGATCTCCTGCAGAATCCTCCAGTGTTTTTTCAATATCTTGTGCTAAATCAGTAATCTGATCTGAGACTGTTCTCCAAGACAAACTAACACTCTGAAAGAATTTTTCTCTGTCTGGTGCTAACAACTCTGCAGCACTCTTTCACAAACTCTCCCTCTACATGAGGCCTCAGCTTCTTTATGATTAGCTCCCTCACTACATAATGTCTGAATTATGTTGTCTGTGTCACAACGCGGCCTAGTAAAAGCAGCTTGTGATTCCAAACTCCACTGAAGAGCAATAATTTTATGCAGACGCATTTGGTCCCCCAATTTATTAAGTTTAGCATGTTTTGAGCTGTAATGATGCTCCAGATTGACTTTTTTCATTACTGCTAACGCATCACCACAAATTAGGCACATAGGTTTGCCTTTGACTTAAACAAAAAAATAATCATTTGTCCATTTCTCTTGGAAAGATCGACACTCTGCATCAATTTTTCTTTTCTTTGTAGTTGCCATTTGTAGGATGTCACACTACTTAAGTTATATTTTTATTTTTATTTTTTTATTGTTGAAAGTATTACAGATGTCCCTTTTTTCCCTCCATTGATCCCCTCCACCCAGCATCTATCCCTGCCCCCTCCCCCAGGTCTTCTCCACATTATAGTCTGTGTCCATAGGTCATGTATATATGCATCTAAATTCTTTGATTAATCTCTCCCCTCCCACTCCTCACCTCCACATTCCCTCTGAAATTCATCCAACTGCTCCATGGTTCTATATCTCTGTATCTATCTTGTTTATACCTAAAACACCAATCAGAAAGAACTTATGCACCCCTATGTTCATAGCAACACAATTTACGATAGCTAAGATCTGGAAACAACCCAAGTGTCCATCAGTAGATGAGTGGATAAAAAAGCTGTGGGACATTTATACCATGGAATACTATGCAGCTATAAAAAAGAAGGATCTCTTACCCTTTAGGACAGCATGGATGGACCTGGAGAGTATTATGCTAAGTGAAATAAGCCAGTCAGAGAAAGACAAGTACCACATAATCTCACTCATATGTGGAATCTAATGAATACACCACTTAAGTTTTAATAACTATCCAGTGTGCGTGTTGCCAGCAACTCGATTATTTTGATTTGATCTCTGTTCTGATCCTGCATTTTGGATTTGGAACATATCCAACATTCATATCATCAACTCTTGAGGTTTTTTTCTGTGTACTGTAATTTCATTAGTTTTCTGAGATTCAGTTTTTGTGAAGATTGTTGATCATGGACTTTTGGATAAAGGTTGGATTGGAGTTATCATCTGTGTACACAAAGAAGTCAACGTCATCACCAATCATCGGAGACAAGGTCATCAGCGTTGCGAGGAATCTTCTCATTGCATCTTATCGTCACCGGATGGCCATACTTTCGCCAGTGTGTTAACAATTTCACAGTGTGTATACTCCCAGCCTTCCTGGCACTGACTGTCCTCTGAGTCATTGCAATACAGGTGGATCAACTGTAGGCAGCCAAGGAGAAGCATACATGTCTGTCTCATCATATATTCATATGTGTCCTGTATATCCCATAATGAACATTCCTTGCCTGTCCCTCAAAATTTACATTATTATTATGATTCACTTAATATAAATTTATGTTGCTATGGAAAAGTTCCTAGATTTATTGAATTTTGAGTCCTGCCTGCAGTTGCCTTGGCCCAGCCAGATAAAATGATTTTGAGGGCCGTATCTGGACGTTCCCCACCCCTGCACTAAACACACTATTCACATCCCAGGGGAAAGTTGTGGGTTGGCATGAGATTTATTCACAATACTCAGGATGGTGCACAATTTAAAACTCATGGATTGTTTATTTCTAGAATTTTCCATACAATATTTCCAGACCATGGTTGGCTGTAGGTAACTGAAACCATGGAAAGCAAAACCATGGATAAGGGAGAACTACTGTAATCTTTATATGTGAGTTATTCTTATCTCCCAAATATTAGTAGTTTGTAAGCTCCTGAGAGATGGAGCCCAGTGCTGCCTTATATGGTATGTACGTGTGTACCCAACAGCACTATGTGCATAGTAGACACTAGATTAATGGGTTGATAACTTCATGTGGAGGATAGTCATAGTTGAACAGAATGGAAAAGTGAGACTCACATTTGGATATTGGAGCTAATAAAAGGATGTAGGGACCCTAGCAAATGAAATGAAAGAAAAATGGATAGATCTCTGGAGTTTGGGATTAGTTGATGGTAGCCACCACACAGACCAAAACATCTGGTTGCCTCCAGATATGACTGATACAGGTGTTGATGTGCTTAGAAATATTTCTCTCTTAAAGTTAATGACTTTTATCCATCTGGATCCAGAGAATGTTATTAGCACTTGCTTGGAAAATGCAATGTTAGTATCTCCTACAGTGGTCATTGCAAAATTGGTACCTGATAATGTTGGTCACTCTCTCCTCTCTTCCCAAAGGTGTTCCTAGATAAATGTTAATATCTCAAAGCGTATGATGTTGCTATTTTTATTATAGTATCCCTAGAGCATTTTGCAGCCATTTGCACACAGCAGGTACCCAATAATTGTCCCCTATATTAATGAACTTTTTCTTTAGCATCACAACTTTATATGTCAATGAGGTATGGAAAGAAAATAGACAGCTTGCATAGGAATTTCAAGAGTTAGGGCTTATATTTTTGGGTTTAAGAAGTGGATATATTAACAACAGCCAATCTCTTAAAAAGAGATTGTCTAAGCTAGGCCCTAGAGACTTTTCAAAGAGACCATTGTTTGGTGATTTCAAGGTGGGCTCCCTCTCAGACCTTCAGGTTCCCATAGAGATGGCATGCTTTTCTTACTAAATTATATTTGTTTGTAATCTCAGAAGTCTAGTCAGCAAATTAGCACAGGTGATTTGGAAGCAGGTAGGGGTGACTATGGCAGTTTTGAGGCCTTGCTACCCTATAAAGACCAGTTTGTTAAATGAAGTGAGGAAAGAGAATCTAAAGACTATCTTAAGAAAAAGGCTATTGTAGGAAAGCCTTTTCTTTTACCCTCTGGTGAATGAGAGTGTGTTACTATGCAGAAAGAAGGAAGAGTTCCAGGTCACAGGGTTCAAAATTCAGGGCTGCAATGTGCCTGTAAGAGTGGTTGCCACAGAAAATAACATTTGTGAAAAAATACACATTTTCAAAAGTTACTAGTTAGTAATCATTGTCATATAATAGAATACTTCTAGAACTGCACTGAGCAGCACAGAATTGTTTCATGGTATTTGTTTTAGTTTATCTGAATATATGTTTCTTGAAGGGAGAGACCATATCTTAACATTACCTTTGAATCGTGCATAGCATCTTAAACTATCTCATCTGCAAGTTTTCTCTCATTTTCCAGCTTCTCTGTATTAATCTTTCTGAATCACTTGTCTTATAGCATCACTTTCTATCAAAACATTTAATGGTGCTTTCCTGTCAGTTGAGTAAAGTCAAACCTTTGAGTCTGACACTAAAACTCTTTCAAGATCTATCTTTCTAGTTTACTTTCCCACCACTTCCATAAGGTACTTTAATCTCAGACATCCTGGAGTGCTCAATCTTGTATTTCCTAGATAGTCCCTGTGCCTTTTTGGTTCAATCTTTTCCATCACCCCTTCCCCCACTGAATGTTTGCTTATGCTGTTCCTCCCCTCTGGAATGTCTCTACCTCACCCTATAATCTCTAGCTAATGAAATTCTTCCTATCTTTTAAAGCTCATTTAAGTGCCACCGCAGTGGGAAGTGATCTTTTGAGGTTGGGAATTCCTTTAGCCTTTTCTCCTAACCTTCTCTTCATCCTCCTGAGGCTTAGCACTAAGCTTCCATATAGGCATTCAAGTATTTGTAGAATCATAAATGAACTGTAGGTTGATTCACATATATTCCAAGGCCATAGAGCCAGAAAGGACAGATGTGTTTAGCAAGGCTGGCCAAGAGGTACTCTGTATACTGAAGCCTGTTTTCTTGTTGTTTTTCATGATAAGAAGAAGACACATTTAGGGGTTGTTTAGGAAATGATAATCAGGCAAAGAAAAAGAGGATTACTGGACAAAAATTTCTGAGGAGATCTGGCTTGTCACTGCACTGAGGACTAGAAGACAGGCCTTGGGAGAAAAGGCATTGGGATCTAAAAACATGAAGGCTGTGGATTTGTCTGCCCTTTCTTATTTCTTGGCACCACTCCCCTGTGTAGCTCAGCCATCCTGTCAGAAAACTCAGTGCCTTCACCATTCCCTCTTCAAATGAGTGGCCTATTACCCTGAGGCCAAGGAAGCTATGTAATGAAATTCCATACTTGAGGAATTGATAAAAGTAAAGAAAACCAATACACATTCCCTTAAGACATTCTCACAAGGAACCCCAAGTAAATCTCATAAGATGATAAGAATTGCCTGCTATCTTGTTTAGAAGCAGTATGACATAGCATGATGCCAATGATAGAGCAGTGAGCACCTACTCATTAGCAACGTTGGCATAGTGGCCCAAAGGATTTACCATAAGTTTGATTCTCATGCTTATTCCTAAAAATCCAGGCCTATTTTGTTGCTTCCTCCATAATGTAATTGTGTTTGAATGTTTAAAATACTGTTTTAAGTTAAAGTTGATGCTCCAAAAATGTGTACCAAGTATATGCTGTGGCTTTCCAGGACTACCTGCCACACCACTAAATATTCCAGAAGTATTCTCAACCCTATTTGGATGTAGTAAGGTTTAAATGAGATAATACATAGAAAGCATATAACCCAGTGCCAGACACATAGTAAGTGTTCTGTACATGGAACTTGTTTGTGATTAATTTCTCTCAGAGTACAGTTTTTTGTCCAGAAATGATCTTTGATTACAAGTCTCAAGAAGTGAATATATAGACAGCTTTTTTCACTATCTTGCCAGTGTGTGTGTGTGTGTGTTTGTGTGTATTTAATTTATGTTTCTTACTTCCTGAAGGAATACAGTTTAAAAGGTTTTTCTTAGTATATAACATCACTATTTGTCCCAGGTGGAAATAACTTTATTTTGTTTTTCTTGTTTTTCCCCTTCTTTCTGTCCCACTATAGACAAAGCTCCTTTGGCATCTTGAAACATCTGACTTTGAGATCAAGGTACAGTCTGTAAGGGTATTACCATCTGGGATCTGTCACAGAGGCAATGCAGCCATGTGCTTTAGCAGTATATCACAACTACAGGTTTTATTTATTCAAGGTGTGGATGTGAGATTCTCCCCAAACATGCTTCCAACACACTCACAGATACACACACACAGACACACACACACACAAAGTTATCTACATTTAAAAATAATGCTTATTTTTAATGTTTAAAACCTATATTTTTACTTTTTAAAAATTATTATTGAATTATTGTGGTGACATTGGTTGATAAAACTATGTAGGTTTCAGGTGTACAATTCTATAATACATCAACTATATATTGTATTGCATGTTCACCATCCCAAGTCAAGTCTCCTTCCATTACCTTTTATACCCCCTATACCCTATTCTACCTTCCCCCAACCCCACTTCCCTCTGGTAATCACCATACTGTCGCCTGTGTCTATGATATTTTTTTTCTTCACTTAATCCCTTTACCTTTTTCACCCAGCCCCCAAACCCACCTCCCCTCTGAGAGCTGTCAGTCTGTTCTCTGTATCTGTGAGTCTGTTTATATTTTGTTGGCTTATTTTGTTCCATTAGATTCTACATATAAGTGAAATCATATGGTACTTAAAAAACTAAATCATACTCTTTGCAAAATAATTTATTTTAAAATAAAAAATGCAGATATAAGAAGAAAACATCTGACCCTCTAAAACAAACAAAAACACACACACAAAAAAAACCCCACTGTTAACATTTATAACAGTGGCTACTATATTTTTCCAGAACACAAATTCATTTAATTCACCTTAGGAATGAAAAGTAACTTGTCAATAAGACAAAATTCTTTTGGGAATGACAGTAATGTGTCTTGAAATGAAGCAAAGTCAGAGTGCTAGGATGGGCACCTGAGAGCTGATTGGGACCCTCTGAGCTCCCCTTGGCTGCAGAAGAATTCATTGTGGAGAAAACATACAATTAAGCACTAGAACAGACTCCATTACTTCAGGACTGACTACCCTTGCTGAGGTTCTGTAGTGTAAGCAAAACTTTCCCTGCTCATTGTTGGCTAAAACTTTGAGTCCTGACTTTTAAAGGAAAGGGCTAGATTCTGACAGTCAACTGCCCATACTCCCCTTACTGATTACAAACGAGAAACAAAGTCAATACTAAGTACCAAGGTCCTTTGAACATCATTTATTTTTCAGTGTTCAGGAAGAGGGTGGGATTTGTGGCAAAAGTCATGAAGCTTAGTGTTTTGCAAGATTTCGTTACTTATAGAAATATGAATGATTTAAATGTTTCTTGAAACTGTAGCATTTCAAATATTCACTTATATTGTCTCCACCCATAAACATGTCAGGGCAATATATTTATACATAAAGATTTCTTAAACACCTGAAATGAATTTTTTTTTTCATTGTTTCCACCTATCCCTACAACTCTGGTTCTCAAACTGGCTTTCAAGCACGTATGGGGCTTGGGAGAAGGGGATTGCTGCCAAGTTTCTGACTTAGTAGATTTGGGGTGGGGCCCTAATAATTTGCATTTCTCACAAGTTCCTTGGTGATGTTGGTACTGCTAGTTTGGGAACCAGATTTTGAGAACCACTTCTCTACAAGAATGTGTAGGAATGGTCCTATCCTAAAAAATTTAAGGATAATATAAAACTGTATTTTCCAAAATATTATTCTTGATTTAGGCTAATTTCTATAGAAAATTTTTGGATTTAGCCACCATTACTACATATCTATTGCAGATTTTATTTTTTAGGTCTATGAGAGCACTTTTGTTCCAGAGTTCCTTTTTATCTACCCCTATACCTTCTAATCAACAGAATTGCTCTGATGCTTGTGTTTCTGAAAAAAATGTAGTTTTCCAATACTTTCAGGTGGTATCTGGGGTGGTCTCTTTTGGACAGGCTTTCTGGATTTACAACAATTATTAGCTGTAGATCCTTGAGCAAGTGACCTAACATCTGTGACCCTCAGCGTCCATTTCTGTAAAAAGGACAAAAAACAGAACAAACATAAAACACCTGGCTAATCCAGGGAGTGTGAGCATTAAACAAGATAAAGTCCTAGCAGAGAGGACCATAAACCTTATGCCCCATCCCTCTTTTATTATCAATAATTATGTTGCAAGTGATGCTCTACCACTATTTTCACTGCTGATTAATCTGTATTAGGTTATAAATATCTGGTGGAATCTAGGCAACATCTCACAGATGTCTTAGTAAATCAGGTTTTCCCTATATTTCTAAGGCATTTTTTGTTAGAGACAAGTAAGAACCAGTTTAATACTAATAGTTAGCATATACTGGTGCCTACTACTGTGAATGCTGAGAATGATCTCATCTAATTCTAACGACAGCCTTATAATGAAGGTATTATTATTATTATTATTATTATTATTATTTTACAGATGAGGAAATAGAAGCTTGGAGAGGTTAGGTAATAACTCATCTGAGGTCACACAGATGCTAGTAAATGCAGAGCCAAGATTTAAATCAAGAGTTGTCTTTTCTCCCACATCTGAACCTCTAACCACTGCCTTTCCAGCTCTGAATCATAAGCCCTCCATATCTGGAAGGGACCTTAGACCATCATAGTCTAGTCTTCCCATCGTGGAGATGAAATAACTGAGGCCCAGGAGGGAGAGGGAGATATCCCAGCTTGCTAACAACAGAGCCAAGAGACTGAATCCAACCTCTGCAGTTTTTTTGGTGTGTGTTTTTTCTGATAATTTGTGCTTAATTTTTTTTTTTTTTTTTACTTTTAAAATTTATCTTTATTGTTGAGAGTATTACAGGTATCCAATTCCCCCCCCCCCCCCAGTTGATCCCCTCCACTTCCCTCCCACCCCCTTCCCAGGCCTTCACCCCGTTATTAACTGTGTCCATGGGTTATGCATATAACTTCTTTGGTTAATCTCTTCCCACCCTCCACCCCCTTCCCTCTTTGCTCTGAAATATTATCGTCTCATGCACGCATCAATGTCCCTTGGTCTATTTAGTTCATCAGATTCTTTTGTTCATTAGCTTCTTCTTAAAGAAGACCCTTCAACTTTTCCTTTAGTGCTGGTCTGGTGGTGATGAACTCCTTTAGCTTTTTCTTATCTGTGAAGCTCTTTATCTGACCTTCAGTTCTAAATGATAGCTTTGCTGGGTAGAGCAATCTTGGTTGTAGTTCCATGTTTTTCATCACTTTGAATATTTCTTGCCACTCCCTTCTGGCCTGCAAAGTTTCTGTTGAGAAATCAGCTGACAGTCCGATGGGTGCTCCCTTGTAAGTAACTAATTGCTTTTCTCTTGCTGCTTTTAAGATTCTCTCTTTGTCTTTAACCTTTGGCATTTTAATTATGATGTGTCTTGCTGTGGGCCTCTTTGGGTTCCTCTTGTTTGGGACCCTCTGTGCTTCCTGGACTTGTAAGTCTATTTCTTTCCCCAGGAAGGGGAAGTTTTCTGTCATTATTTTTTCAAATAGGTTTTCAATTCCTTGGTCTCTTTCTTCCCCTTCTGGCATCCCAGTAATACGAACATTGGGCCTCTTGAAGTTGTCCCAGAGGCTGCTTATATTATTTTCATATTTCTGGATTGTTTTTTCTTTTTGCTCTTCTGGTTGGGTGTTTTTTGTTTCCTCATGTTCCAAATTGATGATTTGATTCTCAGTGTCTTCTACTCTACTGTTGATTCCATGTAAATTATTCTTCATTTCAGTTCCTGTAGCCTTCATTTCAAATTGGTACTTTATTATGTTATCGATTCTCTCAGTTATTTCCCTAATAGTCTGCTTAAACATCCTTATAACCATTATTCTGAACTCTGTATCTGTTAGGTTGCTTGGATCTATTTCATTTAGTTCCTCTCCTAGAGATTTCTTCTGTTCTTTCCTTTGTGACATGTTCCTTTGCCTCCACATTTTGGCTGCTTCCAGGTGTTTGTTTCTATGTGTTAGGTAGAGCTGCTATGTCTCCTGGAATTTGTAGAGTGGCTGTGTGTAGTAGATGTCTTGTGGGGTCCAGTGGCTCAGCCTCCCCAGTCACCTGAGCTGGGCTGTCTAGGTGCTCCCCTGTGTGGGCTGTGTGCACTGTCCTGTTGTAGTTGAGCCTTGGTTGCTGTTGGCATCCCTGGGAGGAACTGACCCCCAGGCCAATTAGCTGTGAGGACCAGCTGCAACTACAGCCAAAGAGCTGCTATGCTGGCAAGACCCTTATGGATCAGGATTTACTTCAGTGGAGCTTTGGTGTTCACCAAGTGTGCCCATTGAGTGTCACTCATGGATGTGGTAGGGTTGTAATCTAGTGTGGTCGAGTCTGAGCACCAGGCACACTGTCTCTGGGGCCTCCAGGGAGGTGCAAAGTCAGCCTCTGCCAATGCCTTGCTCAGGGCCACCCAGCATGAGCTACTCAGCAAACCATATTTGGCTGCAACTTGTGCTGGGCTTTGCATTGTCCAGTAGAGGCCAAACTATGAGCCAATGCAGGCTGCCGCTAGTGCCAGGCCTGGGGCCACGTATCAAGCCATATGGGGCATGCTGCTGCTTGTTTGAGAGATTTTAGGAAAGTCCTAAACATGAGGCTCGAGAGGCCATGTGCATAGAAAAGCCCCTGGAAATGGCTTGGATGAGCTTGAAGGCAGGGAGGGGCGAGTCTCCAGGAATCACTGGGGCAGGGCCAAAGGTGTGAATTAGGTGCTAGAGATTCAAATATGGCGCCTGCCCACCGGCTGTGTGCAGGGAGGATGGGCCAAAGGAGCCAGGGCCTCCGCCAGCCCTTCTGCCTGGGAGAAAGCTGCTCCTCCACCTCTCACCCAGATCTCAGGCAGGTTAGTTCCTCCCCAAGTGTCCCAGGTCCTTTCAAGCTGCTGCCTGGCGCTGGGGCTCAGAGGGAGCGCATCGGAGTCCGTGCTGGGCCCTTTAAGAGGAGCAGCCTGGGGCTCCTGTAGCCTCAGCGATCCTCAGTGAAATTCCCCTCTGGTTTCACAGCCCGGAGTTGTGGGGGCGTCTCTTCCTGGCCTGGAGCCCTGGGCTGAGGGCCTGCTGTGGGGCTGGGACCCCTCCCTCCTCTGGGAAACCTCCGCTGCCAACATTCCCTTCCAGCTTTCAACAGTGGCACCGGGTGTGGGCCGGTGTCCGCGTCTCTGGGATTCAGCCCCTATCTGCCTGCATCTGTGCCCCTCCTATTGCTCTCTGTGCTGCTTCAGTTCCCTGGCTGTAGGGCTTCTGTTCAGCCAGATTTCAGGAGGCTCTGAGTGATGGTGGTTCTGTATTTTGGTTGTAATTTTGATGTGGTTGTGGAAGGCGGTGGGAGCAGCTGTTACCTACGCCGCCATCTTGTTTCTCCCTGTCTCTGCAGTTTTTAAAGCAGTGCAGTTTTCCTTTGATACAAATAAAAGTTTTCACTCCCCAGTTCAAGCATTGTACAAACAATGGCACTACTAAGTTAAGAGGAAAAATTATATATTTCCATGCTTAACAGCTAGCTCTCTATGGGAGGAGGAGAAAGCCCTGATTAGTAGCATTTGCCTATTTCCACGGTATAAATACACCCACCAAGGCTCATTTCAAGGCATCAATGTAATGTCACTGAATGCAGAGTTGAGAAGAGATTTGCACTATCTGAAGTTTTGAGCTGATGTGAACTGGCTCTAGCACTGCCTCCATGTTTGTAGAGAATGGGAAACCAAACCATGAGTATTGTTCCAAGGTAAGATGCCAATAGTCAAGGCAAAAAATGAGCTTCTTATATGCCAGGATTCTGAAATACAGTAGAATTAATATTCTGGCCAACTTTTCTTTTAGAGTTTAGGACTGGCTCTATTAGTGATATTTAGCCTCTGCCAAGGGCCTCTTGCAACTTATTTATAGAATCTTTTCCCCCAAAAAGGTACATAAATATATTGTGTTATATTCTATCTTTAAAAATGCAAATTCATTTTCTCAAATAATATCTTTGAAACTGAAGATAAATTAGAAGCACTCATTAGAAGTTATTTGTTTTTATTTTTAAAATTCTACAACAAAACCCTTTGTGTGTGTGTGTGTGTTTGAATGTTTTTTGTTTTTTATTTATTTTATTTTATTTTTGTTTAAAATATTACAAATGTCCCTTTTTCTCCCCAAAGACCCGTTCTACCCTGTCCCATCCCCCCCCCCCCAGTCCCTCTCCCCACCATTGTTCATGTCCTTGGGTTGTGCATATATGCACACAAACTCTTTGGTTACTCTCTCCCCCTCCACCCACCTTCCCTCCTCCATTCCTCTGACATTCGGCAGTCCCATCCATGCCTCCATTTTAAAAATCATTTAAAAACATGTTTACTTTAGGAAATTTAAAAGATACAAGCAAATCAAAGAACATAGGTTTTAAAAAAATTATCTGTTATTCCAAGATCCAGAGAGAAACATGGCTAACATTTTAGTATACATAATTCTAATATTTTCTCTTCTTATATGCAAGTAGATTTTTAACAAAAATGGCTCTACTGTAAAGAAAATTTATCTACAAAATGAAAAGATATCACAGATTATTATCTTCTACGTACAGGTCTTGCCACTCTATTTGTATTTACAGAAATGTTATGTTAGCTATATGCTGATGTTTTACACACATTTGAAGATAATATTACGCATAGGGATTTTTATCTGTGAATACCAATGGGGCTAAAAAGACTAGAGTGACAATCTCAGCCCTTTCCAGTCCATAGATCACTGTATACACAAAGACTATTTTTGAGATGCCGTTGCAGCTGTGCCGATACAGTGGTTGACTGGGACTCTGACTCTGAGACCTGAGGTCATCCTGGAGCTCAGAAAACAACCCCCTCCTGTACTCCCTTATTGCTGTAGCCAGCCTGGCCTGCCTGCTGCTTGTTTCCTGCAGCCTGCAGCTCAACCCCATTGTTTGAAGTGGGGCTTCAGAGCAGCTTTAATGGGTTTTCTTCTGCCCTCCCTGCTTGGGATTGCCTCACTGCAGCTCACCATAAAACAGTCTGATATGGTATCCTGGGGCTATCCATCCTTCACACATGTCCAGCCCAGTAGGGCACTGTTAGAAATGGAATTTTTTCATTCCCTCTACTCAGTCTTAATTTTAGTGAAACAATACCCTAGAACAATTTAACAGTCATAATAAAAATGCTAGATCACTGACTCTGGGAAATTCATGATTCTTTCTGAAATAGATGCTCATTATTAAGTTTGGGAAGAGTAGTCAGTAGGAGTTGCCAAGAGGTGAGGTAAAGTAGCTGACCTTTCTAGAATCTTTGCTTTTGGCTCTTAGTCTCAACTATAGATTTTCTTGACAGATCCTCTTCTGCCATTTTTTCTGAATCTGATTCCCTACTTGAAGGTCAAAGTTGAATAAACACAAAGTATTTTGGGAAATGTACCTCTTATTAGGAGTTGCTTAAAGTTGTAGTAAATTGCATATATAAATAGGTGATATTCAGTTGATTTATGCTGACATTTCTATGGCACATTATTATTGGTGATAGTAGACTGCCAGGCTTCCTTCCAGAGAGAAGTTATCTTTTTAGCGGGAAAAACAATGTGACAAAGGAGAACTCAGGCCTCTGAACAGTTTGTGACAGACAAAGTATGGATTTTTTTTTTTTTTAATTTTGGTGGATTTGAGAGTACTAGTTGTGTAACCTTAGGAAAATCATGTCCGCTTTCTGTGCCTCAGTTTCCTTCTCAGTAAAAAAGAAATAACAATAATATATCCCTCATAGGGATGTCATGATGTTTAAATGAGAAAGAGCACATGAAGTGTTTCACACACAGTGCCTGGCACAAAGTAAATGCCCGTTAAATGTTGGCTATTTTCGCCAAGGGGAACGCAGTATCCTTATGGTTCCAATTGTAAGGTAGTGATCCCAAGGTGGGGAGACAGCAGACCCTCCAGTTAAATGTCAGTGCCAAGGAAGGATGGTGTCCCTGGCTTCCCCTATTGTGTTGCTTTCATCCTTGTGAACCACATTTAAACTTTGTGGCTGTCAACCTTGGTTGTACATTGGCATTACCTGAGGATCTTTAAAAAATATGGATACCTGAGCCCTAACTCCAGAGATTCTGAATTAAATCTTCAGAGGTGGCACCTAAGCAATGGGATTTCTCAAAGCTCCCAAGAGATTCTAATGTTCATTGAGAGTTGAAAACCATTTGATTTTAGACAGATGCTGCACATCTGTGATAAAGATGGTGAAAATTAACATCATGCAATTGAAGACAGCAGAGTGCCACTACTGCCATCACAGCCTTGATCATGGATTCCTCCCAAATCTCTTGACCCAGGGCAATAATCTCCAATCCACACAATTTGTATTGGCCCCACCTGTATTTACCAGATGTCACCCTTCTTCATTTAATGTGTTCAATTTGCATAAAGGGGGATAAAAAGTGCCCACCTGGCCTTGTAATCCAATTGAGTAAAAGCACAACAGTAGTCTAAGAGTTAATCTCATTAATGCTGATCTCCTATGTTTGAGCTGTTAGCTATTGCTCAGCTTTTATTAATTTAGGCTTCAACATGTATCTGCCTTGTCCACAATTCCAGATGGTGCTATAATTCATGCCCTTCTCTCGGCTCCAGAAGATGACTACATGTGTTTTATTTAGATAAACAGTAATTATGATTTCAACTGTTTTGGTAATTTTGACCCATTTGTGTATAATAAATGGTAAAATCCACTCCATTATTACATATTAAAAATTATCTGAAAGCAGATTTGCTTGGTTAATGAAGTCTTATGGTATGAGAGAGGTGGAGGAAGGATCATAGTACTTAAGGTTTTAGTTAAATATGGATTAAAAACAAGTAGGACAACTTTTGTTTGCTGGGAAGGCTCAAAGCCAAGCAACAAAGTTCTACCTTGAGAGGGCAGCAGTTAGGAACAGGTCTCCACCCTATCTGCTTATGATGTATTCTAGCTTAGTGTAGACACTTAATCCAGGGTGGGGCCTATTACTAATATTAATATTAGCAAGTGGGGCACAATCATCTCCTCACTTCCTCCCCATGGTTAGTATTCATCTGGGTAACAGGCTCAATTTACAGTTAATTTATATGTAAAATGGAATTATAAATCATATCCACCCACATATGTGCATTTATGCCTGGATTCTTTCCTGTAAAAGTCTCAGTGCTCTTGATAGAGAAAAATGGCTATGGTTTTTACACAAGGACATGATTTATTAAGTAGCTCTCTGAACCCCAGAAAGCCCATTTGCAAATAAATTTGTCAATTCAAAATCAAAGGATCTTGAATCAGAAACAAATCATGGTTGATCATACAACACTGTTTTAATTTAAAGCATTCTTTTCTCATAAAGATTAACCAGAAATGAATTATTGATAATACAGTTTTAAATGTGTGGCTTAAATTGCTGAAGGAAAGTTTAAAGTATCCTTTTGAAATGTTTTTAAAAATGCCTTCCGGAAGAGCCTTAGTGCTTAGCCTCAGCAAAATTCGAGTTTTATCTTAAGCACAAATCTTTTATATTCCAAAATCTTCTCCAAAACTCTGAGATTCTGCCAAGTAAAATGAAGAAAGCAGATGGTAGGATACTTGGTTTTGTTTTGTTTGTAAAGCTGTTCCCTCTTGTTTATTCTTGGTGGCTGCTTTGTCCTTTGGTTGGGATCACTACTTTACCAAATGAAGGGTTTTGAAATCTTAATATACTCTTTTGAAGTGAAAGTGAGAGGCAACTTTTGCTTTTAAATACATTCTAAGTGGAAACTAATGGTTTGGGTGTTTCAAGGTTCTAACTTTAGACATGGAATCCTGTCCTATAACTTTTAATGCAGATCTGAGCTCTCAAGAAACATTACTTTTTGAAATAGAGTTGATTTCATTCTTGGAGTTTCATAAAATGGATATAGTACTTACTAGCTACAATCAATAAAGTGGATCTTTACAGAGAGAACATTCATGAAAAAGCAAACAACAAAAATCAAGCTATTGTATTTAATCTCTACCATTTGATAATAGAAAATTAAGGTTGTCTAGCCAATTTCACTATTGTTGCTCTTTCATGATGGTTGATTGGGCCACCTTTGAGTGATGGCTAGATATGTTTAAATGGTAGGCAACTTAACTCTGCCCAGTCATCCCTCCCTTACCCACCTCCCCCTCTGCCTTTTTTGGCTTTTTGCCTTTGTAACCAAAAATAACTGGTAAATTATGTTCATTTTCATACTAATTTGGAATGGAAGAATAAGACCAAAGTTTACTATAATCTGTTTGGTGCCTCAGTCACTTCTGGCATTCAGCCACTCTGAACATTTATTGAGTGTCTGGATAATGAATGTTCTGTTTTTTATTTCAATTAAAAGTTAATTCATCAGTGGAATCAAATCTCAAACTTAAGATCCCTGTAAATCCCCAAATCTTATTCATCTTTCATCTCAAACCTATATGCCACTATGGCTAAGAATATTTACTCTTCTTAGGTAATGTTTGCTTGTTTGTTTTCTTGAGAAAAACAAGCCATTTTGAAAGCAATAACTTCCATTCTGAAATTAGACATCCCATCCAAACAAAAATGAACCTTGAGAACCTCAACCAATTTTTTATTGCCCTAGATTTTTATATACACATCCCTTGATCTTGCCATGCTGTTTCCCCCTTGGTTTATACGGCATGAAGGCAAGAGTGACTTACTCATAACAGATGTTTGTTAAATTGAATCGAGTCTACCTTGTTTATGCATATATTGTCAATCCCTAGCTTTGCACATATATAGTAGGTACTCAATAAATCTTGATGAGTTGAGTTGAAAGTGTTTGTTTGAATTGTAATAAGGGTAGGAATTGAAGAATTACGTTGGTTAAAATATAACTTGGAATTAAATGTATGTGTTTATGATATATCCATTGGGACATATATGCTTTGCTAGAAAACCAAATTACTGTTAAAATATTTATATTCCTAAATTTAAAAGTTTAATGCAATTTAAATAAAAAATATTTCATAACATTTTAAAAATTTAATCCACAAATATTTCATTAATATCTCTAAAAGATAGTTTTTTTAAATAACTACAATGCAATTATTACAAGTTCAAAAGTAAACAGGCATATATTTTAAAAGTTAGATGTTCTTGACTATTACCCAAAGTTCCCAACTTCCACAAACTGAATACTTCTTGCCACTTTCCTAGTCCATCTTATTTAGCTTCTACTCTGAACTTTTGCTTCCTCAAAAAAGAGATCATGTGGTTTTTGATAGAGTATGACCAATCCTTCTGAATCACCCATTGTGGGGTCATGAGCTTGGATATTTTTTTTTCTTCAGTTAGACTTCTTGAGGATAGGGAATATGAGCTTTATTTGTGTGTGGATATTGGACCAGGCACATGACTTGCCTTCTTTAATCCTCACAATATTCCTGCCAAGTAGATTTTATCAATAAATACCTGATAGTTGAGTTTTCTAAGTCACTTTTAGACACTGCATATGAGTCTATGTAGGTGACCTAGACATGGCAGAAAGAATAAGGGAAGCCAGTGACCATTTATTGATGAGGTGCTGTGAGCCAGGTATTATACTAAAGGCTTTTTATATACATTTCATTTAACTCTGAAATAATGCTAGGAAGTAATTATTCTAATCCACAGTTTACAGATAAAGAAACTGAGATTCAGAGAGATATTAAGTATTTTGCTTATTTTTCAAACCTTTAGTTCAAACATCTAAAGATCCATAGACATGAGATATGGGTAGAGTTAGTGTCTAGAATAAGAAAGGAACTACATATTCTAATCCTGTTCTGCATGATTTATCACACATTCTCACCAAAACCCTACAAGATATGTATTATTTATCTTCAATTTAAAGATTAGGTTCAGCAAAGTTAAATCACTTATCCAAGGCACACAGGTAATAAAGTAGCTTAAGGGGAATTTAGATCCAGGTCGACCCTAAAACTTATGCTTGTCCCCTTGCACTGTGTTGCTATTTCTTCAGTTATTGCTAAATATGAACACAGAATTGTCTTTGTATTTACTTATTCTGTATTCTAATATGTGTATTAAAGTTAACTCTATTTTCAACTTAATGTAAACTCTGTGAGGATCGGGATCTGTGTCTGCTTTGTTCACTGATATATCCCCAATGCCTAGAACAACACCTGATATGCAGTAGGTGTTAAATAAATAATTGCTTAATAAATATGTGTAATTTTTGATCAGCTGAGATAGACACTTCTTGTGGGTAAGTGAATCTCAATCATCAAAGACAGAAACTAAGCACAGTGCCGTGCTCCTAATAAGTGGCCAATAATAATGAATTTAAATGGAGCTTTACATTTACCAAAGTGATACCCTATATGTTAACTCCAGTTAACAAAAATTGAAAACCCAAGGCCAAGATTTATAGAAGGTGTGAGGGGATGGAGAGAGATGGTCCCCAGAAGAAGCTGTGACATTCTGAATGAAGAAAAGAAGAAAAGGAACATCTGTCAAGGATAGAGAATGAGCTGCCTTCCCTCTGGAGAAATTAGTGAGGGTTAGCAACTTCTAAGCCTTAGCTGGAGACTAAATGAGGAGACTTGTGCAAGGATAGGGGCATCTACAAATCACGTTATGGTCTATGGAAGCAGAGAGAGTCTGATCTCAGCCTGAGTACCCATAATCTCACTCCATTCAGATCACTCTCATCCCTGGGCAACTGGGCCTGTAACTGTAGAAAGAATGTAAATTCAGGGTGTCCCAAAAAATGTATACACACTGTAACAGCTGATAGCTCAATTTTGAAAATGAAATGTATTTTAATAAACACTGCCTTTATAATTATTCAAAGTGTGGGTATATATTTTTGGGACATCCTATATTTCCTGCCTGCCTTCAAGATTTGGTAGGTGCTGCATGGAGACCTGGGAAAAGAACAAACTTCAACTACCTATGAGGGTCTTATAGGAAGCCAAAGTCAGCTCCTTCAGGTCACTTCCAACCAGGTAAGCTCAGGAGCTGGTAGCAGAACAGTTGCCACCACCTCACAGTCTTGCAGGTCAGCACAAGGGGGAAATATGGTAGTTGGAAGATGGTAAGGAGATGGTGGGCAGAGTGTGCTGTAAATGATAATACTACCTGGGAATTTTCATTGTCCTGATGCGGTTCCCTTACCTAACATTTGTGTGCATTGTGTAATATTTTATTAATTATGCCTTTAAATGCAACTTTGTGGGATAAATAGGGTTTATATTTCAGATACCCCTAGGAGTGCTGGGAAAGGATGGCAGGCCTAAACCAATCTGACCACATTCCTTGAAAGTAATGTCAAATTGCATGGATGCAAGACCCAGATGTTATGTATTCATCATTTCATTGGATCTTCATGCTAATCCTGTGAAGCAGTAGTTATTCTTATCCCCATTTTCTAGTTGGATAAAAAGAGTAACAATGAGATTAATTAGCTTGTCCAGGAACACACTGCTGTTAGTTGATAATTCTTCTGATTATAATTATTTTGTTCTTTCCACATTCTCAGTAAATATTGAGCAGGTTTTTTTTGTAGGAATATTACTCTGGTTTTGGTATATTGTATATAAAGGAAAAGGAAGAATCAAAGGGCAGGGTGTTATTGCAAAGCAACTGCAAAGATCTAGACAAGAAATTAGGAGCCTACACTAACACTGAATAAACTGTTCCTAAGTCCAGTGGTAATTTCTGTCCCTCTTATTATTGGACCCCTCATCAGCACTCAACAAACTTGTCTGTTCTCTTCCTTCCTCTCTGGAAGTTCCTTCCTATTCTACTTTAGTGACCTAGCTTCCTCTAACATCCAAATGGTGTAGTCCCCCAGGGGTTGGCCCTGGGCTGCCTTCTCTTTTCTTTGTATTGTAGTCAATCTTAGTCATTCCCATGGGTTTAGTGTTCTCATATATGCTGATGACTTCCAAAGTTATAGCTCTAGTCCAGAACTTTATTCTGAGTTCCAGATCCACTTTTATATTCATTCATTCAACACATATTTATCAAGTGTCTACTGTGTGCCAGGCACTGTTCTAGGCACTTTGGTTTCATCATTAAACAAAACAGACAACAACTTTCATTTCACTTAAATTGGGAAAAGAAACATACAATACAAGTAATTAGTAAATTATATAGTATGCCAGAAGGTTGTAAGCGCTGTAGTAAAAAGGAAAGTTAGAACAAGTAAAGAGGGATTGAAAGTGCTGGGAAGGAAGTAGCGATATTAAATAGGATAGACAGGATAAGCTTCCTCAAGAAGGTGAGATTTGAGCCAACACTTCAAGGAAATGTGAAAACTAATCTTGTGGATATCTAGAGGAAAAGTGTCCTTAAAGCAACCAATGCAAAGACCCAACAGAGAGAGTTTCACAAAGAGGCCAATGTGGCTAGAATGAAATTAATGGGAGATAGAGTTGTAGATAAGGTTAGAGTTTTAAAAGGGAGTGAGCAGATCATGTAGGGTCTTATAGGCCATTGTAAGGACTTTGGCCTTTACAATGAATAAAACGGGGAAGGTTTGGAGAATTTTAAGCAGAAAACAGACATTATTTATTGACTTATGTTTTTAAAAGGATAATTGGCTACTGGGGGAGGGAAGGGCAAAAACAGATGAGGAAGACCAGTTAGGAGATTATATATTGAATTACCTACTTAATAGCTCATTTTGGATATCTAACAGGTACCTCTAACTCAACAAAATCCACTCCCCACGCAAACCCAACCTGGCCCTCCTCCATTATTCTTTATCACAGTGAATGGTTTTACCATCCACCTATTTGCTGAAGGAGAAACCTTTATATTATCTTTGTTTTCTTCCTCTCCATTCCTTATATCACATTCTTCACCAAATCTTTACCTCATATTACATTTCTCTAATCTGTCCTCGTCTCCCTGTCTCTATTCATTATTTTAGGTCACCATCATCTCTAGCATTAATTTCTACAGCAACTTCTTAATGGTCTCCCTTACCCACTGCCCTCTTCTCCCCTACCCACTGTCCTCTTCTAGTATATCCTCTACAGAACTGTTAGAATACTCTTTTCAAAATGCAGGTCTACTTAAGTCAGTGCCACTGCTTAAAATTTTCTTGCTTCTCACAAATCTCAAGATAGTCCACACAATTCTGCATGGACTGTCTCTGCTTCTATCTCCAAGCTCAACTCAACCCCCCCTTTCCCTTGCTCATTACATTCTAGCTATACTTTCAAGTCCTCGACTACACTAAACTGTTTCCCAACTCGAAACCTACATATTGCTTATTTCCTTTTTTAAAAAATTAATCTTTATTGTTGAAAGTATTACAGATGTCCCCTTTTTTTTCCCATTGACCCCCTTCACCCCACACCTGCCCCCCAGGCCTTCACCACTCTGTTGTCTGTGTCCATAGGTTATGAACATATGCTTATAAGTTATCCCCTTTTTTCCAGAATGCTCTTTCACCCATTTGTTTCTATGGCTAACTACTAATTAGGCCTACCTTAAATGACATTGCTCAGGAAGACTGACCATTCTTGAATACTCATCTAATTTAGCTTTTATGTTAATCCTTCTTAGAGCACTCTTTCCTTTTCTTCATAGTGTTTATTACAATTTTGAAATTTGTAGATTTATAGACACCTAATGCATATCTACATACATACAAAAACTACCCTGTCATACTTTTCTATAAGCTGGTCACATGAAACAACTGTGAGTCATGTAAATTCCATGAGGACAAGAGCCATGTCCATCTTGTTTCCCACTGTATCCTCAGTACATAATATAGCGTTTAGCATACATAAGGCACCCTTAAATATTTATTTGAATAAATAAACAAAGTTCCTTTTCTTCCTCTTAAACCAACTTCATACAACTCTCTAATTCCACCATCTAGAGGGCATGTAGAGTCAGTTTCATTCAATAAGTATCCATTGGGTACTTGCTCTGCCCTACCGCAGGCTCAGAGAATTTAGCATAAGATGCCTTTCCCCAAAAAATGTATGTCTAAATAGGGAGGTAAAATGCACCTTTGTTGCAAGATCTCTACATATATTATCCATAGAATGTGCCACTGCTATTCCCACTCACAGAATGCAGTGTATTTTCGATTCAAAAGAGGTGATAGCTTAGTAGTATCCTTTTTTCCTTTTTATTGAATTTATTGGGGTGACACTCTTTAGCAAAATTATACAGGTTTCAGGTGCACAATTCCACAACACATCATCTGTACACTGTATTGTGTGTTCACCACCCCAAGTCAAATCTCCTTCCATCACCACTTATCCCCCCTATACCCTCTTCCCTCTTCCCCCAACCCCCTTTCCCTGGTAATCAGTACACTGTTGTCCATGTCCATGAGTTTTTTCTCTTTTTGCTCAATCCTTCTACTCCCTCCACCCAGCCACTGCCTCCCACCATGACAGCTGTCAGCCTGCTCTCTATCTATGAGTCCCTATTTCGCTTGTTAGTTCATTTTGTTTATTAGATTCCACATAAGGGAAATCATATGGTACCTGTCTTTCTCTGGCTTATTTCACTTAGTATAATGCTCTCCAGGTCCATCCATGCTGTTACAATGGGCAAGATTTCCTTTTTATGGCTGAGTAGTATTCCATTGTGTAAATATATCACAGTTTTTTTATCCACTCATCTACTGATGGACACTTGGGCTGCTTCCAAATCTTACCTATTGTTAATAGTGCTGCAATGAATATAAGGGTTCATAAATTCTTTCAAATTAGTGTTTTAGGTTTCTTCAAATAAACTCCCAGAGGTGGAATTGCTGGGTCATAAGGCAGTTCCATTTCTTTTGTTTTTAAATCCTCACCCAAGTACATGCTTAGAGAGAGGAAGGGTGAGCGAGAGAGAGGGAGAGAGGAAGGGAGAGAAACATAGATGTGAGAGGAAAACATCAATTGGTTACCTTCTGTATGCTCCCCGACTGGGGATTGAACGCACAGCCCAGGTATATGCCCTGACGAGGAATCAAATTGGCAACCTTCAGTGCGCAGGACGACTCTCAACCAACTGAGCCACTCTGGCTGGGTGGCAGTTTCATTTTTAATTTTTTGAGGTAACTCTATACTGCTTTCCACAGTGGCTTCACCAATCTGCATTTCCACCAGCAGTGCATGAGGGTTCCCTTTTCTCCGAATCCTCATCAACACTTGTTTATTAATTTATTGATGATAGCCATTCTGACAGGTGTGAAGTGATATCTCATTGTGGTTTTAATTTGCATTTCTTTGATGATTAGTGATGTTGATCATCTTTTCATATGTCTGTTGGACATCTGTATATACTTTTTGGAGGAGTGTATATTCAGGTCCTTTGCTAATTTTTGTATTGGATTGTTTGTTTGCTTTTGGTGTTGAGTTTTAGATAAGCTTGGATATAATCTCTTATCAGATGTATCAGAAAATATGTTCTTCCATTTTGTTGATGGTTTCCTTTGCTGTGCAAAAACTTTTTAGTTCGATGTAGTCTTACATGTTTATTTTTCCTTTTGTTTCCTTTGGCCGAAGAAATACTTCAGAAAAAATATTGCTACAAGAAATGTTCGAGATTTCACTGTCTACGATTTCTTCTAAGATTTTTATGGTTTCAAGTCTAACATTTAAGCTTAGTAGTTTTCTTAGGGAAAGGTTACATGGCCCTTTGGGTGGCACCTAACTTAGTTTCCCACATTTCTAAATCTGGCCCTAAGATTTGCCCTCTTGGGAACTTAATGTTGTCAGTCCAGGGGGAGTATATAATTTTCTTAGGATACACCCAGACTAGCCAAGTTCATAAGAAGTGAACATCTAAACTAGAACATTTATTTATTTAGCATAAGAAAAAGTAACTACTGGGAAGAACCAGATGGTCACATGAATGAGTCTTCTGCCTGTAGGAAAATCCATGTGGGAAGCCAAAGATTAACAAGAAGGTTGCTTGGTATGGTACTGCAGCAAAGGGAGCTGGTTTTATAATACTAATATTTGCTGACAACCAAATCTAATGGGCTGATCCACCCATCTTCAGGATGAGGATGTGCTGACCTCAGTGAATGGAAAGTTGATTTCTTAAGCCAGAGGATCTTCCTGATCTTGGCAGTGCTGCCTTGTTAAGGATTTCCTTTTGAAAATCCTGATTTTCAATATTTTCAACTGACCTCTTTCCTCCCAATGGACTGTCCTTTTTTAGATATGATAATAACATTGATTGGGTTACTGTCCAAACTCTTTTTCAGCCTGGAGCCTCTGCTATCTCTTTTAAGGTGACTTTGGTTCTCAGTGGTCTTATCTAATGTGCTTCAATATTATTTACCAAATTCTTAGAGTTTTTTGGGTGCGTTGCTGTGTCCTCTGTGGATTTTTTACATAATCTAGTACAACTCTCAAATGGAAAAGCAAAATGCATTTCTAACCCCAAAGTTACTGCCATTTTTTCAGGTGGAAGAAGGATTATTCAGTGGTAAGAGTGATTAGTTTTGTCTGGGTTATGTAGAAAAGGCTTTTCAGAAGAAATAACAGAGCTGAATCTAAAATTAGATACTTTAAGGGTGGTGTGAAGAATATTGTCATTTCCAAGTAGAGAAAACAACTTGTATAAATTTTATTGCATACCTGTAAGACTCCATTGTGTATTAGGGTGAATAAATTGCAACCCACTGGGTGTTTAAGTAGGTGGAATAGTAGAGAACTCTTCCCCTGTCCCATGGCTCTCAATCAGCCTTACAAACCTTGTGACTTAGCAACTATTGACCTTTCTGTCTAAAAGCCTTGACCTTTGAACTGTCAAAATCTGTTCTAAGTATGCAAAGACAAATATGGGAGTCCTTCCTCAATAAGCTTCTGAATAGTTTTCTCTCATGACCTTTATAAAGTATGGTCATTTATGCAAATGTACAAGTATGACCTGCTCTTCTGTCATTCCTCCCTACTAGTAGACTGTAAGAGAAGGAACTTTATTTTTTAATGAACAATTCAGATACTTGTCATTCTGATGATTGTTATTATACTTTCACTACATTCCTCAAAAGCAAAACAATTTATGAACATTGTTTTACATGTTCATAAATTTAATATAAATGATATGAGACACAACCTTTTACAGCTTGCTGTTGTCATTCAACATTATGCCTTAAGATTCATCTATGTTATAGTTATGTTTCTTTGATTTTAACTGTTGTATAGTATTCCATAGTATGCATATAATCATAATGCATTTATCTTTTTGTCTCTTGTTGAATATTTAAGTTATTTTTCCATTTTAGAAAACATTTGGCAATATCTAGTAAAGTTGAAAATACACATGATCTTTAACCTAAGGAATCTATTCCTAGATATATACACAATATCTACACTATTTAGTATGGTAGCCATTAACCACATGTGTCTTTATAAATTTTAATGAATCAAAATTAAGTAAAATTCAAATGTCAGTTCCTCAGTTGAACAAGTCACTTTTCAGAGCTAAATAGCCATATATAGCTAGTCGCTACTAAATCAAACAGTACAGATATAGAGCATTTCCAGCATTGCAGGAAGTTCTATTAAATTATCCAATTTTCCTTTGGAGAATAACTTTATTTTCACATTCTTAGTATATGATGAACATGAAAAACACTTAATACCTATGGAATGAATGAATATCAAAATATTGCATTACAATGCTGTATATTGTAAGTGTTAAATGTGGCCCAGGAATAATAGTTAAACAAGTTTTGAGCAGAGTTTCAGGGTCTTGTGCATAAGTTTGGAGGAAAATTGAGTACGGTGTTTATCCAAGGCAGTTAATTGAAACATAGCAGTAGAAAGAGTTGGAATCATTATTGTGGAGGAAATCAGATAGCTCAAAAACAGAGAAGCTTTACCAAGAATCAGGTCCAAGTTTGACTGAGTGGGGAAAATGAGTCATGAGGTCAGAAGCCAAAAAGATTAAAAGGAGGCCAAGAGGTGGAGTGCAAGGCAGGTTGAAGAGAGCATTTCAGGACAGAGGCTATGAAAAATATGAAGACCTCTGAAGCCTGTGTTCCTGGCTTTAAGATAAAAATCTGTTCATTTCCTAAGAAGATTGCCATCACCCACAAGAAGACTGTCTACTTTTAGTGAAAGCTATGGTTAGGAGAAGGTTATCTGTGAGAATGTGGAGGAAGATTAGGATTTGGCTCCCATGGCAAGTAGCTGTGTACATTTGGAAGAGAGAGGGAGTGTGGGGCCTGAACAAGGCTGCTAAGAACTGGATTTCTGAAAGAATAATTACTCTGGGAAGAGTAAGAAACCAAGGAGGGAGCAAGTGTGGTATAAGAAGAACAGATCAAAAAAGAAAGGGTGATGAAAAGAACAAGGGTCAGGTGGAGACAGAATACAATGAGAAGTGACATTACTTAAGTCTTAATATTGGTTTTCACTTAATGGTAGAATTCTTTCTATGAATTATAACAGCATAGCAGTAATGTGGTGTGCAATTCAAAAGCCATGGTTCTGATTTAGAAAGAAAATACAGTTCTAGCCCCAGATTTCTTCCAACCTCTCTGAGCTGCTCTGTCGTCCACTCCTGGTTTTCCTGAAAGATTCTCTAGCTCTTTACCTCAACTTTTCTACTTTCCACAAGTCAGAAGTAGTGATTTGATAATTCTGGTTCTCAACATTTTTGGAAGGGAGGGGACAGGTGGGTGGCCACAAGAAAAGTTGAGTATGAGTTCAAAATTAGAGACATCTATTTTAAAGTTCACGTATCAAGCAGGATATTCTGTATCACCCTTGTGAAGCTTAGCTTGGCAATAAAAATTCTTTCTCTCCTGCCCACCCTTTGGCCTTTTACATACTATAGGTAGTCCAAACTCAGTTAAGATTTATTATTTTTCAAAACTCAATAATCAGATTAGTGCCTACCTTCAAAACAAATAAATGTGTAACCAGTTCTAGCTCCAGACCAAAGTTCTGCTTATTTGCTTGCTTACAATAGGGCAAACTCATTTCTAACCATGACTTTTGAGAATCATAGCATATGGCAGGAATAGAGAGAGTTCACCCAAAGAGACAAACAAACCTATCTGACCTTAGGAAAGTAATCTTTCAAATGGAGATTATGCATTATGAGAACAGCCAACTGTCTACCAACAGTGAGTTTGTAATCCCAAATCATTCCCAATCACTTTCTATACCCACTAGAAATGCTGACACAGACTTGGATTCCTGAGCAAGACCAGTCTGAAAGAGCTGTGTGTGTCCATTGCTAATTCTTACAAAAATCACAGCTTTTTCTATTCCCCAGGCCATTTCTTGCTCTGACTCCCCTACTTTTTTTCTACCTCATGTAACTTCACTCTTCAGCCTCAAATTCCTGTGCCCAAACATGAGCCAGTCTACTGAAATATGGGCAGCTGTCTTAGCATGCATAGGCAATCAGATGTTTGAAGAAAATTGATGAATAACCATATGTCCAAGAGACCCATAGAGTTTAGGGACTTAAAAGGCTTATTCTTGTTGTTAAACACTGGGAATACCATCTCATTCCTGCCCACTGATTTCTCTATCAGTTAGAAAGCCACAAACAGGTGCCTTGTTCATTTGCCAGGATGCAAACTAGCTCTTCTTTCAAGTCCCATTTTTGTTCTCAGGCTTAGGAACACTGCAGTTATTCCAAAAGGAATCCAGCTGGCACAGTTAATTGGACTTATTAGATTATAATTAGAGTATCACAACATCAACCTTTATTTTCCTGGATTTGATTATTGAACCTTACTAATGTGTATCTTTGGGTCCTGATGCCACCATTTGTGACCTTCCATACTATAGACAACTAGGCTGAATGCTTCCCTGAGCACTAGGTCAATGAATAAACTGTTTCCTTAAGAAGGAGGTAAAGCAATTGATAATCATAAATACTAACCTATGTGTCTGGCCCTATGCTTTCATTATCTCATTTAATATTCACAACAAAAAAGACAAGGGCAGATATTATTTTAAATATCCTGTGTTTACAGAGGAGAAAACTGAAGCTCAGTGATAACTTGCCCAAGATTTCACAGATACTGAACACGGAATTGGAATTTATTCCCGTGTCTGTTCTGATTCAGAGCTTATGCTCTTAATTCTACATTGATTTGCCTCTTTTTGGAGAGTGTCTGTCTGCTCCTTGCTTTACTAGCAAGAGCTCATCTGATTTTAACTTGTTAGAAAGTGAAACACAGTAGAAAAAAAGATTTTTCCTTTCTGATGAAGTGATGGTTTATACTGTCTTATTTTACATGTCAACAATGGGTTTGAAGCAGGTTGAAAAAATTTGTAGATCATTCATCATAATAATTTATTGGGCATCTGTTATGTACCAACACATGTTGGGTGATTCAAAGATGTATAAGGAATGGGTATTATCATCAAGAAGTGACTATCTTACCAGAGAAATAAGGATAACTTCCAGGAACCCTTCCCAGAAAATATACATATATATATTCATATAAAGTAATATGCCAACTTATGTGACAACTCTAAGTGCTGTAAGATACAGTGAGGTGTTAATAGAAAGGACATTGGCCTGAGAACCAAAAATTGTTGTTTTAAAAACAGTTGTGTAATGTTAAGTTTTAATGTTAATTTAAAAATAAAGTGGGTCATTCTGAGTTTCTTGATTAGAAGCAGAAGAGAAGAAATAATCAAAGAAGTCTTCATGGATGAGTTGGACTGTGAAAGATGGCTAAAATTTATGCTGGTAGGAAGGAGGGAATGGAATCCAGGTCCAAGAGGAATAGGGAAGGGACAGTAGGGGTTATGACAGAGAGGGGGAGATGAGCCTAGAGTGTTTATGGGCTTACACTCATAAATGTTTTAAAGAGCAAAACCCACAAATTTAGGCACAGGGGAAATCAGTGGCCATTGAACTAATTGATAGATTGCTTTTTACTTTGGTAAAATTCATATAAAATTTATCTCTTTAGCCATTTTAAAGTGTACAATTCAGTGGCATTTAAGTGCATTCACAATGTTGTACAACTATCACAACTATCTAGTTCCAGAACTTTTCACCACACCAAATGGGACCCTCATACCATTAAGCACCCATTCCCCATTTCCCTATCCCCTCAGCCCCTGGCAACCACTAACCTCTTTTAGTATCTACAAATTTGCCTATTATGAATATTTCATATAAATGGAATCATACCATATGTGGCCTTGTGTATCTGGCCTCTTTCACCTAGCATCATATTTTTAAGATTTATCCATGTTTTAGTATATATCAAAATGTCATTCCTTTTATGGCTGGATAATATTCCACTGTATGGCTATATGCCATATTTTGTTTATTCATTCATCTGTTGTTAGACATTTGGGTTGTTTTCGCTTTTTGGCTGTTGTAACTAGAACTTCTATGAGCATTGGTGTGTAAGATTTTGGTTAAGCAACACTTGTTTTCAATTCTGGGTATATAACTAGCAATGGAATTGTTATGTCATATGGTAATTATATGTTAAATTTATTGAAAAGTGCCATGTTTTTTCATGAAAATCTGGCATAATGGTTAAAAACAAGGGCTTTGAAGTTTGAGTTGAATCCTGGCTTTGTTAGTTACTAGTTACTAGTTGCATGATCTTGATCATGTGATATAACCTCTAAGCCTCAGTTTTCTCACCCGCTGAATAGAGTTGTTTGCCAGTACTAGATAAATGGCAGCTACTAGGAGTAGCTTGTATAAGTTTCATGCTAAATGTAATACATAGTTAACATCACAGATAATAGAGGTACAGCCCTTTCATTGACTTTGCTACTTACCTTTACCCCTCCTCCTTGTAGAAATCAAGAAGTGACCCAAGTTTCCAGAAAAAAAAAAATGAGCTACTCTGATTCTTTAACCTCTCAATTTTTTAATTATTCAAATTGCATGTATATATGTGTATATGTATACATACATATATTCATTAATTATTCTAGCGAATAACTTTCCCTAAAATGTTAAACCCTGTGTGTTTTTTATAAAAGGGACATTTTTCAAGAAGAAGAAATTCAATTAAGTAGTTAAAAGTGTATATTTTTTTTCAAAACATACATGGGATTACATTCCAATTCAGTGTTTATTAGCTGTGTAGTCTTGAGAAATTTTCCTCATCTCTCTGAGCCTGTTTCCTCATCTGTAAACCTGGGGATATTAATAATACTACCTGTCTTTGTTGGTTCATTGTGATTATTAAATGAGATAATGCAAGCACAGTGCCAAATGCATAGTAAGCAATCAACTCTCTATGTATTACTACAGAGATACCCATGACTTTGACCTTCTTTGCTACATCCCACAAGCCATCCAGCTGGCCCATGGGAGTTAATGAGCCAAGGGACTTCAGCCAGACCCAAAAGAGTATCAAATGTTCTTTCCAAATGATATGAAATTCCACCATAACAAGAGCAACTCAAGACTATAATCTCAAATATATCTTTTGAATTTTCTGCTTATGATTAGTATCTCTGTTGGAAGTTATATTTTTCTGATATTGATTTTCCACCTACACAGAACAAAATCATATAGATCATATAGTATTTCACCCTAAAGAGGAAGGGCCAGTGAAAAGAATTAGCATCTATTGCATACTGTGCACTCAATTTGTCTTTATTTTCATAAAAATCCCATTGTGAGGTAAGTATCCTTATTCTTATCTTGCAGCTGGAGAAACGAGTTCAGAAGTAATTTGCCCATAACTAGTAAGTTTCTGAACCGAGATTTGAACCCATATCTTTCTGAAGGCTTCAATTTACTATACCACACTTACTTTAAAGAATTTTCTGGGGTCATGCTTTGCTGTTGGTGAAGCAAAAAATGAGAAAGGAAAAGTGAGCTTCCCAAGGTCACTTAATCAGTTAATGATAAAGCAGGGACTAGAATACAGTTCCAAGAATTCCAGCTCATGTTACTTTATTGCCTCTGTACAATCATTACATCCATTTCATATTTCACAGACTTTGTTGAAAATCTGTTTTGTCTAGTTAGAAATGAGCCAGTGACCTGGTGTTCCCTGATGATTGTGTGCCCTCTGTATTTGCCACTTGATGTTCAGAAGTAAATATGCAATGTGTCAACTGGGCTTGGCTATGGTGTCCAGATGTTTGGTCAAACACCAGTATAGATGTTGCAGTGAATGTGTTTTTTTAGATATGACTAACTTTTAAATCAGTAGAGTTTGAGTAAAGCAGATTACCCTCCATAATGTGCATGGGCTCACCCAATCAGTTGAAGGCCTTAAGAGAAAAAGACTGAGGTTCCCTGAGGAAGAAGGAATCCTGCCTCCAGCCTGACTTTGGACTTGAGACTGCAACATCAACTCTTCCCTGGGTCTCCACTCTGCCAAATATCCCTGAAGAATTTAGACTTGCCAGCCCCCACATTCTGTGTGCCAATTATTTTAAATAAATAAATAGATAGATAAATAAATAAATAAATAGATAGATAGATAAATAATATATATCTCTCACACACACATGCACACAGACATACACACATCCTCTTAGTTCTGTTTTTCTGGAGAACCTTGACTAATTCAACCATCTACTAATGTGCCAGGCACAGTACTGGGCTCTGGGAATATAGAAAAAATATATCTTTATAAAGAGATTTGTACAATGTGGCAAAAAGAAGGTCAGACAAAACTGGAAAACAAAACCACAAGAAAAGCACCCAGGTGTGATGTAAATTACAGCATAAGGAATGGAGTCAATAATATTGTAATAACTATGTATGGGACCAGGTGGGTACTTGAAATATCAGAAGGACCACTTTGTAAAGTATATGATTGTGTAACCATTATGCTGCATACCTGAAATTAATACAGAATAATATTGAATATAAACAGTAATTAAAAATTTAAAAAAGCCCTTTACACTTGACAATAATACTGACAATCAAAGATGTCTTTAAGTGGAAAATTTACTTAATTCTGAAGGGGAAACCTTGCCACTAGGGAAAAATAGATCCCCCTCCTCTCTTTAGACTACCCTGATTATTTAAATCTGTTGATTGAATTTATTAATCCAATAAATTTTTATTAAATCTTGGCCTTGTGTACAGTGTGTAATGACAAAATTGTGATGGTCCGAGACACCTCAAGGTTGCCAGGGCCTGTCCTTAATATTGGACTAATCTCTGGAACCAGTCTAAGGATGGAGAAGTTGCTTGATGTAGCTGTGGAGTGAAAACCAGGCACATGGAAGCCCCTGGTCATCCCACCTGTCTCTCTGACAACTTTTTTGGGCTCAGTTAGACAATGTACCTATCAGCTGGGGCAGTAACCTGTCCCCAGCCTTCTACCTCCTGGTTTCCAGAATTGCCTCCTCAGTCTTCAGGCTCTATGAGTGCCTAGTTTGCATGCACCACTCATCAAAAAGATTGACCCTGGGTATTTTAGGGAAGGCTTTAAAATGAATTCCATGTATACCCAAAGAGGGAAGTTCTTCTCTGACTCCCTGCACTGGAGTCATTTACAGTCTTGGGAGAGAGATGACTAATTAATGCCCATAGAATATTTGGAGAGCCATGCAAGGCAGCATATGACTATTTTATTTTATTTTTTAGAGTTTTTATTTTTTATTTTAAATTAATTTACTTTTCAATTACAGTTGACATAAAATATTACATTAGATTCAGGTGTGCAACATAGTGGTTAGACATTTATATATCTTTTGAAGTGATCACCCCAATAACCTAGTACTCATCTGACACCATACATCATTATTTTAATATTATTGACTCTATTTCCTATGCTGTACTTTACATCCTATGACTATTTTCATAACTGGCAATTTGTAATTCTTAATCCCTTTCACCTTATATACAAGGGGATATTACTCAGCCATAAAAAGAATGAAAATTTCCCATTTGTGACAACATAAATGGACCTAGAGGGTATTATGCTAAGTGAAATAAGTCAGAGAAAGACAAATACCATATGATCTTACTTATATGTGAAATCTAAAACACAAAATAAATGAACAAACAAAACAGAAACAAACTCATAGATACAGAGAACAAATTGGTGGTCACCAGAAGGGAGGGTTATTGGAGGTGGGTGGGTGAAAAACCATATGACTATTTTAAAAATATTGTATCCAGGATAGTACCAGGCCTATAGAACTTACCTAAATGTACCTCCCTAGCTAAAGTGTGAGCAGAGTTTTTGTCCCGTTCTACTTTATGTTCATATAATTTGGGCCCTACATCTTCTGCTCAGGTCTTTAATGTGGGTGTTCCTCAGGCCTTTGTGCTAGGACCTCTTCTCTCTGTGCACAAGGTCACCCATGCGTAATTCTATGCTTCAATCTAAATATCTCTTCCAAGCTCCAATTCCATATATATATCTAATTGCTTAGACTTGTCTCCCTGGCTATTCACAGTTCCTAAAACTCAGTGTGTCCAGAACTAAACTCTCACACACACACACAAATTGGTCCTATTTCATGCTTCCTTATCTCAGCAAATAGCATTACCATCCTCCTTGTTACTCTCTGTTGACTCCTCTTTCTTTTTCACCTCCCAAATCCAATCATTCACCTTAATCCATCTATTCACCAACTAAGAAACTTAAATTCATTTTCTAAAATACTTTTTTATAGAAAATTTCAAACATATACAAAATGTAATAGTACAATGAAACTCCTCCCACATACCAATTTGCTCAGCTCAAAATTTACCAATTCATACAATCTTGTTTCATGTATCCCTATTTCTCCTCAGCCTCAATAATTTTATACAAATCCCAAAGATAATTTCATTTTGCCTGTATTTCATTATGTATCCCTTAAAAATAAGTTATGAAAACATCCAAAATTCCATTATCACACCAAAAGCAAAATTAACAATCATTCCATAATGCAATCAAATATCCAGTGAGTGTTCATATTTCCTCACTGTTATTTTTCCTGTACTATTTTTTAAAATTTATTTTATTTGTTGAAAATATTACATATATTCTCCTTTTTCCCCCATTGACCTCCTCCACCCCACACTTACTCCCCAGGCCTTCACCACACTATTATCTGTGTCCATGGGCTATGCATATATGTATACAAGTTCTTCGGTTACTCTTTTTCCCCCTTGCCTCTGAAATATGTCAGTCTGTTGCAGGCTTCAATGTCTCTGGATCTATTTTGTTCATCAGTGTATTTTGTTTATTAGATTCCACATATAAGTGAGATCATGTGATACTTGTCTTTCTCTGGCTTATTTCACTTAGCATAATACTCTCCAGGTCCCTCCATACTGTCTCAAAGGGTAAGAGATCCTTCTTTTTACAGCTGCCTAGTATTCCATTGTGTAAATGTACCACAGTTTTCTTATACATTCATCTACTGATGGGGACTTGGGCTGTTTCCATATTTTAACTATTGTAAATGACACTGCTATGAACATAGGGGTGCTTATATTCTTTCTGATTGGTGTTTTAAGCTTCTTAGGATATATTCATAGAAGTGGGATCACTGGGTCAAATGGCAGTTCCATATTTAATTTTTTGAGGAAACTCCATACTGTTTTCCATAGTGGCTGCACCAGTCTGCATTCCCACTAGCAGTGTACTAGGATTCCGTTTTCTCTACATCCTTGCCAGCACTTGTTGTTTTGTTGATTTATTGATGGTAGGCATTCTGGCACGTGGGAGGTGGTACCTCACTGTCATTTTAATTTGCATCTTTGATGATTAGTGATGTTGAGCATTTTTTCATATGTCTCTTGATCATCTGTATGTTCTCTTTGGAGAAGTGGCTATTCAGGTCCTCTGCCCATTTTTTAATTGGGTTGTTTGCCTTCCTTTTGTTGAGTTGTATAAATACTTTATATATTTTGTAAATTAACTTCTTATCTCTAAGTAAGGGGTCCTTATTTTTTTTATAAATGATTTTGTTTCCTTATATTTGAGTAGCCAAATAAAGTCCCTACATTGAAAATGAATGGTAAATCTCTTAAGTCACTTTAATCATTCATTTCCACTCATCTCTGTTTTTCTCCCTACAATCTTTTGTTGAAGAAACTTTGTGATTTGTGCTGTAAGAATTTTGATTGTTGGTTGCTGTTCCTGTACATTTACTATAATATTATTTTTAAGTATTTCTAGTTAGATCTAGAAACTTGATCATATTCTATTTCTCTCTCTCCAAGATTATTTCATCAGTTGATGTTTTATTCTTTGATCATGAGGCATAGAATGTCTGCAATGTCTGCTTGTTTCTTTCCATGATATTAGCATCTGTTAGTAATATTCTTGCCTCAAACCATTACTTCATAGGGACTTACAAATGTTGATTCTATAAAATCTGTTTTTTCTTTTAGTAGAAACATTCTTTCATTAAATTTTATGGTTACCCTAAATTCATTTAGGAAAGGCAGGATAAATGCTTGATTCTATTACCATTCCCTTTTATTTTAACCAATTTTAAAAATAGTTATTTTCCTAGCATTCTCCAAAGGTGACCAGTAAAGGGTTTTTGTTTAGGGGGGTTGGGGGAAAAGTACCATTATGAATTCATGGAGTTCTAAATATTTTAAGCATCTAACTCATTGCAGTTATCATTATTGGTGCTCAAATTACCACATATTTGGCCAATGAAAGCCTGTTCATATTGTCTCTTGGGTCCTTTTGAGTACCTTATTAGTTTTTTTAAAACAGCTTTACTGAAGTATAATTGACATACAGTAAACTGCACATATTTAAGTGCCCAATTTGATAAGTTTAAACATACTTGTACAACCATAAAACCATCACCACAATCAAGATAATGAACCCATCCATCACCACTAAACGTTTCCTCATGCTCCTTTATAACCTTTCCACTCACACTTCTTCACCACCCACATCCCTGGGCAATAACCAATCTACTTTCTGTCACTATAAATTAATTTTCATTTCCCAGAATGCTATGTGAGTGCAAATATAGACTATATATGCTTTTCTTTACTGGTTTCTTTTACTTAGCATTATGAGTTTGATATTCACTCATGATATTGCCTACATTAATATTCCATTATGAGATATATGATTTGAAAATATTTTCTCTTAGTCTGGAGTTTGTCTTTACATTCTTTCAAAAATATCTTTCAAATAGTAGAAGGTTTTAATTTGGATGCAAGTTCAACTTCTCATTTTTCTCCCTTTTTACATCAAGTTTTTGGTGTTGTGTATAAGAAGTCTCTGCCTAATCTAAGGGCACAAAGATTTTCTCCTAATTTTTCCACTGCAAAATTTCGAGTTTTGGGCTTACATTTTGATCTACAGTCAATTTTCAGTTAACTTTTCTGTATGGTGTGAGGTATAGATAAAATTTATTTATTTATTTATTTATTTATTTATTTATTTATTTATTTATTTAGCATGTGGATGTTCAATTATTCCAGGACCGTTTCTTGAAGACTACCCTTTCTCTGCTGAATTGGCTTTGTGATTTTGTCAAAAATCAATTCACCATGTATGTGTGGGTCTATTTCTGGACTCTCTAGTCCTGTTTCATTGATATATTTGTCTATTTTTTATGCCAATAATACACTGTCTTGATTGTTGTAGCTTCATAATACATTTTTGAAATTAAGTCCTACAAGTCTTAAAGATATTTGTTTGTTTGTTTCCTTTTTCAAAGTTGTTTTGGCTCTTCTAGTTATTTTGTATTTCCATATAAATTTTTAAAAAATATATCGTTATTGATTTCAGAGAGAGGACAGGAGAGAGAGAGAGAGAGAGACAGAAACATCAGTGATGAGAGAGTCATTGATTGAGCCCACAACCCGGGCATGTGCCCTGACCGGGAATCGAACCACAATCGCCTGGATCCTAGGTTAACGTTCAACTGCTGAGCCACGCCCGGCCAGGCTTTCCATATACATTTTTAAATTGCATTGAATCTATGATGATCAATTGGCGAAAATTTTTATTATAATAATACTCTTCCATTTATCTAGGTCTTCAATTTTCTTACCTATTAAGTTTTCATTGTGCAGGTTTTGCACATATTTTATCAGATTTATTCCTGTTTCCTGTATTTGATGCTATCATGATCAATTTAAAATTTCAATTTGCAATTGTTTGTGGTTAATATATAGAAATATAATTGATTTTAATATTAATATTGTATCATCAAACATTACTAAGCTCACTTATTAGTTCTAACAGCTTTTTTGTAGATGTTATAGTAGTTTTTACATTTGTCATCTGTGAATTAAGACAGATCTACATCTCCCTTTCAAATGTTTTTTCTCTTATGCTTTATCATACTGGCTAGAAACTCCAGCACAATGTTGAATAGAAGTATAAATGTGAACATTTTTGCCTTGCTCTGAGTCTTAGTGTAGAAAGCATTCAGACCTTCACCATTAGGTATAATGTTAATAGTAGGATATTTCATAGATGCCCTTTAGCAGATTGAAGAAGTTTTCTTCAGTTTCCACTGTGCTTTGAGTTTTTGTCAGGAATGGATATTGAATTTTGTCAAATTATTTTTCTGCATCTATTAGATAATCATATTTTTTCCTTTTTGGTCTGCTAATATGGTGAATTATATTGATTAATTTTTCATTGGTAAGCCAACCTACCATTCCTGGGATAAACTACACTTGGTCATAATGTACCATCATTTTATATATTATTGGAATCAATTTTCTAAATTTTTCTTAAGAATTGATGTGTCTATATTCCTGAATGATATTAATCTGTGATGGCAATGATTGATTGACTCATAGAATGAGTTAGGAGGCAACCTCTTATCTTCAATTTTCTGGAAGAGTTTGTGTAGTATGGGTATTATTTATTCCTTAAGTGCTTGGTAGAAATCAAAAGGGAGACTATCTGGCTTAGGAGTTTTCTTTGTGGTGAGGGTTAAATTACAAATTCTGTTTTTTAAAATCATTGTAGGACTAATCAGTTATCTATTTCTTCTTCAGTGAGCTTTGCTAGTTTGTATATTGCAAAAGAATTACCAAAGATATAACTGAGGCCTTGCTACAAATGGGCTTTCCGAAATCAACTAAAAGAACATAGATGAGTTTCAATGCCATGAAACATAGAATCAGAGGCAGAAATACTGGATCATTCTTTTGCTTATGGGCTTTGGCTAAGGCCAAAAAGTTTGAACTGAAGTTTGAACTTTGCTTATGACATATAATGCTTTAGTTTTTTTCTTGGCATGATACTTTTAAAAGTGTGTTCCCACCAACCAAGTAAACTACTTGTCTAGTTACTATTTTCTGCATATAAAAAGGGATTAGGGCTGTTTCTCCTAATTTTAGAAATGCAGGCATACGTGACAAGTTGGTTTGTCTTGCTCATCCTGTAAGCAAAATTAAAATTAACTTTTGTAAGGATTTACAGCTTAAAATTGCAGCCATAAAATTAGATAAAAGTATCATGCTGTTCTTGGCAAATGAAGAAAGAAATCTTAGTCTGCTATTTACTGGGTTCTGTACTTAGGGGTGTGTGTGTGTGGGGGGGGTTCCTATCACTTTTCTTCTAATCATGAGGGATGGATTTGCTATACCCCATTCTATTTTCCTGTTTTAGAGGCTCCATTCCATGTTATTTTTCCCCATCTCTGAGCAAGGCAAAACATCTTTAGCCTCATCTACATCAGTAAGCCTTAGAGGCTATCCTTATCATGAGCTAAATACCTAGCTAAATGTTATCTTTATGCAACAACCTATATTTGTCTCCTAGTCTGTCTCCGTCTTATAGTTGCTACTATTGGTGAACTCCACATGGACTCCCTGTCCATCTCAACTGAGCATTTGTTAGATTCCCTCCCCCTAGTACAAAAGATAGAAAGGACAGTGTTCTTGATTATTTGGATTCAATCAGTCAGCACAGTCTGTCAGAATATTTTCAGCAAGCTGCAACCCCTATCCTAGAATCCTAATCCTTTCTATTTCAACAGGTTCAACTTGTAGAGAGCTTATCAAGTCTTTCATTCTAACTTAAGCACCCAACTAGAAACCCTAAAGGATTTCATTTTCAATTTGGGATGATTTTCCTGAAGGCATCACATTGTAATTGTAAATGAGTGATAAGGCTTTGAGCCAAGCCTCTAAAGCCCATGACGCTGTACACCTAAAGTCCAGTAGCAAGAGTAGGCACACAGCACAGCAAGTAGAATGACATGCAGCCCCACCATGCATTGCACAGCTGAGGAAACTGAGGCTCAGCCTAACCACTCAGAATAATTCTTGTATATTTTTATTATAAAACTGTCATCACAATTTTTCTGAAGTAATCGAAAGGGAGGATGTTAGAGTGGACAATCAATACCATAATGAAACATAAACAGTTGTATTGTTGGAAGAAAGAAGATGAGATTTAAGAAAGCATGTGGGAATGTATATCATATATGAAAAAAAGAAAAAATGTGGCTAGGGTTTCCAGAGAAATGGATGGACCATGAAAGACAAACCAGTAAAATAGAATAGCTCAAAGGTAAACCTCTATAAGTAGAATATTGGAGGTAATAGGTGGGTCTTCAGTGGTAGATAAAACCTAATTTAGAGAGGCTCTTAAATGTTGTGCTTGGATTTTGAACTTTGCAGGTAAGAGTCATCAAAGGTTTTTTGAGAGAAGACAGGACATAATCCCATCTAAGTTTTAGAAAGGTATCTATACCTTTTCCAATGACACTTCTCACTTCTTTTGATTATAATCAAGCCTTATATTATAATAGACCTTATATTTCTTGAGTGCAATAAATCTTTTCTAAATATTTGTCTTTTTTCCATATTCAACAGCTGTGTGTTAAAGATTGTCTTCAAATTGGTAAAGTGAACTTAGTGTGAGAAAGCCTCGGTTGTAGTCTTGTCCCTTTCTGGTCACATCCCCTCAGTTTAAATATGTTTTAGATCCATTAACTTCTCCCCATCCAACTGCCAAAATCCTTGTTCAGGCTACCATCTTCTCTCACTGCAACAATCTCCTAATCAGTCTCCTACCTCACTGCTACTCCATCCTGTCCACTGTCCATACTGCCACTAGAAAAAAATGCTTTCTAAAATATCAATCTGATCATGTTATTCCCTTCTTTAAATTATTCATTGAACTCCTGTTGCCCTGAGGATAAAAAACAACCTCCCTCACATGGTCTACAAGACTCTGCTTGAGAAAGTCTTTACCTGCCTATACAGTATCATCTCATGTCACTTTTCTCTTTACTTTCTACTGTCATTCACTCTGGCTTTCTTTTAGTTTCTCTTATTTGCCATGCTCTCTCTCACCACCGGGTATGTGCATATAGTGTTCCCTCTGCATGGAAGATTCTTTACCTCACTCTCATCCCTTAACCTAGTTGATGCTTTCTCATTCTTCAGACCTCAGTTTAACCATACTTCCTTATATAAACTTTCTCTGATCCCACCAAGGATGCCAAGTGTCCCCGTTTTATGTTTTCATATCCTTGCATTGGTCACCTTTGTATCATAGAGCACAATTATAATTAAAAGATTATTATTTCTTTTTCTAATGCCTGTCTCCTTTACAAGAATATAAAGCAGGGGATCTAGTCTATTTTATTTAACAGTATACTTGCAGGGTGTAATGCAGTGCCTGGCATAAAGTAGGCACTCAATAAATATTTGTTGAATGAAGGAATAATGCTTACATCTTAGTGACTTAAACATTGTAAACTTTCATAGCATCCTGTTTTTCTCCATCACACTTTTCACAATTAACATTCTTTAAATATTTCTGTATTTATCTGTATCCCACATGAAAATGTAAGCTCCATTATGGCTTATAGTTATTTTTAATTGAATTACAGTTTATAAACAATAAAACATACTGATTATAATTGTATAGTTGGATGAATTTGGACAAATGTGTATACTCATAAACATCACCCCAAACAAGATATGAACATGTCAATCATCCCAGAAAGTCCCCTTATACCCCCAGTCAACTCACCTCCCACCCCTGGGGTAACCACTGATTTCTATCATCATGTATTCACTTTGCCTATTCTAGAGCATATATAAGTGGATTCATACTGAATATACTCTTATGTGTCTGGCTAGTTTCACTCAATATAATGTCTGTGAGATTCATTCATACAGTTACATGTATCAATAATTTGTTCATTTTTTTATTCCTGAATAGTGTCCTTTTGTACAAATATGCCACAACTTATTTATCCATTCACCTACTGATGGAAATTTAGGCTCTTTTCACTTTGGGTTTATTATGAATAAAGTCGCTATGAACATTCATGTATAAGTCATATTCAGTTTTTTATCAACATATCCACAACACCTAACGCAGTTCCTGGTACACAGCAGTCACTCAATAAATATTTATTGACAAAATGAATGAATCTAATCCTTACAATGTTAGTTATAACTCTACATTTCCCTCCTGTGATTGGAAAGCATATTAGAATGCAAATGAGTAAGAGTCACTCAATTACAGAAAGAAACTTGAATACCCTCTAAATTTTCTAAAAAGTTGCAGAATTTGTACTTTAAATATTATTACAATTACTTTTGATGCGCCTAACATCTAAACTTGTCACATGTGTGTCATGGTACTACTTACAAGATTTCCAGATAAAATATAGGATGCTGAGTTAAATTTGAATTTCATATACACAACTGAAATAGATTTTTAGTATAAGTGTATTCCAAACATTGCATGGAACATAGTTATGCTAAATTGGGACAAATTTATCCTAAAAAGTTATTTTTTGTTTCTCTGAAATTTAAATTTAATTTGGCACCCTAGATTTTTATTTCCTAAATCTATTCACCCTAACTAAGTGTGAAGTGTGAACTGGTCCTCTGGCCCCTTCTGGCCTTAAAGTGTAATGATTCTTCATTTGCTCCCAGTGACTGGCCTTAGAAATTACTGTTCTTTTATAGCTATTCATTAGGTACTAAGAGGCACCGGAAAGGGAGGCATCTATCTTAAGAATATTATGGGCAACATTTAGTTTGTCTATTTGTGTGTTAAGCATTTGCTTGGCGAATTCACTTTAAGGTCTAACTGGACAGTGCATCTCTTTTTACCCTGGTTCATTCTGGCTGGCCAGGGCTTTACCAAGCGAAATCTAGCATGCCTGTTCTTCTCCCCAACCACTGACCCTGTCAGTTGTGTTTGTGTATGTGTGTGAACACAGTCGGATATATGTTGGAAGGAAATGCCTTCCTGAACTATCAGTTTCACCCTTAAAATAAAGTGTGGGTAATAAGTTCCACCTAGTAGGGAGCCAGCTCCCACAGATCATTCACTTCCTTCTCTTCCCAGAGCCTTTCATTCATAAACTCACAGGGAGCTGTTCTTAAAAGGTAAATGCACATTAAATATGTGTGTGTGTTTAAATTTCAATGAAAAGGTTTTTGTTTTAGAATTGATCAAAGTGAAACCAGACTCTCTGTATTATTAGCACCAAGTTCAGAAACCTAAGATGATGTTAAAGGGGGCCTGGCTTAGTGGGAGAGCACTATGATTTTGAGTCAAAACTGGGTTTGAATTTGTGCCATTCCTTTGCTGTCTGACCTTGGGCAGGCAAACTATTTAACCCTTCTAAGCTTCAGCTTCCTCATCTGTGAAATGATGGTGGTAATAGCACCTACCTCACACAGTGTAGTTGGGTGAGTTCTGTGAGGTAACAAAAGTGAAGTACTTAGCTTGGCACAGCAGATGCTCAGTAAGTGGTAGCCATTATTGTGAATGTAGCCTCAGGAATTCGTCTCCAGCCAAAGAGGCCTCTCTGGGTTTCTGGATCCTGAGGCCACTGGTTGGCAGGAAATGAAGGTCATTAAAGGGAACCTTAGCATTTTGTATTATTTTTCCCTTTTAGAAGTTTAGCTGTGCACTGAAACGAGAATTGTCTTTGCTTTGTCACTTAACTAGCAAGTGACACCAATTCTCTAAGACTGAGGTTTTCTTTTTAAATCTGGAAAATGGACATAAAAATTCTTCCTTTGTATCTTTCAAAAGCAGTTATGAGACTCATATATGAAGGTCGTAAAGTCAATAAAGTAATGTTGATTTTTAAAAAGGCAAAAGAAAAAAAAGCTCCTCTCTTGACACTCTTCTTTTCCTGGCTTCTTAATTTCAGGCTAATTCCTGGAACTAGTGGTAGTTGGTCTAGTGCAGGCATGGGGAACTTTTTTTCTGCCAAGAGCCATTTGGATATTTATAACATCATTCATGGGCCATACAAAATTATCAACTTAAAAATTATCTATGAAAAAAACTCCTAGATTGATTGAATTTCGAGCCCCACCTGCGGTTGCCTTGGCAAGGCCTGACCAAATGATTTTGTGGGCCGCATACAGCCTGTGGGCTGGACTTTCCCCACCCTTGGTCTAGTGGGGAGAAAAAGAAGCAGAGAATGAAGATACCTAGTTTCTTATCCCAACTCTGATACTTAACTTCCTAAGTTGAGGAAGTCACTAACAGCTGAACTTCCATTTCCTCATGTTTAAAATATGAATTGTCGTTGGGTAAGCATCTATTAGATATCTGCAGGCACAGTACTAAATGCTGTAATTGTAAATAATACCAGCTAACATACACTAAGCGTACTATATGTGCCAATCATTTTGCTAGGAGCATTATCTCTAACCCTATAAAACCTTAGAAGTTAAAATTGTCTTATCCCTATTTTATAGTTGAGGAAATTGAGGCTTAGAGGGTTTAAATTGATTTGCCTTATGGTGAACAAACCAAGGTCTTCTCAGAGGAACTTATGGTCTAGGAGGGTAGGTGAAGGTATAATGAAATAATTGTAATATTGTGAATGTCTCTACACATACCTGTATATCTAAAATACTTATTTCAGATTTGTGGTAGAAAAGCAAATGAGATTTAGTGTGAAAGGTGTTTTAAAGAAACCTGATGTTACCTGGCCGGGCTTGGCTCAGCGGTTGAGCATTGACCTAGGATCCAGGCGATCGGGGTTCGATTTCCGGTCAGGGCACATGCCTGGGTTATGGGCTCTATCCCCAGTCAGGGGCGTGCAGGAGGCAGCTGATCAGTGACTCTCTCATCATTGATCTTTCTATCTCTCTCTCTCCCTCTCCTTTCCTCTCTCCAAAATCAATAAAGATATATTTTAAAAGAAACCTGATGTTATTGAAACAGAATAGTTTTGTCATGTTGTATGAAACTAGTTATGAGAGTCCATTTCAACAACCATTTACTGAGCTAATTCAATAAGTACTTATATTCCCAGACTGTCTTGTTTTGCAGTAGGTAGAGTATTAACAGACCTTAGACTCTTTACAGCACCACCTCTTCTTTCTTCTGAGACCTGATCACAATTCTAAACCAACAAATTTCTTCGACCTCACCAGAATCAATCATCCATTGATTGTACTACCTTTTAAAAATTTTTTAAATTTATTTCAATTACAGTTTACATTCAATATTATTTTGTACTAGTTTCAGGTGTACGGCATAATGGTTAGACAACCATATACTTTAAAAAGTGTTCCCTCTGATATTTTCAGTACCCAACTGGCACTGTATATAGTCATTACAATATTATTGACTAGATTTCCTATGCTGTACTTTACATCCCATAACTATTTTTAATAGCCACAACAATCTTGAGAAAGAAGAGCAAAGTTGGAGGAATCACTACCTAATATCAAACTATACTACAAGACAATAGTAATCAAAACAGCATGGTACTGCCATAAAAACATATATATCAATGAAACAGAGTAGAGATCCCAGAAATAAACCCATATCTATATGGTCAATTAATATTTGAACAAGGAGGCAAGAACATATAATGGGGTAAAGACAGTCTATTCACTAAATGATGTTGGGAAAATTGGACAGACACATGCCAAAAATGAAAGTAGACCACCTTTTACACCAAATACAAGAATAAACTCAAAATTGATAAAGACTTAAATGTAAGGTTAGATACCATAAAAATACTAGAAGAAAACACAGGCAATAAAATTTTGGACATTTCTTTTAGTAATATTTTTTCTAATATATCCTCACAAAAGGGAAACAAAAGAAAAACAAATGGGACTTCATCAAACTAAAATGTTTTTGCAGAACAAAGGAAATCATCAGCAAAATCAAAAGACAAGCCACTGAATGGGAGAACATATTCATCAATGATGTATCTGAAAAGGGGTTAATATCCAAATTTATAAAGGACTTGTACAACTCAACACCAAAAAAACAAACAATCTAATTTAAAAATAGGCAAAGGATCTACTACTTTTTTTTTTTTTTTTTTTTTTTTACTGCCTCTTACCCACTGCTTGTGCTTAGTTCTCACTTTAGGAAGCCTAAATCCCATGGTCCATCATTGTAATTACTTTTTTTCCCATATACCTTTGAATCCCTTGTCCCTCTTTTCCTTTATCATTCTCACCTAGCAGAACTCAACCCTGATTAAATCCAACCCTTTGCTAATGTGCATCTGTACCTACATGGCTGAACAAGACTAAAGGAAACCTCACAATGTTTATAACTGGTGTTTCTTTAAATCATTACCCTCAAGTGGACCCTTGGAGTTTCCTTGCATCCTACCAAATTTCTCTAGTTCTTTTTCCTGAAATTGCTCAGGTCCAGATCACCACATTGCTAAATCCATTGGTGTGTTCTCAGACCTCATCCTACTTGACTTACTAATAATTTAGCACAGTTTATCACTCTTTTCTCCTGGGCACCTACTCTATGTTGGTTCTCTCCCTACTGCAATGGCTACTCCTTCTCTGATACATCCTCCTGTTCTCTTAACATTGAAGTGCCTCGGTGCTTAATTTTAGAATGTATTTTCTTCCCTTTATCTACATTCACTCCCTTGGTGATATCATCTAGCCTTGTAGGTTTATTTACACAGCAGTGGTGGCAAAGATGGTGCTCACCCAATAGTCCTGTTCACTTCTGCTTTCCACTCTGTTGGGTTGCTCAATGTGTCTAGTTCTTGTTAATCAGAATATAAGCACAGTCAGGGGCAATTAAGAGCAAGTACTAGCATCTGAGGTTGTGGAGTTGCCAGATGAAAACTGCGTGGAAATTCAAGTCACCTTTGGAAGAAAGCCACTAACGAGAGCTGCCTGTCCTCACTGGTTTGTGACATGAACAAAAAATAAGCCTTAGTTGTGTGAAACAATTGAGATTTGGAGGTTTGTTACCACAACATAGTTGAGTCTATATTGACTAAGGAACCACATGTACATCTCCCTCCCTTGAACTCCAGACTACCACAGCCAGATATCTATTCAATTTCTCCATTTGGATTTCTAATAGACAACTTAAAACCAGAATTCCTGATGCCCCCCAAGCCAGCTCCTCCAACAGTTTTCTTCATCAGAATAAATGAAGATGTCATAGTTCTAGTTGCTTAGTACAGAAATCTTGGAGTCCCTTGACTTCTTCCTTTTGGTCACACCCCATATCCAATCCATCAGCAAATCCTAGCAGCTCTACTTTCAAAACATATCCACAATCCTCCCACTCTGCCAGTCTCTACAACTGCCCCTCTGGTTCAAGTCACCATCCTCCTTTTGCTTCATTACCATGACAGTCTCCTAGATAACCTTCCTGCTTCCACCCTTGCCCCACTACAGTTCACATGGCACCTAGAGTGATCCATTTTAAAAAGTAAATCAGTAGATGTCATTTCTATGTTCAAAACAATTCAGTGTGTTTCCAAAGTCAAATTTCTTACAGCAGTCTACAAAAGCTTACATGAACTGGCCCCTGTTACATCTCTGACCTCTTAATCAGCCCTAATCCCCTTATTCACGCCATTCCTGCACTCTGGCCTCCTTGCTCTTTAGCAAAAACATCAAGCATATTTTCTCATTTTCTGCTTTTGATCTTACTCTTCCTTTTTCCTGGAACACTCTTTCCCCAGATTACTACAGAGCTTGTCCCTCAAATTTTACTGTGCGTCAGAATCACCTGATGGGCTTATTAAAACACAGATATCTGGGCCCCATTCTAGAGTTTATGATTGAGTAGGTCTGGGAGGAGCAATGATTTGCATTTCTAACAAGTTTCCAGGGCTGATGACTATGGCTTAAAGACCATTTCTTTGAGAAACACTGTTCTCTGCTCAGAAGTTACCTTATGAGCAAAGCCATTGAATACCATATATAAAATAACAACCTGACCCCAACATTTTTGTATACCTCTTACCCTGCTATATTTTCCTCCATAACACACATTGTCTAACAAATATGGCTGTAATTTTTGTTTGTTTGTTTACTATGTGTCTTTCCCTCTGGATTGTAAATACCATAAGAGCAGGGATTTGGTTTCATTTATGGCTTTATGATACAGCCTCTATCTCCTATGCCTAGCACAGTGCCTGGCACATAGTAGGTGCTTAATAAATATTTGTTGAGTGAATAGTCAAAATAAAATGTTGTACAACAAGCTTTTGGTGACCAAAGATTCTGGGGGAATTGCTCACAAGGATAGCTCACCTTTGACAACCATTCAATCACTCTAGCTAACTGCTCTTATATTCTGTCTCTCGCTTTCTGGATTATATTTTGTGTTACTGTCATCCCTGCTACTGATCATGCCATAAAGCACTGGTGATGCCTGGGGAAGCATACTGATTTGTAGAATGGAGAGTGTGATATAACTTTATTTCAGGAAACCAAAGGGAGAGGGAGAATCCCAAGTGAAGCTGGTCTAATGCTTGTAATCAATTGTTCTGAGAGCAATTATTTTATTACCCTTTACTGAATACCTGCTTGTGCAAGGGCTACAGAAAATAATAAAACAAAGTTCTATTCCCACTCTGATGGCAGAACCAAATAGATTGAATCAAATATGGCAAAACACCATTAGCAAAGAGAAGAGAGGTAAAACTTCTGCCTAAAATTGCTGAGGTGGAGAAATTGGGGTGGGGGGGGGGAGTCTTCACCAGGAATATGGTGTTTGAGCTGGGTTTTGAAGCGTAAGTAGAAGTTAAGTTTGTGATAAATGACAAAAGGGGGTAGTAAAGGCATTTAATACAAAAGACCAGCTTCAGCAAAAGGAGAGATGCATACAGTACTGGTGACATTAAAAATAGTAACAATCAGTTATACACAGAATCAACAAATACAAATATTATCCTAAGCAAGAAAAGTGGACTTCAGCCATAGACAAGCTGGCATGGCCATGTCATTGCATACAAACTTTATTATCAGCTCCAGAGAGAGATTAGAGTGTTAAAGAAATGTGGAGTAGTATGGCATAGCTGATATTAATGTAATAATAATAGCTGACACCGCATGATTACTATGAGGCAGGCACTGTGCTTTGCATGCTTTATCTTATAAAATCCTCCAGTCAACCCCTATACAGTGAATACTGTTACCATTCCCATTTTACAGATTGAAAATTGGATATCAAAGATATTCATTCTTTTACCTAAGATCACCCAACTCTGAAATATTAGAGCTGGATTTATGTCTATATAGACTGACTCCAGAGCTTTACTAAGGTACATTGTCTCAGATAATGGCTAGAACATAGGTTGCCTCTAAGATTGTGGGGATATACAAGCAGGTAAAATAGGTTGACATTTCTATTATAAACATTATTGTTTGGTTGAAAAAACAAGACTCTCAGTCATGCAACCTAAGGAACATGCAAGGACTGTCCTACAGGAACATATGACACTTGCCCAGTGAGAGGAACACATAATGTGTGCTGCATCATCTTTTCACTGAGCTGAAATGATCATGGAAGAAATGGAACTTGAGCTTGACCTTGAGAGGTATGGAATAGTAGAAAAAAATGTGGAATTAGGGTTAGAAGTGCTAGGGTCCACTAGCTAGCAGTGTGACGTGGGCCAAAGTAATTTCCTGCAGTGTCCTCATCTGTAAAATGGGTGGTTTGGTTTAGGCTAGTGTTTCTCAACAGATGTGCCCTACCACCATGAGGTATTTTGGAAATCGTGAGGGCATTTTTGCCTGTCCAAATGGTTGGATAAGGCTGTTAGGTAATGGTCAGGAATGATAGCGTTCTGTACACTGCAAAGAATTGTCCTGCATTCTGCCGTACACTTAAAAGACCTCTGGATATTCATGAAGGTGAAAGCTGTTTATAATTATCTGAGCCTAGAACATAACCACATTTGATACATTGAAATACATTTTTCATGGTTTTATTATTATTGATTAAAATTATCCTGTAAATAAAGGAAAAATTGAACCATTATTTTCAGAACTTTACAATGAGTTATTCACCATTTCAGAGAATCAACACTCTAAAAGCAACTCCCTCCATAGTATTTGAGTCACTAGTGCAATTTCTCAGTATATTTCTGCTTCTGCAGGCTGTCACATTCATGGTGATTCTGCCTCGACTTGCTAGCCTCTGGCAGTTTCATTACATCTTCTAATATAGCCATGTCTAAGCATTTACATATTGAAATATGTATTGTTTCATTATAAATGACCTTTTTTTTCTTTGCAATGCAATTATGGCATGATATGTTTTAAATTATTTACTACATATTTATTGTTACTTATTCTTATGAATTTCTTTTCAGGATAGCAAGAAAGAATAATAAATACTTATAATAAAAATGATGTGCTTGTCTGATAGAGTTAAGAACCACTGTCTAGATAATCTCTCAGGGCCTTTCCACTTCTAACTTTCTGTGAGTATAAGGAGGGGTTGGATTTTGAGAGGAAGGGGCAGAGCATTCCAGCATGGGAACACCACCAGTGACGCGGCCTGGTTAAGCAAAGGTTGGACTGAACCCAGACAAACCAGGTTAGGGCAAAGACGTCCTCAGGGCCTTGTCTTGTCATGTTCCCTGGAAGCCACTCCTTTTATGCTTCCCTCCTCACTGTAATTGAAGACTCCTGGGGGAACTGCCAGAACTGGCATTACAGGAAATTGCTTGTGGCCAGTGAGGTTTCTCTGGTTACTTTCCTCAGTCACAGAGGACAGTGATGTTTTCCTGTCTGTTAGCTGGATGTCTTTTCCTCCTTCTTCTGCCAAGTTCCCAAGAAAACATAACTTCGGCTTCTTACATTTTTTTAATCTACATACTTTTTAATTTTTTTAAAGATTGGCATGCATGTGTGTTGATAGAAATAGAGCTACCTACATAGGAATTTATTTACCTAGTCTTCTATATTGTTCATTCTTTTTTCTGTTATGGTATCAACTTCTCAGAAATATAGTTGCAATAGCTAAGGGTTCTGTAGAAACTTAGTAAAATGCAACAATCTCAATATACAGATTTATATCCATAGGCAAAAATTCAAAGATAACTACTCTGTCACAGTGAAACATTCTTTTTTTTTTTTTTAATTTATCTTTATTGTTGAAAGTATTACAGATGTCCCCCTTTTTTCCCCCATTGATCCCCTCCACCATTACCCTGCCCAGACCCCCTCAGGCCTTTACCACACTATTGTCTGTGTTCTTGGGTTATGCATATATGCATATAAATTCTTCTTTTTAATTTATCTTTATTGTTGAAAGTATTACAGGTGTCCCATTTTTCCCCCCAAATGACTCCCCCACAGGCCTTCACCCTGTTATTGACTGTGTCCATGGGTTATGCATATATTCATATAACTTCTTTGGTTAATCTCTTCCCACCCTCCACACCCCTTCCTTCTTCCTTCTGAATTTAATTGTCTGTTGCATGGGTCAATGTCTCTGGATCTATTTAGTTCATCAGATTCTTTTGTTCATTAGCTTCTTCTTAAAGAAGACCCTTCAGAATTTCCTGTAGTGCAGGTCTGGTGGTGATGAACTCCTTTAGCTTTTTCTTATCTGTGAAGCTCTTTATCTGACCTTCAGTTCTAAATGATAGCTTTGCTGGGTAGAGCAATCTTGGTTGTAATTCCACATTTTTCATCACTTGGAATATTCCTTGCCACTCCTTTCTGGCCTACAAAGTTTCTGTTGAGAAATCAGCTGACAGTTGTATGGGTGCTCACTTGTAGGTAACTGACTGCTTTTCTCTTACTGCTTTTAAGATTCTCTCTTTGTCTTTAACTTTTGGCATTTTGATTATGATGTGTCTTGGTGTGGGCCTCTTTGAGCTCCTCTTGTTTGGGACCTTCTGTGCTTCCTGGACTTGTAAGTCTATTTCTTTCACCAGATAGGGGAAGTTATCTATTTTTTCAAATAGGTTGTCAAATTCTTGTTCTCTTTTTTCTCCTTCTGGCACCCCAATAATACATATGTTGGGCCTCTTGAAGTTGTCCCAGAGGCTCCTTATACTATCTTCATATTTCTGGATTCTTTTTTCATTTTGCTCTTCTGATTCGGTGGGGTTTTTTTTGTTTCCTCATGTTCCAAATTGCTGCTTTGATTCTCAGTGTCCTCTACTCTACTGTTGATTCCCTGTAAATTATTTTTCATTTCTGTTCATGTAACCTTCATTTCTGATAGGTATTTTATTAGGTCATCCATGGTCTCACTTGTTTTCATAATAGTCTTACTAATATCCTTGAGCATCCTTATAACCAAAATTCTGAACTCTGTATCTGTTAGCTTGCTTAGTTCTATGTCATTTAGTTCCTTTTCTGGAGATTTCTTCTGTTCTTTCCTTTGTGACATGTTTCTTTGCCTCCACATTTTGGCTGCTCCCAGGTGTTTGTTTCTATGTATTAGGTAGAGCTGCTATGTCTCCTGGAATTTGTAGAGTGGCTTTGTATAGTAAGTGTCCTGTAGGGTCCAGTGGCTCAGCCTCCCCAGTCACCTGAGCTGGGCCTTCTAGGTGCTCCCGTGTGGGCTATGTGCACTGTCCTGTTGTAGTTGAGCCTTGGTTGCTGTTGGTGTCCCTGGGAGGAACTGACCCCCAGGCCAATTAGCTGTGAGGACCAGCTGCAACTACAGCCAAAGAGCTGCTATGCTGGCAAGACCCTTATGGATCAGGATTTACTTCAGTGGAGCTTTGGTGTTCACCAAGTGTGCCCCTTGGTGTGTCACTCGTGGATGTGATAGGGTTGTAATCGAGCGTAGTCGAGTCTGACTACCAGGCACACTGTCTCTGGGGCCTCCTGGGAGGTGCAAAGTCAGCGTCTGCCAATGCCTTGCCCAGGGCCACCCAGCATGAGCTGCACAGTAAATTGTAGTTGGCTGCTACTTTGCTGGGCTTGGAGGTGTCCAGGAGAGGCCAGGCTATGAGCCACTAGTGCCAGGCCTGGGGCCACTTATCAAGCCATATGAGACACGCTGCTGTTTGTTTGAGAGACTTTAGGAAAGTCCTAAGCATAAGACTCAAGAGGCCGCTTGCATAGAAAAGTCACTGGAAATGGCTTGGATGAGCTTGCAGGTAGGGAGGGGCGGGTTCTCAAGGAATCAGAATCACTGGGGTGGGCCAAAGGTGTGAGTCAGGTGCTAGAGATTCAAATATGGCGCCTACCTGCCTGCTGTGCATGGGGAGGGCTCGCCAAAGGAGCAATGGCCTCTGCCAGCTCTTCTGCCTTGGAGAAAGCTGCCCCTCTACCTCTCGCCCCAATTTCAGGCAGGTTAGTTCCTCCCCAAGTGTCCCAGGTTCCTTTCAAGCTGCTGCTGGTGCTCAGGCTCAGAAGAGGGTGTCTGAGTCTGTGCGCAGGTCCTTTAAGAGGAGCTGCCTGGGACTCCCGCACCCTCCGCAACCCTCTGCGATAGCCCCTGCTGGTTTTCACAGCCCAAAGTTGTGGGGATTTCTCTTCCCAGCCCTGGAGCCCTGGACTGGGGGCCCTGATGTGAGGCTGGGACCCTTTGCTCCTCCAGGAAACCTCCACCACTGAGATGTCCCTCCTGGGTTTAAACTGTGGCACCGGGTGTGGGCCCCTGGCCGCTTCTCCGCTATCCAATCTGGATCCACTCACATCTCTGCGTCTCCGCCCCTTCTACCAGTCTCGATGCTTTTTCAGTTTCCTGGTTGTAGGGCCTCTGTTCAGCTAGATTTCAGGAAGTTCTGAGTAATGGTGGTTCTGTATTTTAGTTGTAATTTTGATGTGGTTATGGGAAGTGGCGAGTACAGCTGTTACCTATGCCACCGTCTTGTTTCCTCTTGCATATAAATTCTTGATTAATCTCTCCACCCCCACTCCCCACCCCTGCCTTCCCTCTGAGATGTGTCAGTCTATTCTGTGCTTCAATGTCTCTGGATCTATTTTGTTCATCAATGTATTTTGTTCATTAGATTCCACATATAAGTGAGATCATGTGATACTTGACTTTCTCTGCCTGGCTTATTTCACTTAGCATAATACTCTCCAGGTCCCTCCATGCTGTTCAGGTCCTATTGTTAGAATTCTTCCTCTGCCTTATTTAACTCCTTTACTTCATGCTAGAGATCAGGAACCTTTTGATTCACAATAAACAGATTTTTATGGGACACCCAAAAGTCACTGTTTGAAAGTAGGCCATAGTTCCAAACAGATACCACTTCAACTTTGGCAATGCCTATTGAGTCCTCTTCATTTCAAGGGGATGACTTTTATCATTTAGTAATATATTGTTTTTTCTTATTATTAATGATATATACTCATTGAATACTATTTGGAAAGTACAGAAATATTTGGAAAAACAAATATAAATTATCCATTGTCTGAATAAATATAGTATTCAACATTAGACAAAATGACACATAGGTGAAGGTTATATTCAGTGCTACACTGTTTCTCTGTTCTCTCTTCTGTGCCAGCCCCTGGTTTCCCCCTCACACAGTACCTCTAGATCTCACTCATGAAAACTTGCCTGCCCTATATATCATAAAATGGAGGACAAACTGCAAAGTATATAATAGCACTTACCATGTCACATGTCGAAAGCATATAAGAGAGATAAAATACCGCATACCAGAAAGGTGTTTGGAATCTAAAATAGCAATATTTTGTCATAGCTCTGCCATCACTACCTTATTACTTGGGTGTTGTGGTGATAAAGCGTTGTGGGACTATCTAAAGAGATGAGACCATCTGAGAAATTCCCAATGTTCCTTGGAAATTAGGAAAAAGCTCACAGTACAAAGTGGCAAGAATGATTAAGTGTGAGGCTGGCTCATAAATATGACTTTCTCTTTTTAAAAAACAAACAAACAAACAAACAAAAAAACTGCCAACATTAAACCAAAAAAGATGATATTAACTCTATCCCAGAGATAAAGTTCTTATTACAGATAATATTTAGAATTTATGTTTTGCTTTTTTTCCAAAGTGGATAAGATCAGAATGGCAGTTTCCTCATTTTTGAGTTTTCACATTAAGGGGCTGGTAGACAAAGGACTTAGAAAACACTAAGGCATAAGGGCTAAGGTCAAGACCTTGGAGTTAGACTTGGGTTCAAGTTCCAGCTCTAGTCATGTGGTCATCAAACATTCCTTATGTGCCATCTACTATTTTAGACATTGGAAATACAATGTTGGACAACACAGATAAGGTCCCTACTAACAGAAAGTTTACATTCTAGTGGGGGCAGACAGAATGGTTAATGTAGAAAAGATAACAGTGATATGATTGGAAGTAACTGGGGGCTACCTTAGGTTGAGTGGTCAGGATTTAACTAAGACCTGCATGATGAAAAGAGGCCAGCAACAAAAAACATCTAAGAGAAGAACATTCCAGACAGAAGTAACAGCTAGGACAAAAGCCCCAAGGCAGAAACAGGCTTAATTTTTTAAAGAATAGAATGAATACCAGTGTGATTGAAGCAGAGGGAGAGAATGAAGAGATGAAGTTGGAGAGGGTCAGCACATGTCACATCTTGTGGGGGTCTTGTAGAAATTCAGCTAGTGATAATCATCATCATCATAACAAAGCAAAGAAGAAAGAAGGAAGTTGGACAGTTTGAGGGATACTGTACAATACCACCTGAAGAATTTGGTTATAACTAACTGGGCACAGAGGTGCCACTGTAAGATTTGAATTATGTGTTGAAAGTGGAGCCTGAGTGGAACAATTCTGAGAACAGAGTACAGAGCTCATTTTCATCTATCATTACATTTCAGCACTTGATATTTTTTCAAATTCTCTGTTACAGGCACTGCTTTCTCAATGAGTACAAATACATAAGTCCAGTGGGGCACCGGCATATATCAAGGGTTTATTTTGAGCGCCATGTAAAGAAATTCTTTTGTATTTTGTGACTAGAATTTCTACCAATGACAGAGTATCTGACCATAAACCAGCTAGCAAAGTAGCTTTTGGTGAGGTATAAATCTGACCTAAAAGGGTGCTAGCTTAAGATGACTTTTTATTTCACATGACTCATGGCACCATCAAATAAATTTACTTGGTTAGGAGAACTGTGGCTAAGGGTTAAGTTCCTTGGAGCAACATTGTTTCTTGGTTTGCATGGTTTACTAACTTCCTTTTTTTTTTTTTTTTTTTTTTTTTTTTTTTTTTTAATAGGGAGAGAATAAATCCTATGGAAAGCCGTGTGGAGGCCAAGATTGCAGTTGGGGCTGTAAATGCTTTCCTGAGAAAGGAATGAGAGTAAGTTACTTCTTTCATTGTTGAAAGACAAATTGTCACAGGAGCTGTTATCTGAAGTGTGTGGGTTTTCTTTAGAATTAAACTGCTTAGAATTTCCTCTTATGACCCTGTGGAACAAGCAAAGTAATGAGGACCAGCTGGAAGAAGCTTTGCTAACTAATAATAGGCAGAAGTAAATTGGTCAAAGTCTCTGAGAGACCAGGAAGAGGTTTCCTTCATTAACTTAATGCCAAGATTTCCTCAAAGTTTCATCTGAAGTATTTGCAAAAGCCAGTTAGGTTGTGTAGAACCAGATTATGATATATTTCTAGATATGTGTAAATTGTCATAGCTCATTTATATCTATGTGGTTATTTCCTATCACTCTGGGGACCAAGTGGTCCAATTGTTATCTACAGAGTAGGGGTCTGACTCGTCCAATATCAAAAGTACATGGTACCCATAAAGACCAAAATTATAGGTAAGTATACATAAAGAGTGATTTATAAGTACTATATTAAAACATAGGCTATGTTTTAAAATATTATGTAATATATTCAGTGTAGTGTCCCCTATTAGCAATGAACAGTTCAAATTGTTGTGCAAATTACAATGAACACAGCGCATTGATGCAGCATTTCCGTCAATCCTTGTGTATGCATATGTGATGAGTTACCCCAGATGATTTCTATCTCTGATTTTCACTGAATAGACCTGTATCTTAAGTGTAACTCAGGAAAGTATTCAAGGGGGCTCAATCTGTAAAAAAAAATAAATGTTTCCAGAATTTATGGCCACACTATGTAATTCAGATCTTTCTACTTCCAGCACTGTATTTGCACGTTCATAACACTCAAACAAGCCTAAGAACTTACACAGTCAAAGGAAGGTAGCATAAACAACTCAACAAGACCCTCAAAAACATAGCCAAACAGGGAACAGAGTGACCGTTCCACCTTCTGTTTCATTATCTTCTATTTGCAGTAAAGTGAAATGTCAAACTATGCCAGAATTTGAAGAAGAGAATAAAAAGCCATCTCCTGATCAAAAATAACCAGACCCATTCTACATTAAAGGCATAGACTTAGAGAATAATAAAATATCAGAAAAGGAAGGTAGCTTAATGAGCTCCTCATCTTATCTACTAATTGTACAGTCTCTGAAAAGGAAAATGACTTCCTGGGGTCACACAGCAAATTGATGACAAATTTGGACTATTACCTGAGTCTTTTTATTTCTCCCTTATTTACTTTACCCACTGCTGCCTCCCAGGTAAGTTATGTTCAGTGTTGCCACCGAGACCCATACCCTTGCCTCTGATCTACAACCAGAAAACACTTTAGAAAAAATAATTCTACAATAAATATATGAATACATTCTTTTTTCTATTTTTATTAAATTTATTGGAGTGACACTGGTTAATAAGATTATATAGGTTTCAAGTACATTTTTATGGTACATGATCTGTACAAGGATAGATAAAAGTAGGCTTACAGTTGTGAGTACATGAAACACAATTTATTCTTGTATCATTTATTTGTGTTGCAACTGTAAACCTGCTTTTGCCAACCTTTGTATATTGCATTGTGTGCCCACCACCCAAAGTCAAATCATCTTCCACAGCAAGCAATGAAGACAACGCAAAAGTCTCCCTCGATGCTCTCTCAGTCCCACTGCTGTCTTTCTGGTTTTTTTTCTGTATATAATCAGAGATATGTACAACTATGTGTAAAAACAGTTTCATTTTCTGTTTTTTCCTCAAAATATAATCATGTGTGTGTGTGTGTGTGTATTCTGTGCCTTATTTTGTGTGTGTTTTTGTTGTTGTTTTCCACTTACTATGTCCTTAAGATCTTCTCTACCCCATAGTTTAGTCTAGCCATTCCCCTTTTGATGAACATTTAGGTTGTTATAAAGTTTTGCTATTGGTAGTGCTATGGTAGAAATCCTTGAACAAGCCACCTTGTACGCATCTCAAGCATAGATACTAAGGGTCAGAATTACCAGATACAAGTATAATAGGCATTTTTAATTTTTAACGCTGATGCTCAGTTATCCCACAAAGTATCTATTCCAATTTACACTTGAATCAGCATTGTAGAAGAGTGCCCATGTTTCTACACCCTTGCCAGCACTTCATATTTTTCTAATGTGGGTGAAAATCATCCCAATTCCCAGACTACACATGAGTTTAAGCATCTTTTCACATATTCATTGTATGTTTGTGTTTCTTCAGTGAATTTCCTGGCCATGTCCTCTATCCACTTTACTAAGGGGTGATTCTTATTGACTTACTTTACATCTGCAAAGATATGGCAAATAAAAATTGCACAAGGGGAAGCACTTGAGATTTGAAATTTGACACAAAATTTGCATTTCCTGATTGGTTGTGGGGACAGGAAGCAGTTAGTCAGAACCCACAGCCAGGAAAATGAGAAGCAGCTTTGGACTGTTTATTGGGTTCAGGAGCCTTTTAAAGTAGAAAATTTCAGCCCTGGCTGGTGTGGCTAAGTGGTTAAAGTGTGGGCCCAAGCACCGAAGGGCCTTAAGTTTGATTCCCAGTCAGGAGCACATAACTGAGCTGCAGGTTAAATCCTTGGCTTTGGTCAGGGCACACGCAGGAGGCAACCAATCAATGTGTCTCTCTCACATGGCTCTCTCCTCCACTCCCTCCCTCCCTTCCACTCTCTCTAAAAAATCAATGGAAAAAATACCCTTGGGTGAGGATTAACAACAACAAAATAAGTAGAAAAATTTAATATATATCTGAATGGAAGTTAGTTCTATACCAGGCAAACATGCCTACTATGACCTCATTGTTTAACCCTTGGATGAGATTTTGATCTTTGAAGATAGAAGGCAATGGATTTCCTCTGCAAGGAGCCCTCGTTTGGATTCCAAACATCTGGAACCCAAGTCTGTCTTCTCCTTCGAAAACATGAGTGGTTGAAGGGGTGTGGGATGGAGGAAATAAAATATCACCACACATTTTTTTCTTCAATATTTAAAGGACTGAGTCCACACAGTTGAACATGTTTTGAAAAGTTTATTTGTGAAATCTGAAGTTTCTGGGTCAGGGTTATTGAACCAGACCAAACTGTATTTCATGAGTGAAGAGCAGGGATGTCCTATTTCCCAAGTTACATCAGGAAGCCAGTACTCATGGAGCAGATCCTGTGAACACAGATGCTTGAAGCCGACACAACACCAGGTCCCTTTTTGTCATCCTCCCTACAGTCTTACGTTCCCAGGGCCAAGCAAGATTGTTTAAACTGGCCCCAACACTGTTGACCCTGCAGGGCAGCCCCTCAGAACTCCTTTTGTGCAGATGTCAGAAAGATTTGAGACTGTTTTCCTTAGCTAAGAAGAGGGCCCCATTTGGATTTCAAGCTGTTCCTCTCAAGCTCTGCAAGCTGGGAGGGGAACTGAATGTTGGGTCATCCTGAGATACACTGCAGCCCTTGGCAGGCCTGCCTCCTGACTTGGAGAGACATCAAGCACATAACTTGCTGGGCAGTGTGTACTTTTCCTTTGCCAAAGTCCTCTTGAACTGACTAGGACATTTACACAACACCTAGCACTCCTGCACACCTGCAATCCAACCCTTTTTGCCTTAAGCTATCACAAACTGATTTCTCGAAAGTATGCTTTATCTGGTAAAAACCCTTTCCTAGTGTTGGTACATTACTTTGTACTTTCTAAAGCATCTTCTCTTCCTAGAGTCTGTATTATTATCTGTATGCTACAAATAAACTGATATGTGATTTGCCCAAGATCACTAGCCTGTTAATGGATCAACCTTATTAACCTACATTAGGGAAATGTCAACTTTAATGCATCCCTAGTAATGTTAAAGAAAGGGGCTTTCCCCTGCATATTTAAATTTGGATTTAATGTTTAACTTCAGTTTTCTTTCTTGGGGGTAGGTGTTATTATCTAGAAGAACCACTCTTTTGAGTTGTTCTCTTCCCTGTTTGTTTGTTGTTGTTGTTTTTTTGTTGTTGTTTTTCTGCCATTGGATTGAATAAACCATTTCAGGTTGACATTTCTATCCCTTCCCTTTTCCCCTACTGGATTTGAAAGCATTGTGCTCCATCGGTGTTTGTCTGAGTTGGGAGCAGGCAGGACTATTTGTTTTGTTCTGAGCCTACTATTCCTTGATACTATTTTAGGGGTCTCCCTGTTTTAACACTGTTCTGTTGTTAATATATAGCATGGTGAGCTCCTAATTATCCATGCCTTATAAAGGACCACTATTACAATAACACCAAACTGCAAGGAATGTTTGAATTCTCCCTTAGATAAGGACTATTTGCTCCAGATGTATAGCTTGGGAAGCTATGTCCGAGATAAAAAGTTTATAAGGCAAGCCTGAGTTTAAAGAGAAGGAGCCTAGGGTTCTTAATTCCTTATCTCCTGTCTGTATTTTGCCACTTCTTTGTCACAAAATGTATTTCCCACAAATTCCAGAGCCCAAGTGCATTAACCACTAGTCTTTCAATTTACTCTCCTCCTGCAAACAGCTGGTGTTCCCTGTGTCAGCTCACTGGTGCCTTGGCTCCAGCTGCCTGTACAAAGCTTCTTCCCTTCATTGCCTACTCACTCTGCAGCCCTCTATGAGCTGCAGCCCTCCTCACTGCTAATACTGGTCACCACTGACTTGCTTGTTGCCAAATCCTATGAACATTTTTCATTTGTATCTTCCTTGACTTCTCTGCTGCATGAGGTACCTCATTCTCCCCTGAATCTCTCTGTTCCTGAAACCAATGTCAAAAGAGAAAGTTTGTGATTATCTTTGACACAATTATTCATGAATGTTCTCATCTTGGAGGAAGAACAAGTTGCTGGGAGTAAAACAAAAACATTTTGCCAACTCCCTTACATGGGTAGGCACAGAATAAGAAGAAATCAGACAAAAGAGGAGATCAGGTTCAAACCTCAGAGGAGTTAGGCAGAGCAGATTCACAAAGTAAGCTGCAGGAACCAGAGTGTGGGAAAGGGCTAGGACCCTTACAGCTAGCTAACAGGACCTAAAGAAATATATGAAAATAACTGTCATGGATCTTTGCCTTCTTTTAGCAGAAAGGAATCCTCCCTAGACAGGAAACTTTCATTTGCTTCACAGCGACCTTACAGCTAATCCAAGATGTGGAGAGTACGACTGAAACCATAACCACCCAGATTGGCTGGTTGGTTGGTTGGTTAGTCCTTCATGAAACACTTTGTAGTATTGGATTATTGGATTTCTTTTTTTTTTTTTTAATGCTTTTATTGATTTCAGAGAGAGGAAGGGAGAGAGAAATAGAAACATCAATGATGAGATAGCCATTGATCGGCTGCCTCCGGCATGCCCCCCACTGAGGACTGAGCTCGCAACCCAAGCATGTGCCCTGACTGGGAATTGTAGTGTTGGATTTCTTAATTACAGATTTCATAATGCTATTCTCTCTTAGTTGTTTTCCTACTTTTATGGGACTCCCCAAGTTTCGGTCCTCATCCCACTTCTCACTGTAGGTCTCCCACAGTGAGGTTTCATACATTCCAGGGATTTAAGCTACCACCTGTGCCGTGATAAATATTATATCTTCATCTCTAGCTCAGACCTTTCTCCTCAGCTTCTTGTCAGTATTGGCAATTTCTTGGTGGACATCTCTGCTAAGATTTTCACTGGCGCCATAAACATATCTCATACAGAATTCAACCATCAACCCCCACCAGATGTGTTTCTTCCCATGTCCTACTTATCTCTTCCCCTTTTCAGCAAATGGCCCCAACCATGCATTCCATTGTTTAAGTCAGAAACCTGGGGGTCATTCTTGTCTCCTCTTTCCTTTCCTCACAATCATCTCTAATTCATCATCAAATTCTGTCCATTTAACTTCATAAATAGAGCTCAAATCCATCCACTTTATTCCATACCTATTTCTCCAAAGCAGGCTTGTATAATTTCTTGCATGAACTACCATAATAGCCTCCAGACTGGCCTTCTAACTTCCAGTCTCACCCTTTTCCATCCACTTGCCAATCCACTGTCATAATCTTGCCAAAACACAAGTGTAATTATGAAATTATGAAACTCTTGCTTAAAATTCTTCAATGGCTTCCCATAAATCTCAAATAAAATCTTAACTCTAATATGTTTACAAAGTCCTCCATTGCCTAGCCCTTTATCATCTCTCCGACATTATCTGTCATCACTAATAGTCTCCATTTTCAGGAGACAAAACAAAACCATAACGTGAAGTGAAGTATTTACAGTTCACAGAACCTGCTATGTTTTTTAATATGTTCCAGGTTTTACACCTGCTACCCCCATTTACATCCCTAGATCTACCCTTTCTCTGCTGACTTGCTTCTATGTACTCATTGTTTAAAACCGAACACAGACTTCACCTCCTCATGAAGCTTTCCACTATCAGCAAGGCTCACGTTATCTACTCTTTTCATCATTTCTTTAATGCTGAACTACAGCGTCTTGTCTGCACTCCACAATCTTAACTCCTAAAGGGCAGACACTAGGTCTTAGTCTCTGCAGAGGCAGTAGGCATTACAAACTGTTTCATGAAGGACTGACCAACCAATCAGCCAATCTGGATGGTTATGGTTCCAGTCGTACTCTCCACATCCTGGATTAGCTGTAAGGTTGCTGTGAAGCAAATGAGAGTTTCCTGTCTAGGGGGGATTCCTTTCTGCTAAAAGAAGGCAAAGATCCATGACAGTTATTTTCATATATTTCTTTAGGTCCTGTTAGCTAGCTGTAAGGGTCCTAGCCCTTTCCCACACTCTGGTTCCTGCAGCTTACTTTGTGAATCTGCTCTGCCTAACTCCTCTGAGGTTTGAACCTGATCTCCTCTTTTGTCTGATTTCTTCTTATTCTGTGCCTACCCATGTAAGGGAGTTGGCAAAATGTTTTTGTTTTACTCCCAGCAACTTGTTCTTCCTCCAAGATGAGAACATTCATGAATAATTGTGTCGAAGATAATCACACACTTTCTTTTTTGACATTTATTTCACCCTCCCCTCCACCAAACCTTTTGCTTAAAGCCTCTTAACCTTATGCAAAGTTTTTGGTCTTCAATTTCCCTTGTTCCTCTTCCTTGTGGGGGAGAAGGATAATGTTTGTGCAAGGAAGTAGCCATTGGGTGGCAGTAGGGTAGGGAGGTGAAAAACCAAGGGTCCTTGTGTATTTAAATATAGTTATTTCAGTTGAGGATAATTGATGATAATGATGATAATGTTAAAATTTAGTGTCTCTGCACTGAATCAAGATGCAATTGTAGCCCAACAGATGTTCAAGGTTATCGTAATCCCTTCTTAGATCATAATGGGGCAGTTTGGGCTTTGGGAGATATTTTATCTGTGCTAGTGAGGGAGGCTTTAGTTAGAGAGGAGCCAGGCAGCTGGGGAAAGAGATAAATACACAGGTGCAGAGTCAAGAGCACTTCTTTAGATATCTGGAAACCTAAGTGCCACGTCTGAGCTTTGACAACTGGATGACATTGAGCTGGTGCTTTCTCTCCTTAGGGTGTCAATTTACCCATAAGTAAAATGAGGGTTTGGGCCTGGATAATCTTGAAGAACCACCAGTTCTGATGATTTAAGTCAGACTCCATGTTACTGTACCGTGACAGTTCCTTGCCTCTAGAGTGTCTTATCATACCTTCTAGTGTTGCAGTGAGATGTGGAGAGCAATGTTTGACAGTGTTCTACCCTCTGGAGTGTTGTCTTGGTAGCTTCCTCGATGTAAGTCACTTGCAGTGGCTTTTTTACTGCTGATGCTGGAAGTTTCTAACAGCTAAAGTCCTGACAGGTCCTGTAATCCTGCAGGAATGTAGAGTGCTCTCTGTCCTTGGCCATGGCTGGTGTGATTTGAAAAGAATCATAAGGATATCTCCTCATCACCCATACTCCCAAAATATCTTCCCTGCCTTGCTTAGGAATTATTTCTGCAGTTCTAGTTTTAGAGACCCATTCTTTAGGTTTAGCATTGTTTTATCCTTGCATTGATTGAATAATTTGCGTGTTCCTCTCTGATGAGAAGAGGAGGTTCACTCTGCATACCTGGGGAGCAATTGTGTGCACAAATCTTCAGGGAAAGCTGTTTTCCTTGTATTGGCCCTGATGATCTATATATCATAGACACTGGATATCAAGATATGGGTGACCAAGCATCTTGCATGCCAATGTGTGGCATATCCTCTCCTCTTAGAGTCTGCCTTCACCTTCCCTCTCCAACTATTTACCCCTTTCCTCTCTTTGTTTTCTTTTTCCTCCCTGGTGTCTAACTTCTCCTTTCTCCTTCCAGGCTTTTCTCCCTCTCACTGGAGCACTTCTAGCTCTCCATCTTTCATTTCCATTTTCCCCATCAGGGACTCCTAACCCAGTTTTTCCCCTCTGCTTCCAGTTGACTAGACTTACAGCCTGTGTCACTAGTCCCTGTTTTTTGCCGTCTATCAGCAGGCATGAAACTACAACAGCAGGATATTGGAAAGAGTTGCTGTGATGTACTTTATGGAAACATCCACTTATCCAGATATTTTAAACCTCAGAGCCTGGATCAATGGTCTCCAGAATTGGGGGTGGGCATGGTGGCACATGTGAGTCCATCCATTGGGGTGCAAAAGAAAATATTACAACTTCTATTTCCATTTAAATTGAGAAAATATAGAAATAACTTAAACTTGGGATTAAATAATTTAATTTATGTAAAGTGCTTCAAACAGTGTGTAGTACACTAAGTGCTATGTAAAAATAGTCATTATTATTACTGATTAATTATTAATAATAACTATTATTATTAATCATTTCAAATGTGTAGATATATTGTCATTGGCACCCTCTCCAGGTGGCTCTGTCCTCAGCTTTCCTGTTACATATACTTTGTAAGGTATTCTGAGGGAAAAGTGGGAACCCACAAGATGGAAGGGGTAATCCTGAGGCCCTCATTTTTTTTCTGTATATATACCAGAGATGTTGCTATTCTATGATGTATGTATATCAGAGATGTTGCTATTCTATATTACTCATATAATCATGATTCCAGTTAAGTGGACTCATAGACTATATTATCTAACTGCATTGACCCTCACAAAATGGACAAGTGACTTAAGAAGATTCCTGCAAATAAACCATGTATTGGAGATAATACTGATAATGTAAGCATATGAAAATGGCAGTGCTCACACTTCTCCTACTTCTAGAGTTTTTCACCAGCCTTATTATGAGGTAAAACCAACAATAATCTAATTTTACCTGACAAGAAGTTGGCAAAAAGGGAATGCAAAAATAATCAAGAAGACTACATGAAATATGGATTTACAACCATTCTAAATAATGGAAGATCTTGCCTTAAGTGTATATTGTGCCTTGAAATGCTAACTAATAATATAAAAAGCCATCATGATTAACAAGATATTTGACATGTTATTTATTTCATCTTTATCTCACCCTTTTCAATTTCTATTTATTGTGTGTGTTTCATAATATATGTATGTACATATATATGTAGAGTAGGACATGTATATATTTCATACACATACATGCATATATATGTATATATGGCATGCTCAGGCTTTTTTAACTGAAAAGTGTGTCCAATTAGAAATATTTGGAGACCACTGGCCTATACCATATTTAAATAAATGGGGACCCCTAAACAGAGGCAAAAGAACATTGAAGAGAAAAATAACTATTCCTATACCTCTTGCTCTTTCCCTGTAGAACAACCATGCCAACTTTAGAGCCTCACCTTGAAAACTTTATATAAAATTAAGCAATGGGGATTTCATAAGTTGGGAGAAGTGAGACAGCAAAGAAATTTAAAAATCATAAAATCTTGAGCTTGGGAGGTTGGATCCAAACCTCAAGTGGCATATAGTTTATAAAAGACTTTCCCATCATGCTTGTGAATGTTCTTTCCCTTGCTTTAAATATGAAAAGACTTAGAAGAATTGGTTTCAGAGAGGTTAAAATTATTTCCCAAGGTCCCATGTAGGCGGCATTGTTGAGATTTGAATCAAATATTCTATCCCCCTACTCACTGTTCTCTCTGCCATGTCGAATGGGCTCATTATCCCGTGGGGTCATAATCAGCTAAGCTCATTGTGGTTGGATCGTTGTGAATGAAGGAATACTTGTAATGAAGAAAATCTGCTAGGAAGATGTAGACCAGATATCAACAAATCAATTATTTTTCCCCTGGCCCAGTGAAAAGTAACTTCTGGCTACTTGTGTAACACGTGTTTATATCCTTGTTTGGGTTTTAAAATGTTTTCCTAACATCCATGTCTTTTAAGAGCTAAAAAAATGAAATTCATGCATATGAAAAGGCCAGCTTTCATCTGTGATTATAAGTTTTGTGAGGAGTCACATCAGTTTTTTACAGCTCTGATTCAGGTCTGTTCCTGTATATAGGCCACTCACTGTATGGAACTCCACTGCAACAGAGTTAGAAATGCATGTAGATGAACTTACCAAGTATATGTCAAGAAAGTAATTTGGTGTCTATTCTGAAAAGACTTGCATTAATGGAAGTCTTCCAAGAATGTTTAACAAAATTAATTGCAAGGCGTTTCTCTTAAGTTACAGTATGAGTCAGTGGGAAAAATGTGCATTACTTTGCAGAAATTTGCTTCACTATCATCTTTTCAAAAAAGCTTTTATTTTAACAAATGAGGCACATGGACAATTATTTAATGACCACCTTTACTTATAGAGGTACAGATCCTAGACTATGCTCTGCATTTCAATTTTTTTGTTGTGTTGCGTGAGGTTCAAGCCCACTAGACAAACATTTAAAAAGCAATATGGGCCCTGGCCGGTGTGACTCAGTGGTAGAGTGTTGGCCCACACACCAAAGAGTCGTGGGGTTGAATCCTGGTCAAAAGCACATACCTGGGTAGTAGATTTGATCCTCAGCCGCAGTTTGAGGTGCATGCAGGAGGCAACCAATCGATGTGTCTCTCTCACATCAGTGTTTCTCTCTCCTCTCTCTCTCTCCTTCCCCCTCTCCTTTCCACTTTCTCTAAAAATCAATAGAAAAATTATCCTCAGGTGAGGATTAAGGGAAAAAAAAGCATCCCGGGGGCTACATATTGGTGCAGGCACTGTGGGGAGTGCAAACATGTTATAAACACTGGACCTCTATTTATGGAGACCACACACAAGCGCACACACATACACACACACACACACAGCAGTGCTTAACTACACAACACTGCATCTGGATTGAAAGTCTGAATGCCAGAGCACAAGTCCTCAAAAGGAGATATTGGTATGGACTAGAATGATTAAGCAACTCTTTTTTAAAATATAGTGACAAAATTGTTTCTTAGGAAGATTATCTTGGTGGGAGTTGTGCAGGATGGATTGGAGTGAGAGACATGATAGGAAAATAGGACACTCCCTATTTTTAGAGGCTGTCATGTCCAAAATTCCCTAGCACAACAAAATGGAAAGTTTGCATTTTCTGCTGCTCAGTTCCTATCTTTCTTTAAATGATTCTTTTCAACCTTGAACACACACAGGCAGACAGACATCCACATTTACCTAATCTTGTGATTTGATGATGAGGGCTAGTCTTCGTTTTAGATGAATGTGTCACCCTTCTATTTTTTAGTCAGTTGCAAGATCGTGCTAGTTCTTTTCCTTCACATTCGTGTAACTGTTTGGAAACCAGTATCTTCACTGGTTAGTTCCTACTGATCCCAACTAAGGAAAATTCATCACAAACCCAAGTGGAATCAGAAGCTCTGAAGTGACCCTGTCTTGAGTACAGAGAGGACTATGAGGTGCTTCTCTCCATGGGATGCTAAAAGCTCCTGCAGATACTACAGTGCCAGTGAGAAAACTAACTCACTGGATTATGAAAGAGGGTCTGTTTCCTACTTGACACATTTTGTTGTGGAAGTTATGAATGAAAGGTAGGGCTTGAGGAATCATAAAAGAAGGAAGTCATTGTTGCACATAAGACAGATTCTTAAACTTGGTCAGCAGAGAAATCTACAAACTACCTTATCCTGAATTACCAGGATAAGAATTGTGCCCTTATCCTGAATTACCAGCTGTGATCATAGCAGACTCTAACTGTGCACTTGACTCTGCTGTGACAGCTTTTACACTTTGTATCCTCAGCTTTACAAACTTAGTTTTACTCTTTAATTTTTGAAAAGCAAAGAAAAATGTTAATTTCTTTGAACCCCAGGGAGATCAATATATATGTTTGGTTATCATCCATATCAAAGAAACCATGGTGTCTGTCCCTGTACATGTCTTTGCTAGTTCAAGTAATTGTAGTGACTTGGCATTCCACTATTTTAGTTGGGTTCCTGCTTGGAGCTGACACCAGTCAGTGATTGCTGCCCCCTTCACATGTTGCTGGGGGACTGCCAGTAAAGCTATGTGCAAAGAAGGGAGCTGTGGAGAAACATGCTGTGGGGCCCAGAATGGAATGAAGGGTAACCAGGGTTCAGGAGCCAGGTTTCCCCAGAGAGAGACAAAAAGAAAGCAAACAAAAGGAAGAGACAGGTCTGAACAAGCTCCCCAGACAGGGCCCCTTTGCTGTAAGAACAGAGCCTTAAACTTCACAAAGCTCTCGGAGGGAAGGGAGCCAGGGGTTAAACATAGACTTTGCAAGTCCACTGAAGAATTATTAACTGAGCATACATAGAAGAAAAAGCCACACATGTCCATTTAGAGCAACATTTATTATTCTTAAAACCCATTCAGACAGTCCATGAACTCAGAAATATACCTAAACCTATATATCCAAACAGATACTAATATTGATCCCTACAAACTGCAAAGGTACCCACCCTTACACAGATAGAAACATAAAGATTCAGGGAGGCTCACCAGCACAAAAACACCTGCAGTTCCATGATGCATAACATAGGCTGGGTTTTGAGGAGTTTAGTGACCTGACAAAATTCATTATTGGAAGTGGGGACCCATGGCTCCAGTGATTGGCCCCAGAGTAAGACAAACTTCTCTCTGAGTTTTACTTTCCAAATCTAGTCCAAACCTAGCTCGAGTTATTAGAGCAGGATAGAAGCCTGTCTCCTCCCTCCCTTGTGAAATGAAGAGCCTGGCTTGAAGTCCTCCAAGGTCCCTTGGAGGAACCAGAGCATGGGGTGTCACAGAGCCCCTCCCCCTCCTTTCCTTGAGGCTCATTTACAGCCTAATGGCAAACCACCCCCACAGGGCCTCCCTCAGTCCCAGTTTCCCAGGTTCCTGAGAGGAACTTGATCTGACCCTGGGGCCTTCAAAGGTTCTTCACAACATCCCCAGAAGTTCCCTCTCAGGATCCCCAAGGTCAGTGCCAACTCCCACCCCAACCAGCCCCAAGGCACCTGGCTGGTGAGAGTCTCAGAGTGGCCCTCTCAGGGTAAGTTCACAAGGCTACCACCAAGAGAAGGGGACCTGCCTGACCAGGCAGGAGATGGTGGTTCCAGCAGAAGTAACAAAATTTCTTCAGCAGCACAACGAAGAAGCTGCCACCCTCCATGGAGTGGCTCAGGGCAGTCATGAACCACTGACCCACCACGCTGCCATGTTCACAGCCCAAACCAGAGTGGCTGCTGGCCTTTAGTGATAGAAGAAAGCAGTTGGGAAGAAACAAACACAACACAAAAACAAACACAGCCTGGAAAGTTTGGACCCACTTCCAAACTGAAAGTCCTCAAATGTCTCTCGCTTCCCCTCCCACCCCCACCAC